>NW_028270141.1:69328393-69631423 GCF_037043375.1 Chiloscyllium plagiosum
GACCACTCTTGTTGCTTCTTACTATTTTCCCATCTACTATCTTTCTAGGTGCATTTTTCTTAAACATTGAAGGAATGAAGGTGTACTTTTCTGGAAAACCTGATCATATTTTAAAAACATGGCATTGCTATTACAGTATTATCATATGATTAAATGGACAGCACATTGAAGTCTGAAACAGATTCCTAAGACGACTGGCAATTATACACTAGTTAGTTAGTTAAAGCAAAGGGATCTTACAAAGTACCTATAAAAGGAAGTCATAGAAATGGAACCTAGGACAACAAGACTACACAAACCTAAACCAAACAGCTGGGTTTTTTAGAGCTTTGCTTGACGGAGAGCTCTTGAAACGAAGTGATTAGGATAGGAAATTTCAAACAGTACTACAGTAAAGTTGCTGTCAAAAAGAAGGGAGATTCAGTAAGGAGTTTCAGGGAGAGAAATAGTATGTTTAAGAAGGGATATGAAGGGGAGACCACAAGATTACAATTCAAGTGCCCATTCCAAATCAGAAGAAAGGCATCCCGAATTAAGGGTGAATGGAAAAGATCTGTCCAAATACATACAAACTCTAGTGGGATATAAGGACATAGCTCAAGGGCAATTCTGATCATGCTTTTAGAACTCCTTCTTGTCTTCTAATTCACTGAGAGCAATAGGAATTCCAAAAGAATCGTCCTTGAATTGGCAGACAGTGAAAAGCGAAAATGTAAAGATAAAATAAAATCATAAAAGATGCAATCAAAAATAAAATAAAATTTAGAAAAGGGTATCACAATCACCAGACAGAGGGAGATACCATCTTTATGAAGACAAAGAAGCAACTGCTTTTGGTTCTGATTTGTTGTACATCTCTCTGTCCAGGTACATATCAAATTTGTAATATAGATAGAACAAATCACTGGAAACACATCAAGGAAAGTCCTTTTTTTAAACCATTTTTAAATATTTCACTTGAACGTCACATTCCCAGCCACCATAGCATTTGAAAATTTCCCACTGCATTGTGGCCAGCCACTATTTTAGTTCTGTCTTTTACGATAGAGCAAAAACACACAGTCAAGACAAGTGAGGCCCTTATTCATATATAGGAATAAAATTCTGGTGATCATTCAGATTAGATTCCCTACAGTGTGGAAATAGGCCCGTCGGCCCAACTAGTCCACAACGACCCTCCAAAGAGTAACCCACCCAGACACATTCCCTCTGACTAATGCACCTTACTCTATGGACAATTTAGCATGACCAATTCACCTAACCTACACATCTTTGGACTGTGGGAGGAAAATGGAGCACCCGGGAGGAAACCCACGCAGACACGGGGAGAATGTGCAAACTCCACACAGACAGTTGCCCAAGGCTGGAACTGAACCCGGGTCCCTGGCACTGTGAGGCAGCAGTGCTAACCACTGAGCCACTGTGCTGCCCCAAATTCAGACAAATTGGAAAACACAAAAGAAATGGAAATACTAAAGTCCTTGAGAACAAATTTTATGAACTGTAATTATTGTTGAAAAATAAGAAATTTGGTATCCAATCTGCCCAGACTGACTAAATAATGACAAGACAAGGATCAAGGATTTAATATTGGTCAGGATAGTACCCTGATCTTCTTTGATATAGTTTCATGTCGATAGGGAAGATCCAATGAAAGGGAAAGCAAGGCCTCAATTTAACATCTCATACAAATGATGGCATTTCTGACAAGGCAGCACTCCCTCACTACTCAGTACTGGAATGCTGGCCTAGACTGAACACGCTCCCCAACAAACCATCCTCCCATCCTGGCACCCTCCCCTGCCACTGCAGGAATTGCAAAACCTGCGTTCCACACCTCCTCCCTCACCACCATCCAAGGCCCCAAAGGAGCCTTCCACATCCATCAAAGTTTCATCTGCACATCCACCAATGTCATTTATTGTATCTGTTGCTCCCGATGCGGTCTCCTCAACATTGGAGAGACTGGACACCTCCTAGCAGAGCGCTTTAGGGAACATCTCCGGGACACTCGCACCAATCAACCCCACCGCCCTGTGGCCCAACATTTCAACTCCCCCTCCCACTCTGCCGAGGACATGCAGCCTGGGCCTCCTCCACCGCCGCTCCCTCACCACCCGATGCCTGGAGGGAAAACACCTCCTCTTCCGCCTCAGAACACTTCAACCCCAGGGCATCAATGTGGACTTCACCAGTTTCCTCATTTCCCCTCTCCCCATCTTACCCCAGTTCCAAATTTCCAGCTCAGCACTATCCTCATGACCTGGCCTACCTGCCAATCTCCCTTCCCACCTATCCACTCCACCCTCCCCTCTGACCTATCACCTTCATCCCCACCCCCATTCACCTATTGTACTCTTCTCTACCTTCTCCCCAGCACCCCCCCACTTCCTCCACATTTATCTCTCCACCCTGGAGGCTTCCTGCCTCTATTCCTGCTGAAGGGCTTTTGCCCGAAAGGTCGATTTTTCTGCTCCTCGGATGCTGCCTGATCTGCTGTGCTTTTCCAGCACCACTTTGATCTAAACTATTCTTCGGAGTGTCAGTGTGGATTCATAGCAGTGGATGGCCTGCTTCCACACTGTAGGGATTCTATGATTTCATGAGTATGGAGCACACTCTGTGTGGATTGTATTGCCATAGCCCATGTTTCCCAGCAGCCATTCTTGTAAGACACGCAGCCATCAAAATTAAGCAAGAACCTGAGAATGCTGAAGGACTTAACATCATATTAGCACCCAGGGTTTTTGGCACAGATCTCAAAGATATGGTGCCAATGATCGCAGATGTCCTGTACATCCTTTTCTGTTGATGAAGTCAGCTGATATGATGTCTTCAGGGTGAAGTATGCACAGGCTATTAGCTTTCTTCCCCAGATACTGGGTGCTAGGTTGGCAAAACATACTGCTGGGCTGCAATAATGAGTCACCTTAGAGAAACAAGATGAAGTGATGTGGTCTGGTACGAACTGAATTGGTAATAGTCTCAATCCAAATGTTGATTGAGGACTATGACAACCCACTCAAGTCCCTACTCCTCCTTTGGAAGCAGTCAGTTGCATAAAAGTTTAGCACAGCTGTCACCCTGTCTGGTATAGGATGGCCAATCACTCCTTCAGCTCACAAATGTTGCTCCAACAGATGACACAGGTCTGTGCTAATGTACTGGGACATTCTCAATCTGTGGCAGCAAGATATCTAATTTGTCCAGGATAAATGGCATTGAAGATGATAAAGTCTGGGCTTCTTGTATCTTCTCTGCATCCTAAGAAATAGGAGCAGGAGTCGGCCATTCAGTCTCTCAAACCTGCTCCCACCATTCTGGAAGAACATGGCTGATTTGTCCCAGGCCTCAACTTTTCTTTCATGACAGATCCTCATTGCCATTAACTCCTTGATATTTCAAAAAAATTCTACCTATCTCATTTTCAAATACTTTCAATGGTCTACCCTCCAAAACCCTGAAGTAGAGAATTCCAGACATTCACTATTCTCTGAAAGAAGAAATTCCTTCACACCACAGCTTTAAATGAGTGTCTTCTTATTCACTAACTTGCCCTGGTTTGAGACTTCCCCACCAGCGGAAACAAATTTTTAACATCTACCCTGTCAAGTCCTCTCAATCTTATGTGTTTCAAAAAGATTACCCTGTTCTCCTTAACTCTTAATAATGGCTTAACCTGTTTAGCTATTCTCAGTCAGTCAACCCCACCAGGCCAGGAATCAGTCTAAGTGAATCTCTTTTAAACTGCCCCCAATTCCAATAATCCTTTTTAAATATGGTGACCCAGTACTACAGGTGGGGCGTTACCAATACACTGTATATTTGGAACAAGTTGTCCCAATGTTATTGAACCCTTACCAATAAAGGCCAAATTCAATTTGCCTTCTTAATTACTTGCTGCACATGCATGCTAACCTTTTGTGTTTCATATACAGGAACACCTAGATCCTTCCACACCTCATTTTCTTGTAGTCACTCTCCATTTAAATAATGGTCTTTCATTTGATTTTTCCTCCCAAAGTACATGAACTTACACTTTCTTGCATTAAACTCCATCTACCAAGTTTTTGCCCAGTCATTGTGGAATCTCCAAGAGGATATAAATAGTTTGTCCACATCAAAATGTGCCCTCCTACCTGTTGTTTGCATCCTGCCAACTGTGGCTATAATACACTGTTTTCCCCTCTTCAGGTCTTTAGTGTAGATAGTAAATAATTGAGATCCAAGGACTGGTCTACTAACAATCTAACATTGAGAGTACCTTCATGCTTTTTTTTTAAGGAATAATTTGTGTCCAATGTCCCTTTGTGTGGAATGATTTGGATGCCAAAACCTCTTTACAACCCTGGCTGAAGTTCTTTTTGAAATATTTGTACTTTTAAAAAAAAACTAAATAAGAAATGGCAAACATTTAGGGTACGCATGAATGAATCACAAAGGTTATTAGTTCCAGTCTTGCATAAAAATAAAATGGAAACATGGGTGACAAGGGAAATTAGGGATAGTATCGAATCCAAGGGCGAGGTATAAAGTTGGTCAAAAATAAAAGCAGTAGACTTGAGGATTGGGGGGAACAGTTTAGATTCCAGCAAAGGGAGAAAAATAATGCTTTAAGAGGGGGAAATCAGAGCACAAGACGAAGCTTTAAGGGAACATTCAAAACAAACGGAAAAGCTTTTACAGGAATGTGAAGAGAAAGCTATTAGAAAACAAATATGGGTCCCTTACAGTCAGAAACAGGGGTTTATAATGGGGAACATTCAAACACACATGAATGTTCCCAGTGTCCAGGAGATTTGAACCAAGGGTCACAGTCTGACAAAACAGGAAAGGCTATTTAGGATTGAGATGAGAGAAATTTCTTCACCCATAGAATGGTGAGCTTGTGGAATTTTCTGCTAAGGAAAGTGGTTGTGACCAAAACATTGAGTGTTTTTAAGAAAGAGTCATATGTAGTTCTTAGGGCTAAAGTGATAAAAGGGAATGTAAAGGCAATGGGTACTGAGTTGGATTACCAACCACAATGATATTGAATGGTGGAGCAAGATCTAAGGCCAAATGACCTGCTCCTACATATTTTCTATGTTTCTTTCAGTGTGCATGAAATAGATTCCAATTCATGGGCTGCTGGCTCCAGTTCCAGAGAGAGAGAGCTGTTCGATTAGAATGGGCTTCATTTGAACCAGGCCGAGATCATGGTCCTAGGGAATCATACATGTAGGGCTGTAGTTAGGTATATGTATGGGTAGTTGTGCAGTTCATTTGAAGAGAAGTTTGCAAAATTACGAACAAATGAAACACTGGAGATGCAAGATAGTAAAGAGGCAAATTATAATCAAATTCTGATAGGTAGGGGCAGAAAATGTAAGCAGAAGAATGCAGCTGAAATTAGAACAATAATAAACGATAATGGTAAAATGTCTGAGCTTGAGGCTCTTTACCTGAATGTATGTAGTTACTGAAACAAAACAAATGAGTTGACAGCACAAATAAAAACAAATGACTTGATAGTGATTACTTGATAGCAGTGTGACCAGGACTGGGAACTCATTGTTCAAAGATATTCAACATTACAAAAGAAGAAGTTGGATGGATAGCATTGTTAATGAGAGAAGGGATGAGTGTGGAGGTGAGCAGTGACCGAGGTACAATAGATCGGAATGTGAATTAATCTGCGTGGAAATAAGGAATAGAAAGGAACAAAAAGATCATTGATGGATGGAAGATGTCTACTGGTGCACAAAGAATTGCCTCATTATAGGACAAAGTATAAATCAGGAAATAATGGAGATGTTCAAGAAGAGCTCTACAATTGTCATAGGTGATGCTAATCTGCATATTGACTGGTCAAATCAGTTTGTTCAGGTGTTTGGAAGATTCTGGCCACAGTGGTACGTATTGAGGAGTCAAGAGAGCCCCAAGGTTTTCTGTTTCATGTGTCAGTCTTCCTCAATGATAGGACTCTTGTCTCTGGTTTGAAGTTGCATGTATTAGATTTTTTAAAAGTACAAATACTTCAAAATGAAATTCAACTAGGGCTGTATATAAAGACAATTTTGGCATGCAAACCATCTTTGCTACCTTCCTCCACCCTCCTCTCTGACCTATCACCTCCATCCCCACCTCCATTCATCTATTGTACTCTTTGCTACCTTCTCCCCAGCCCCACCCCACCACACCCTCATTTATCTCTCCACCCTGGAGGCTTCCTGCCTCTATTCCTGATGAAGGGCTTTTGCCCGAAATGTCGATTTTCCTGCTCCTCGGATCCTGCCTGATCTGTTGTGCTTTTCCAGCACCACTCTGATCTAAACTCTGGTTTACAGCATCTGCAGTCCTCACTATTCTACTCCGAAGAATATACCATTCTGTTCCCCAATCCCCACCGCCCTACTCCTGCATTTCTCATGGCTTACCTAGCCTGCACATCCCTGGACACTATGGGCAATTTAGCATGACCATTCCACCTAACCTGCACATCTTTGTACTGTGGGAGGAAACCAGAGCTCCAGGAGGAAACCCATGCAGACACAAGGAAGACATGCAAACAGTCAGCCATGGGTGGAATTGAACCTAGCGTGACTAATCCTAGTGTGCTCTGCTCTGTACAACTGGAGAAGGCAAAGAGGGGCATGTAATGGATTCTGAAGAGCTGTAAGGGTAACAGCTGTCTTCCAAGAGGAGGTTTCTAACATGGTGTAGAACAAAGAACAGGTAATATCTGCAGCTTGCTTCTTGCAGTGATATTTACCTCGACAGTCAATTATGCAGGTAATAATGTAAAATAACAATAGATTTATGTTTTATTTCCTGTAAGATGTCACCTGTGCCCTCAGAAGCTTTGCTTTATTATTTTCCCTTGCACTACTTGTACTGTGAAGGATTATTTGTGGCTAGCAACATTAAGAATTTAAATATGGCACCAGAGGCAGGAAGCCTAGATTGGGTCAATGAGAGAAACCCATTACGTAGAATATATGTTTGATCTTGAAGCCATTTCCTATATTGGTCTTTGAAAGAAGATAGTTGAGGTCTATGCATTCGTTTTTTTTTAAAACTACAAATACTTCAAAAAGTACATCAACCAGGGTTGTAATGTAAAGGGGTTTTGGCACCCAAACCATTCCACAAAAAGGGACATTGGACACAAGTTATTCCTAAAAACCATGAAGATTTCTCAATGTTAGCTTCTCATTGTATGCTTCTATCACTGCTAAGTGCACAATAACTCAAGCATGGTACCACAGGAGCTTGGTGAATGCATAATGAGCTGAGCAGGGAAGAAGTACCTCAGATAACTCACTGGAGTTTATGGAGAGAAACTCTCTATGAAGTTCCCCAAAATTGGACTTCGTCAATTTTTGTCAAAATTCAGCTCATTGAGACTTGTTATGGACAGAGCAGAACCTCTCAAAATATTTTAAGGTGGTAGTCTAGAACCTAATTTTTTCTTATTTTAAAGGCAAATATAAAGTGCTGTGTTCCAGATGCAATGCAACTGGTTAAATGTTAAACAAATCACAATTTATTCAAACACTGTAATTAAAATACAACAAAAGAACAAACTTTGAATAACTATTTTTTTAGAATCTCTATTGGAAAACTTAACAGAATAATAGATACAGTAATTATTACTAAATAACTGTTCCAATATAATAACATCCCATAAACACATCTTGGTAAAAAGGCAAATTCAGAAAACAAATTGTCTCACAATTTCTGTAATAGGAAGAGAAACCCCTTTCAGCTGTAACCAAGACAGGGGAAAGTTTGGCTTCCACTTCTTCAAAACTCTAGCAGCTACTGCTGAAAGCCAAACCTAAGAAACTAAAAAAACTAGAAATCCTGATCTGAGTGTTGGTGACACCCATCCAGGCTGCTTCTATTATAGAGTCATAGAGATGGTCCAACCCGTCCATGCTGATCAGATATCCCAACCCAATCTCGTCCCACCTGCCAACACCCGGCCCATATCCCTCCAAACCCTTCCTATTCATATACCCATCCAAATGCCTCTTAAATGTTGCAATTGTACCAGCCTCCACCACTTCCTCTGGCAGCTCATTCCATCCACGTACCACCCTCTCCACCTTTTAAAAAACCCAAGGCCTAAAGCTTATTTACATTAGCACAGATTGCTTGGCATCTCTCTTTCAAATTCCCTCTTAAAATAAAGCAGGACAAAATACACCTCTTAAAGCTCCAGCATCCTCTCAGACTGTTTACTCAGTTCCCTGCTAGGATGGACATACTGCTTGATAATCTGCTCCTGTCCACAATCAAATCAAAATCACACCAAATTTGGGAGAGTACCTGACCTCCAAAATGATAAAGCCTGGAAGTTCAGATTGCCCAAGGCTTTCCTCCATCAATATCATGTGGATTTCCCTCTCATTTTCCTACTGTCTTACTCTCACCAAGGAGTAAAATTGAAACTTCGACGTTTAGTGAAGCTCTTACATTCCAGCATTTCAAATCTTTACCTTTGCCACTGTGACTCACTTGGAAAATACTTGTTAGCATAACCTTAATAAGTTTTAAACACTTGGCCTTTTCTGATTTCTGCCCCCATGTCCAGCATTTGGTGCGTGGCTAGTCATGGGACTAGAGGACTTTAGCTTCTATAGGAAAAATTCCATACTGCACTTAATATGTCATAATATTAAGTGATTTTAAGCCTTTTCATGGCTTCCTTGTTCCACAATAAGAACTGAAACCATTGTCAGTATGTTTAAGAAAAGTCATGTCCTCATAGTGAAAGCTTACTACTCATTTCCAGGATCTTTTGTTTTTAAACAGTTAGCCAAAAGCTGCAATAATAATCTAACATCGAGATACCTTCAAGCTTTTTAGGAATAATTGATGTCCAATTTCCATTTTTGTGGGATGGTTTACATACCAAAATTGTCTTTATAAACAGCCCTAGTTGAATTTCTTTTTGAAGTATTTGTACTTTAAAAAAAACTAACACATAGACCTCAGCTATATTCTTTCAAAGGCGAACATAGGAAATGCTTTCAAGATCAAACATATTCTGTGTAATGTGATTATGCTGAATTTAGGTCAATCAGATACAATCAACATTTGGTTCGTAAGTATAATCTAACTTTAATTTGGTTATCTTCTGCTGACAAGTCAGTTCTTCAGAAAACTACACTCCAAGCCCAAGCACTATTTGAAATCTTCCCAAACAATTCAGTGCAAGCCCTTCATTCTCAAAACTTTGTGGAATAGGGACAAGTGCTAACAAAACTAAAGAAAATAGGAACTCAGATCGAAATAATACTCTCAGATTCATCCACAATTCCTTGTACTCCAACAATACGCACAATATCTAAATAGCAACTTATTTGCAGATATTAAAACTAAACATTTCTATTAAATTACAAGTTGTATTGCTTACCCTTATCACATGATGCTTTTTGGTCAGGTCTGGCAGTTTAAAGATTTGACACCAGTAGGTGGTATCCTTTTTAGGTATGGTGACCTGTCTTGAACAATAAGTCCAAAAGTTGAAAAATATATATTTTCTTGTTTAAAAGTGTCTTTTTGACAACAGAAAAAAGAAAAAAACAATTCATAATATTGATGTGTATTCTTCCTAGGAATGTAATCTGAGACCAGCAGCTATACTCACGTTATAATGTCTTATTTCAAATACAAGCACATCACTAGCAATAGAAGTGTCCACCACAGGGTTCAGTAAGTGAAGACTTTTCCTCCCACGGTTTGATGAATGATATTGTGGATGATCATGCTGCACATCTTTAGGATGATATGCCCAAATCACCCTAACAGTGTTATCCTGATCACAAGGAATGAATAAAGTAAAATGTTAAACTGTTAAATAATAAATTGAATTTGTGATTATAAGTACTTGAAACAAATTGTTTGCTATTCACTGACTTCTTTAAAAATATCTAATATTACATCAGAGGAAAAATATGCCAAGATTGTTTAAGCAAGTGAAATGTGAAACTACAAGGCCAAAAACAATGGCATAGAGGGTTTATTTTGTGTGGAAATAGTCTAAAAAAATTTGATCTATGCATAGTGTTACTAAAACATCATAGCTTGTTTGTAATTAGTTATTGCACTAGCATGGGAAAGGGTAGCGGGAGAAAAAAATGTAACATGACTGCAAATATACAAGTTACAAAAGCAGACAAAAGAAATTTAAGTTTTGTTTTATGAAAGGATTAGTAAAACGAATTGAGTATATCTTATTCCAGACAATACAGATAGGGTAAATCCAGACTGTTATGACTAGTTAGGCAAATAAATTACAAACACAAGATCTAAATTTACAAACATTAACCAGCAAAAACTTCATTTTGTTAACAGAATGTTAACATTCACCATTGTCATTTACTGTATTTATCAGAATGCTTTAAAAAAAAACTTGCATCCTTTAAATTCTCTCACATATTGTAAAGATTAGTCGAGACCAACACCACTTTATATCATAAACCAGAGAATGATTTAAAATCTTAAGTTATTTTTCATGATATACTTTGAGAAACCAAAGGGTAATTACTTTGACCAGATGACTTTTAGGCTACATTTTCCAATCAAATTTTTTGTTGATTTTAATGATCACCAATTAAAATAATTTTTCAGAGCAATTTGCCTATCACTTGTACCAAGATTGTATTCATCAATTAGAAAGAAAATTGCTATTCATGATGCACCTGCAAGAATTTCCTTTCATACTCCAAGTCAGTAATGAATCACTTAACTTCATAAATGAGAAATGTTTCATCCATCCAGCTGTGGGTTCCATGATAATTTTCAGCAATTGTTCAGTGTTAAAATTGAATGGCTTTTTCAATTGTCCAGGTCAGAGTTCTTAGTGGAGAGAGACTGGATAATTGTGAATACAGGAAGATCTTTTCTTGTGCTATAGAGACAACCAAGTGTCATGGAACAAGTAAAATATAGCTCTTTCAGGGGCGAGAAAGAGTTCCAGAAGAAATTACAAGACTTGAAAAGGGCACACCATATGGAAAAGAAGTGAATTCAGTTGAATGGTAACTTTTATAAAATGGGCAAAGAACTTTCCTGAGATAAAGTACTGCCAATGTAATAAAACTTGCTAGTTCTTGATACAAGCTTGAAAAAGATCAATCTTTAAATATAACATATTAAACTTTGAGAATTTCAACAAGATTTTATTTAGAATGATAAATGAATAAGTCACTGTCTCAATCTGCTATATTCCAATATAAAATCTTCACTTCAAGGGTCAAAAGAGTGTAGACTGTGTGAAGACAAAACCCTTCAATATATAGCTCAGAAATGGGCAATTCAGGCCACAATTCAATTGCAAATCTTACATTCTGTACAAAACTCCTCCTCGGCCTCTGCATCAGACACCCTCGACTTGCCCCTCTCTTCTCCCTCATGTGTTTATCTAACTTCCACTTAAATCAGTCTATACTGGTCATGACATTTACTTGGTAAAATATTCCACAGATTTTTCACTCTTTGGGTCTCTTTGGATAATGAAGTTTCTTCTTTTTTAATCATTTTTGGTTGAAGTCAGTATTACAATCCTTAAGAAAGAGGAAGCTTCAGAGTTTCCAAGGATTGAATCAATTTGGTTAGAGGAAACATTCAACTAGGTTGCTTGATGTAATTTAAAGGCTGCCACCTAGTAGGAAATATGAAGAGGAACAAACGTGTAAAGCAATTACAAAAAGAAGTCAACATCAGAATATTTGTATGGTTAACTTTCATTACCCTTTTATCTATTGGGATGGCGGTAGTGTAAGGAACAGTGAAGGGGAGGCATTCCCGATCATGTTCAGAATTTCCTGCAGTAGCACGTGTCCAGTTGAGCAAAAAAAAAGGAACTGCTAGATCTGGTTCTGAAGAACAAAGTGGCCAAGTTGATCAAGGAATTCTGGGTAATCCAAGATGGAGGAAGGGAAAAATTTCTGGCTGTAAGAGCTGTTCCTTTTTTTGAGGTATTTTAGGTGTTGGGGGTGATTTCCTTGAATTCCAGGAGCAGCAATTACTGTTTTATATGCTGTTGCATGTTTTAGGACTTTGGAAAAAAAAAGTCAAAACAAACAGCAGTTTTAGAAGGGAGAAGAGCAGACAAAGGAAGCACATGGTGAGGACAGTGCAGGAGAGAGAGCGAGAAAGAACTTGCACAGTTCCACCTTTGCTGTTTGAATTCATGTATCGTTGGACATCGGAGTGCATCTGGGAAAATTAACAAACAGTGAAATTCACAACTAATCTTGGAGGAACTGTTGGGCGAAGTTCACAGCACAGAATCAGATAAGTTAATTGTTGTTTGAAGTCTGTCCAAGAGAAAGGTTGCAGTAGTGAGTATAGTGGATTCTTTTTTGATGATATGTTTTTGGAGATAAGTCTCTTGATTAAACTTAAAATATAAGCCATTGCTATTAATTTAACCTGGGGCAGTGTTTGTAGAGGAATAAGACGGTGTTATTTTCTGGGTCTGTAGATTGTGAAGGAGCAAAAATGGCCTTTGCAGTGATATGTACTTCTTGTCAGATGTGGGAGTTTAAAGAGAGTTTAAGGGTTACTGCGGATTATATCTGCCATAAATGCTGTTGGACAGGAATCTTATCAGATCGAGTGGATCGGTTGGAGAGACTGATAGAAGCGATGAGGAACTTGCAACAGCAACAGTATGTGATGGATGGCAGTGATAGGAAGGGGGGAAAGTCTCAAATACAGTCACATAGATGGGTTAACTCCAGGAAGGGTAAGAGAGGTAGGCAGCTAGTGCAGGAGTCTTTTGTGGATATACCCTTATAGAGGTTCATGAGGGGCATGGATAGGATAAATAGACAAAGTCTTTTCCCTGGGGTCGGGGAGTCCAGAACTAGAGGGCATAGGTTTAGGGTGAGGGGAAAGATATAAAAGAGCCCTAAGGGGCAACTTTTTCACACAGAGGGTGGTATGTGTATGGAATGAGCTACCAGAAGATGTGGTGGAGGCTGGTACAATTGCAACATTTAAGAGGCATTTGGGTGGGTATATGAATAGGAAGGGTTTGGAGGGATATGGGCCGGGTGCTGGCAGGTGGGACTAAATTGGGTTGGGATATCTGGTTGGCATGGACAGGTTGGACCGAAGGGTCTGTTTCCATGCTGTACATCTCTATGACTCTAAGTGTCTGTAAAGGGAACAGTTAGGGAACAGTGATCATTTGTATCATAAGGTTCAGAATTACAGTAGAAAATGACATTGGTCAATCCAAAGTAAGAATAATCAACAGGCAGAAATCAGTCTTCAATGGAGCAAAGTCAGAACTGGGAGAAATAGACAAGAATGAAAGGTAATGGGAGAAAACAGTAGTTGTACAATGGGCTCTCTTCAAAGAAGAGATGGTTTCAAAACAGCAAAAGGTATATATCCTCAAAAGGAAAAAAGGTAGAACAAACAGATCAAGAGCTCCCTGGATGACAAAGGGGATAGAAATTAAGTTAAAAGAGAAAGATTAATACGATAGGTATCATGGAGTCAACATAACTGAAGATCAAATTGATTACAGAAGTTTCAAAGCAGAGATGAACGTGCAGATATGAGAAGTAAAGAGAGGTTATGATAAAAGACCTGCAGCTTACAAAAATAAATCTCAAAATCATCTGTAAGTACATCAGTAGTAAAAGGAGAGTACAGGGAGGTATGGGGCCAGTTACAAACAAACAGTGGATTGAGACTTCGAGGCAAGAAGTAGGTTAGATATGTGAAACCAATACTTTGCATCTGCCTTTATTGATGTGGCAGATACTTCCCCCAGATCATGGTGACAGAGGAAGCAACATGGATTCAAAATTAGCAGAGGGATAAGATAATGGAGTTCCCCATGGGTTGATATTGGGCTCCTTGCTTTTCCTGATAAGTAAATGTGTATATAAATTATCCACTACAAATGTTACTCCAACCCAAAAAATATTCATTGCCAATATATTGTTTCTTATCCCTCAGCTTAATTTTGTATCCATAATGCTTCTCTCTCACCATGGTCTTGGCAGTATCTGCCACATAAAGACAAATGAAAAATATTTTAAAAAAATCTGTCATGCCTCTTGCCTCCCAGTCTAAATCCAATAAATATAAATGATTTAGATCTTGGTGAGCAGAAAGATAAATTCAAAGTTTGCAGAAAATGCAAAACTTGATAGAACTGCAAACTTTGAGGTGGACAGTATAGAACTTCAAAAAGGACATTGACAAATTAATGGAATGGATGGATAGGTGGCAGGTAAAGTTCAATATGGAGAAGTGTGAAGTCATGCACTTTATTGCAAAGAACATAAATAGACAATATAAAATAAGGAGTTCTACTTTAAAGAGTGTGCGGGAGCAAAGAAACTTGGGTGCTTTTGTATGCAAGTGGTTGAAGCTGTCAGGACAGGTAGAGAGAGCTGTTAATAAAGCATATAGTAATCTAGACTTCAAAAAATAGGGCATAGGCTTTACTAACAGGGGCACAGAATGCAAGAGCAGGAAAGTTACTATGAACCTACAGATTAGACCTTAGCTAGAGCACTATGTATGGTTCTAGACACAATACCATGGGAAGGATGTGAATGCAGTGAAGAGAGTGCAGAAGAGCTTTACAAGAGTGGTTGGGGCAGTTTTCATCTACAAGGAAACGGCTAAGAGGAGATTTAATGTAGGTTTTCAAAATCTTGAGGCTTGGACAGAACAAATAAGGAGAAACTGTTCTCACTCATAAATGGACCAAGAACCAGAGGGCACAGATTAAAAGGTTTTTGTAAAAGAACCAAATGTAAGGTGAGAAAAAAAAAACTTTTTTTTTCCCCACCAGTGAGTAGTATGGGTCTGGAATGAACTACCCTGAAATATGATGGAGATAGATTCAACTGAATCCTTCAAGAGGGCATTATTTCTATTTAAATAGTCATCCAATGTTCAGGGTTACTGGGAAAGAGCAACAGATTGCCACTAACTAAAATGTTCTAAGACCACACGCCGAATGTTCTGTCTCTTTATCAGGCACTGAATGGCCTATGGTCAAAGGACTGTCCTCCCATTCCCAAGGTCTCCCTCACCCAGTTCCAAGAAATAATAGGTCACCCACCTATTTCCATCTGTCATGCATGCTGATGAAAAAAGGGTATGAAGCTGGAGCTGGGTTAATCCCAGCAGCCCTTTAGGATCATTAGGAACACAGGGGAACTTTGGTTATCCGAATCTCGATTATCCGAAGAAGATTTCAAGTTTCACAAAAGCATTACAACAAAGATTCAATTTACCTGTACTGAAGAACATGTGAAAATGGTGGCAAAAACACAGAAACACAAGCAGCTCAAGCATCAGCGAATGGATGTGTTTTTAGGTAAAGGTTGTTACACAGCCCTTTACAAAAGTAAGTGTTTTACAGTATTCCAGGCACTTTTACCAGGCTGTTCATTAAACAAAAAAGGCTGTAAATGCATGCGCAAGGCAGAGCTTCTGTCTTTCTATCGTGAGACAGAGTTCCTGGAAACTGATACTGTAAACAGTCTTGCGATTGTAGAAGCTGTTCAGGACCTTGTTTAATGCTGGGATTTCATTGTAAGGGTTTAGTTGTTATCATTTTAACCTGTAACTTGTAGACTGCAAATATGGCAGACTCATTAAAATTATAGATTTAAACAAATTCTCCGGTAGAGCACAGTATTAGATCAGTATGGCTTCCGTTGTTTAGATAAAATCGATTATCTGAATAATCAATTATATGATCAAAATAGTGCCCGCCCATCTTGTTCAGATAATTGAGGTTCCTCTGTATACCTGTAAGCCTCAGTTCCCTGATTATATTTCAGAGAACTTGGTAGGGTTTATGAATGCCTTGACTCTGCCTAATTAATTATGTTCCCTTCCCATCTCCAAGCTTATCACTGCAATTACAGAATGTTTCAGGTCAACTACTTTTCTTCTGCTCTTCTATTCAAATCAGCTGAACACTCCAACTACAATAGATGAATCTCCATTTTTTTTTAAACCAGAACTGGATGGCAAACACTAATGAGAGGACAAAGCAGCATCCGATATGGGGGTAAACCCACATGCGAGGAGGACCAAGAGACAGTCTGCCATGACCATATACTTAGGATCGAAAGTGTTCAGGGAGCATAAAAGCAAAAGTTGCAAGACAACTTACACCCAAAACATCGACTTCTCCACCTCCTGATACTGCTTGGCCTGCTGTGTACATCCAGCTTCCTGCTTGTCCATTCTGGATTCCAGCATCTGCAGGTTTTTTTTTTGCCTCTAATCAAAAGATCTTGGCACAAATCTTATTAGACTATCTTGCCTGATTCACTTATGTTGACACAGGCTCATACATGTCAGCACAAGGGTTTATCACTGACATTGTCATGCAAGTAATAGTTGAAGAGCTGGTTTTAAACATACATTGCTAGTGGTACAAAAGAACTAATACCCAATAGCAACCAACAACGCCCATTCAACTGTCACAAATTCAAGTAGGAATCTATAACAGTGCCAATAAGAGAAAGCATCTGTTTACTTAAATACAAATTCTATTAAACTTGTAGCTTGGAAAACAAGCATTCATCTGTATGCATGTCGCTGGAGTGGAATTTCTTGTCACCCTGAAATGACATGATTTTATTTGTAGGCCAGATAGCCAGATGAGGCCTAGTAATAGGCTGAACTCTGGGAAATCCTGTATTCCAAAAATAGTGTCCCATTATTTTGCTGTGAATCTTCCAGGAAAAAGGTTTTGCAGGTGTTGGACCTGATAAATGACATACTTGTCAGCTGCTTACTACATTTGTGCTTTATGGATTGACTGAGTTAGCTTGGAGAAAGGTCAGAGGCACAACACTTCCATTTGCTAATCACCATTGCAGCCAATGGTGAGCCTACTCTCGCTGATAATTTTATATGCTTGAAAGAAAACACAACACAAACTAATTTTTTTCTCTCTACAGATTATTATATGACTTACTTATTTAACATTCACAGTAGGTACTAGATACAAAACTAGAGAAATCATTTTCTGTTATGCTTGAATAAAATTGATGCAGATCTATTGCTTTGCCTCAGACTGGCATCAAGGTAAAGATCAAGTCAAATCCAAACATTTATCCTGTTTATTCCAAAATATATTTTATTCAGCAGTTTTAAAAATATATTCATTTTAATTTTTTTGGACTCGGTCATTTTTTAAGAAGATGCATATCAGAAAATGAAATTAATCCAGGGAAAAATATAATATTTAGTTGCCTAGATAAGAAGAAGTGTTCTCTAAAACATAGAGCTGGATTTTATGCTCCCCACCAGCTTGCAAATTCCAGCAGATGGCCATCCTGCTGTTTACCTGCTCACCTCCACATCCATCTCAGACTTTAAGAGATAATAGTCAGTTGGTATCAGTCAGACCATCCTTCAGCCTATTGACACCTTAAAACGGCTCCTCAACACCTCAGCTTGCCAGCAGTGGCATTTTATCCATGACAAGAGGTAAGCAAATGCCAATTGGAAAGAGCAGCCGCTTTGATGGTATGGGCTCATGTTGGGGATAATACCTTGTAGCTTCTGGCCTCATCAGAGGCAGCCCCCTCCCCACACCCATATTTAACACTCCCTGTCTTCTCAAACACTGTGCCTCACTCACTTTTATTTTGTTCAAATTTAAACAGTAAATAGTTCACAGTACAGTGCACTCCCTTTATTGGAACCAGCTTAATCAAAAAACTAAATACTGTCATATTCCACAAATGACATGTATTGATGGTTATAGTGGTGTCAGGAATGTTCATTTTGTCGGAGAAGAAACAATGTTGCCTTGTATTTACTCTGTTGCATGTTCATGTTAGTGTCGAGGGGTTTTTTTGTACTTACTGCTCTGTGGGACATGACTGAATTTAAAGAATCAGCTGGCCCTCCCTTCTATACATTCTAAAGAAGCTCATCTGGGACTACATTCAGAAGAAAGGATTACTATTATTACATTCAACCATACAAGGTGGTGGTGAGGAGACCTTAGCGGAGTTGTGTGAGCAGTTTTGATCCCGTTATTTAAGAAAAGATATTATTTCGTTGGAGACAGTTCAGAGAAGGTTCACAAGGATGATCCCTGGTGTAGGGGAATTGTTTTATGAGTGAGCAAAGATTAAACAGGTTGGGATTCTACTCACTGGAATGTTCTCATTGAAACATATAGGATTCTTAAGGGGCTTGACAGGGTGAATGCTGGGAAGATGTTTCCCTCATGGGAGAATCTAGGATTAAGCGACATAGTCTCAGAATAAGGGGGCACCAAATGAAGCCTGAGCTGAGGATCAATTTCCTTTGAGGGCTGAGATTCTTTGGAACTCCTCACCTCAGAGAGCTGTGGGAGCAGAGTCCTTGTTAAGGATGAGATAGATAGATTCTTGATCAGTAAATGAAATCTGGGATTGTGGAAAAGGACAGGAAAGTAGGTTTGAGGGATGTCAGATCAGCCTTGATCCTATCGAACCGTGGAGTAAGCTCAAGGGGCTATTCCTATTTCTTATGGTTATAAGGAATAATGAAAAGTTATAGGTGATAAAATCTGGTTTTCTACTGTAGTCCACGCAATAAATACCAGAGACCAGAGTTGTTATTGAAAAAGGTGTTGAGAAATCTATTAACAAGTAACTATGTTACTTCTCAAACTTGCATATAGTCTGGGATCTAAGTTTTCAAATGTTACTACAGGGCGACCTCCATATCTGCGGAATTATTTTCCGCAGTTTCAGTTACCCGCAGTTTACTGCAGCCCAAACATATTATATGGAATGTTCCAGAACCAGGACCAGGGGTCTGCTGGGGAGGTAAATTTCCCATTGAAATGAGTGGGTTCGCTCCTATCCGCAGTTTTAGGCATCTTGGAAATTATCCCCTGCAGGTACAGGGCGGGGGACTACTGTATTAAATTATATAGACAGTTGACTGACTAATTGACTCAGGCAAATCAACTCATTGATGAAACATTTGACCGTCCAGAGCAAGATGCTGACCTTTTAGACTAAAACATCATATGTCACTATCTTTAAACTATAGTAACTTACTGGAAAAACAACAAACTGAAAATCCTATAAAAGATTCCATAAGCCAACAATCAAGATAGACAAGACTTATGGACAGCACCGATGTCACCCTATAGGCACCCCATTTTATGACTTATCATTCCCACAACTTCTCTGGTAACACTAACCCTAACACTGCTCTTAACACTCTTCCATGTCCCTGATTCCACCCTCCATCCTCTTTCGGAACCCTTTTACACTCTTTTATGTACCTGGATCCCAAACTGTCAACCTTCACATCCACCATCAAGCCCTTACCAGACTTGCATGTGCCTCTACACAGGTGACTATTTTCCTGCAACCCGCCCTTCTGCCAATGTTGAACAGGAAAATGACTGATCTCAGACAGCTCTGCACAAAGCCACAAACAAACAGATGCCACAAGATTTTCAAGCACCACTGATTTTACATTGGTAGTAATAAGTAATCTAAAAAGCTTTATACTAATGGTTATTCAATGTATGCAATTGTACTAGGAGTATGAACCCACCACATGGGGAGAGAAAGCAGGAGAATGAGTGCAAGACTAACTTCAGGAAGTGGTTTAGAAGAATAGAAAAATTATATGAAGGTGCATGGGAGTGGTGTACTGGCCCCTTACAGTAACCACATATTAGATATTAGCTTAAAAAAAGGAATAATGAGAGTTTGTCAAAAAGGACAGCAACAATTTTAATCTTGAAATAGAAACTTGAAAAGGTCAGATGGGAAAAGAAAGCCTAGATGAGGTATTCATAGAATATTTTCAGAATAAGTTTTCAAAATATCAAGTTCTGAACATGACCAAAGAGTAGGATATACTAGATCTGGCATGATTATGAGGTAAGATTAATTAACAACTTCATAGTAAATAGGTAGCTGCGACCATAATACGATCACATTTTGCATTCTGTTTGAGAGTTGGAGAGAGGCGGTTAGAGAGTCTGAAACTAGCATTTTAAAATTAAATAAGGCAATTATGAGGTCATGAAGACCAAGCTGAGTGAAATGAATCAGTAATTTAAGTTAAAGGTAAGTCAAGAAGGAAGCAATAGCAGGCATTTTTGGAACAGATACTGAAATGGAGTCATTTTAGACTCAAAATGTTAATTCTGTTCTCTTCCTACAGATGCTGACAGACTTGCTGAGTGTCTGCAGATCATTATTTTTATTCTAAATCACCAGTATTTGCAGTACTTTGTTTTTTACTTAAGTGGTTAATGAGAGAATTGATTCATTTTTACAAAACTTCCTTAATTTGGGTAGGTCCCATTCAATGGCAAGGTAACAAATGTCATTTAATTCTTCAGAAAGGGAGGACAGATGGCTTAATATCTGTCAAAGTGAAAGGTTAGAAGCTATTATCACAGATGTAACTGCAGGAAACTCAAATAGCCTTATATCCACAGGGGTTTAAAGGAACACGGGGCAACTTCATTGAAACATAATTTCCTGACAGGAAAGATATGGAGAGGATGTTTCCTGTTCTGGGAGAATCAAGAAACTAGGGGTCACTTTTTAAAAAAAAAATCAACAAATGCTCATTCAAAACGGAGAAAAGTAAAAAAAAAATTCTAACAGAGTCGTGAGACTTTGAAACTCTGCTTCTATCACCTTTTCAAGATGAATGTCCTTGAATATTTCTAAGGCTAATGTGTCTGGAATCTTGTTTGGCAAAAAATTGAAAGTCTATCAGGAGGAGGCAGGCAAGTAAATTGAGGTTTCAGTCACATCAATCATTGATCTTTTTGAATTTTGGAGGAAGTTAGAGATGAAGAACAGCCTACTCATTCATATGCAACTATCTTAAATGGGAATCTCTGGTACAAGAAAAGATATAAAATCTTGTCAACAATTTCCCATTGGTGGGATAGATAAAAATTAGAATTAAATATGTTACCGTGATAATCTTGTCTTTGTTATCACATGAATTCAGATATCGTGAGAAAGCAATAATCGTGTGAGTTTTGTTTTCCATGCCGTACTCAAGGCGATAATCCTGATGGTGGTCTTCATTCAGTTTTCCCTCAAAGTTCAAAGTGTTATAATCCTGTTAAAATATAAATGACGGTTGCAGTATGAAGAATTAATTCAGTAAGATTTCTCATTTCGGACAAAAATTGCTGATTATGCTGCAGTTTTATAATAATGTAAGCTGATTCTTCTGATAGTTCCTTAAAAGGCTAATGCATATGCAGGAATACTTCAATACACAGAGGTTGATGTGCTGCAGCTGTTACATGGGTCTGGCTGACCAGGATGCTCTCCCACTCTTGCTGTTGTCTGCAGGTGTAAAGGGAGACTCCACAAATAGTTAAATCAACCTGTGTGGTCCTATCATGTTTACATCTACCCAGACGTTCTGTGGCAGTTGAATCCAATGCTTATGGTTCAGAAGCAGAGTCACTACCTACCATGGCACCCAAGTGAATTTAACTCAAGTGAACTTTTTTATAGAATCTCTACAAATAGAATTATTTTTTATTGAATCCCTACAGTGTGGAAACAGACCCTTTGGCCCAACAAGTCAACACCAACCCTTTGAAGAGTAGCCACCCATACCCTTCCCCCCAATATTTACCCTAACTAATGCACCAAACTTACACATCCCTGAACACTATGGGGCAATTTCACATGGCCAATTCACCTAACCTGCACATCTTTGGACTATGGGGGGAAACTGGAGGAGTCAAAGGAAACCCATGCAGACATGGGGGGAATGTGCAAACTCCACACAGACGGTCGCCCGAGACTGGAATCGAACCCAGGTCCCTGGCAGTGTGAGGCAGCAGTGCTAACAACTGAGCCACCGTGCCATAAAACATGGATAATTAAGCTATCCAGTGTTTTCAGGGTCTAGTCTTTTGTTAGTTACTTTAATTAATCTACTTGGACATGCTGTGACACTGCTCCAGGGCAGATGGAACATGAACCAGAGTCTATTGGCTTCGAGATAGGGAGACTACCACTGCACAACATGACCTTTGGTATGTTGTGCAGGAGTTCCTATTCATTAGGATTAACTGGACAGAACATCATGGATTGAATGTTTGAAGCATCAACTTCTTGTAAGTATTGGTGGATATACCCAAATGCCGTTGAATTGTTGGTCAGTGTGGGAATTTCAAAAGCATAACACGGAGATAGAGAACAAACAAAGCACCTGAAAGGGGAACTAAAGAGGTACTTTATTGTCCCAATCAACTTATTCTCAGGTTACCTCATTTCCCTTTATGGAGATTGGATTGCAGCAGCTGGATAGATTAGGAAAGAGAGAGGGAATAACGAGTGGCTTGGCAAGCCCACAATCATTTGCCTCTGTGGTATTTTATTAAGGACAGGAAAAGGGGAGATGGTCCTTGTGAGAGACGATTTCGTTTCTAACAGTCCTCTCACTCAGAAACCAACTGAGCCATTTTGGTGAGCAATTAACAAGCTGATTGCACCAATGGCAAGTAGAATCTCCACCATGTATGGAACAACACCGAGTGAAGCCTGGCAGATTCCCTCTGGGTTTGAGGTGCGGCACTTTCCTAATACAGCACTCTGTTTCTGCAATTGGGTTCCCAAACAGCAACTCACACCCCCAGTGCCATCACAAACTAACTATCTTCATTCCCTTGGCTGGACATATCTGACTCATCTCACTTTGAGGGCTGTAACCACTGATACATACCCTCAGTTGAGTACTGTCCCTGTACTGGGGACAGTGATCCCGATGCTAGTTCAGAAGCAGACTCACTCTTAAAAAAGGGATGAGATCCCAGATGCAGTTCATTTGTTACAAAACAGTCCAGAAATCTAGTCAGAGTGGAATTGCACCTATGTCAGAGTCCCTTATCAGATCCACAACTTCCCTGACAAAGGCCAACACCATAACTGTTAGTTTGAGAGCAGAAAGACGTAAAACTCAATTTGTGCATCAAATACTGCTCCTAGATAAGAATTCCGTAATGTGATTATAATTATGCTGGTTAATGTAAGAACTACATTTGTGAAAAACAGAGTTCTCAGATACAATATGCACTGCTGATTGCACAACATTGCATTTGGCACTCAATCGCATTGAAAATGAAGTAGTCTCTATGTACAAATGCTGGACAACAGTTAGGTTTGGGCTGATAAATTTCATTAAACATTCTGCTGCACAACTGTCAAAAATTAGCTACCTCTAACAAGAAAGGACCCAAGCAAGTCCTTTGATACTCAATGACTGAATCCTCATCATTCAACATTCTGGAAGCACAAATTGACCAGAAACTGAACAGAATTAGCCACATAAGTACTGTGGCTACAAAAACAGGAAAGAAGCTGAGAATTCTGCAGTGAGTAACTCATGTTCTGGTACCATGGAGCCTGTCCTCGTTTACAAAGGCTTAAGAGATATGATGAAAAATTCTACTCTCCACCTGCCTCGATCGACACAGGCACCTCAATACCATCTGCGCCAAAGCAATCTGCTTTGTCAGGACGCCAACCACCATCTTGAACCATTCTATCCACCACTGACTCATTGTTGCATTGGTGTTTAGTGCACAAACATCCCAAGCTTTTTCAATAGAACTTTTTCAACAGTACTTGCAACCTCTACCACCAAGATGGATAACAGCAGCAAAACGCTATCATCTTCAAGTTCCCCTCCAAGCCTTACTGCTCCTAGATAAGAATTCCGTAACTTGGAGCAATATCACAGTACCTTCAGAACCTGGACTGGAACTCCGTTCAGTCGTTGTATGTATACCAGGTAAACAACAAAAATTCAAGGTGTCAGCTCACAACCACTACCCTCTCAGGGGAACCTAATGACAGGCAACAAAAGCTGACCTTGCAATTGATGCCAAAAATCTATTGTGTTTTGTAAACAATTTTTTTTAATGAAACAAACAAGTTTAAGGTTGCTGACTTGCTCGCTGAGCTAGTAAGTTTGTTCGCAGACATTTTGCCACCATTTTAGGTAACACCATCAGTGCACTTCTGCTGAAGCATTGAAGTTCTGACCCGTTTTGCTATTTATATGTCTGGGTCTACTGGTGTTGGTGGTGTCATTTCCAGTTTTGTTGCTGGTTCTGTTTCTTAGTGTGTTGGTATTGGGACCTCAACATGGACCCCATCCACCAACCACTAAGAAACAGATCCAACAGCAAAACTGGAAATGACACAAACACTAACACCAGTAGATCCAGACATATAAATAGCAAGCGGGACAGAACGCCAATGCTTCACTAGAGGTGCACTGGTGGTGTTACCTAGAATGGCAACGATACGCCTGTGAATAAACTTACCAGCTCAGCGAGAAAGTCAACAATCTCCTTCACAACCTGAGCTACAAATCTTCCCAAAATACTCTGAACAAACAATTTTGCCTGATGTGTGTGTTTTGGGGTGCAGGCTTCACACTTTACTGTTTTGTTTGGTGGGAATGTGTATGCCACCTATATATAATATATATATATTTTAAAAAGTCATTTCTATCGTTGAAATGCTTAGCTCTGGGATGATTTTAGCTGTCTGCTAGTTGGTTCACCACATTCCTATACACATATATATGTCAAAGGCAAAAATGTCCTAAAACCAAAGCAGGAAATAGTAGATGGATGAATTTATTATATATTTGGCTCTGTTCTTCTAAAAGCTGTTTTCCAAACAACTCCTTAAATGACAATTGTCTTTTGTTTGTAAATGTCAATACTCAAGAAAAAAAATACATTTATATTCTAACAGATAATTTATACTTGCATCTATCAATGAAGTTTGACTTTTCCATGGAGTACATTATTTTATGATTTTGTTTTCATGCAAATGCAATTTTGTTCATTGGGACAATCATTAAAAAAGACATTGCAATTAAAAAGATTCTAGCTTGACCAACACAAATGTATTTTGGCCACCATCTGAAATTTTCAAAGTTTATACAAAAGAACCATTTTTCAACTCAAGGTTGAAATTAGACCTTCTTCTATGTGAGACATAGAATATAAGTATTTGTTTTCCTTTAGGTTTTAAATTCCTAACCTTTCTTTTTATGCTTTATTTCTTTCAATCTGACCATATTACTACTTGGGAATCATTCCACATTCCTCCTTTTTGATCAATATTTATGACTGCCTACTGTATATTATGTACTTCACTATTTTACATACACATACTAAGAATCAATGTTAACTCTTAGCTACTTTATCTTGAAAGTTTTCAGTGATCAAAAACATTGCATTTGATCAATATTTATGAGTAACCAGTACTTTTATAATTTACATATGTTACTAATTATAAATATGGGCTGCCTGGTTAAATTAAGCTGTATCATCACGAGGGAGATGTGGCCTTAATTTGGTTGTAAGAAGAAGACATCTTTATATGAAAATGGTTAAGATTTTGTCTGATGTCACTTATTTTAACTAAGTGGCAGTTAAACACATCGAAAACATTTCAGAGTTGCTCCCAATCTATTGCCAGTCTTTAACAACCACAATTCAGAACTGTCTCTGAAAATCAGTATTGCAAGTTCATTAACACCTATATATTTGTGCAGACTGCCCAATTCTGCACTTTGTGTTTTACCTGCAGAACTGAATATGGATTCCTTTTTAAAGTTTTGTTCGGAAAATGTCTTTCCATTCAGAACAGCAAACTATGCAAATTCTACATACTTTTTTAAAAGAACAATCTTGTCTCTAAATACAAAAATGATGTGGTAATATGACAATTTTTAAAGTTTCGTCAGGGTAGTCAGATGGACATAATACATGAAGAACCTTTACAAATAATGGACTGACTTTAATGGCTGCAGTAATAGCTCTGAACGTAGGTCAGAAAGCCAGGTGCAACTCCACCTTGGGCATCTCTGGAAGCCCAGACACAATTCTATGCATAACAGATACCCAGAGATCCATTGAGGAAAGAGAGGAGACTTTCAAAGGATGGGGACCCTTGCTGTCAGAGGGGTCTTCTTTGGCTTCACAAAGCACCCAGTCAGCAGGGCCCTGCTGTCCAGCAAACCCACTGCCTGCTTTCATTGATCAGCCTTCTTACATGGCTTAGTGCCAACCCACTGCTGGTATTTTACCAGCAGTGGAAATGAGCCTCTTGATTGGCATTTAATTGCCTCCTACAGGCATCAATTGGTCCCCAGACAGAAAGGCAGACTTTAAATTTCCCCTACCAAATAGGTTGCAAAGAGTCAGGGAGGCAACAGAACAGACACCTGACCTGTCACCTTTCCTTCTGATTCTCTGGCATTGTGCTCCCAGACAATCCGCCAAGGGTGCACTTCAATTATATCTAATGTTTCTAGGAAAATACTGTTGTTTCATACAACATATCAGATAATTGTACAATTGAAAGAAACAGAACATACTGAAATAGTTAAAATTTCAAACAATTACTACTCCTTTTCTAACTTGTTCCTTAGCAGTTTTTACAGCCTCACCATCCACCTACCAATTTGTCACTCTAATCTCCTCTAGCCACACAAACATCTGAGATATCTACACTTCTCAAATTTTGGCCTCTGAACAAAGAACCTGCTGCTAGCAGTCATACCTTCATTGCTTAGGACTCAGGTTCTAGAATTCACTTCTTAAATCTCTCCATCTTTTAAACTTCTCCTTCCTCCTTTCAAACCATCCTTAAAATCTAATTCTTGGACTGAATCTTTGGCTTACGTCCAATATGTGACTCAGTGAGACATACTGATTGATTGTGCTCCTGTGAAGTGGCTTGGGAAGTTTTACTAACATAAAAAGACAATGCCTCAGATGTTGAGGGGTTTGTGATGGGGAACTATGACAAGCAACAACTTATTCATATAGCAGTTTAAACACAATTAACCATGTCTAGGTGGTTCAAAGATGTTATAAAATATGGTGTGATACTGAACTGTTGACATTATCTTTCTGAATCAAAATGCACGTTAAAATGTAATACAAATCTAGACCACCATAGAAATTCTAAAACCATGGTCTGTCATTCACACAATGTTTGATTTAAACTTCCCCCACGCCTGCCAATCTCCAGTTGCATTATGGCAATCAGTGAGATCAATTGGCGTGGTGGAAACTTCCCTTTTTACTCCTATTATTATGAAAGAGTATGCCTTGTTCAATGGAATATATGTTTTTTTTTAAATGGAAATTTCACTAATAATTACAGCTAAACATCAATCTGGTTCAAAAAAATAAAGAAAATGGCATGTTGTTAGATGTCTCCATTATAATTAGAGTTGTTAAATAACTTTAAAATATATTAAATATCATGAAAACTCTTTAAAAATGCTTTCAGATTGTCCCTCATATGCATATTGCATTTCTTATTTCACCCTTTAAAATTTAAAATTTACCTATCAATCCACTTACTTAATGAGATTAGTTGCTTTGAAATCTCAATGTCCCCACTGGCACTCAATGCTGGCATCCTCCATTAAATTACATTGCACTTCATAGCACATTGAGATAAATTAGTTTCTTGCCACAGTTATTACTAAATTTCTGTTACTATTGACTGCACATTACGGATTAATTTATAAAAAAGCAAAATGTTCTTTTGCAAAGTGCCCGAGTGCCAGCTATTTGGATTTTCGCCTCTCAAGTTTTGTAATGCTTCTATACTTTCTCTGGGAGAACTTCCATACTACTCAATACTTTATTAATAAATCCTAGTATGCATGATCAAAGGCACAGCCCCTTCTTAAATAGTAATTCCCAATTCTAAACCGTAATCAATCTCTGCTTTACTCCCAAATAGTCCTGAACCATTAGACCCCAGTGGCTCTCTATTATCTTGCGGTTTGTTTCAACAAGTTAAGACTTTCTGAGCTTGTGAGTCATCTGAGGTGAAACTTCTACAACAGGTGATAAACACATCAGGCAATTTCAGCATGCGGGCTCATGCCTAGAGCTCATCTGCTCCTACTGCTTGTACTTTTCTTTCTTCTTTCCCTGCTCCTTTTTTCTTTTTTTAATCTACTTACTTTCTGTGGAGAGTGATTTTGTGCTGCATGAAAGAGATTAAGCCCGCATGGTGGCAAGAGAGGTCCCGCAGCATCTATGGGCGATATTGAACCAGCACGGGGAAAGAAACCCCATTGTGGTAGAGGAGGCCAGCGTGAAGGAGATCAAGCCCTTGTGGGGATTGTGAGGCCAGCATAACTAAGCACTTAAGTAGTACTGTAATGTTGAACTTGTAACTTTATTTCTTTATACCTAAGATTTTATACCTAGGTACCTTTTTGTAC
This sequence comes from Chiloscyllium plagiosum, assembly GCF_037043375.1. Taxonomy (NCBI): domain Eukaryota; kingdom Metazoa; phylum Chordata; class Chondrichthyes; order Orectolobiformes; family Hemiscylliidae; genus Chiloscyllium; species Chiloscyllium plagiosum. Next base: position 69,356,681 of record NW_028270141.1, read on the forward strand.
CTTTGGTGCAAGAATGGTGACTTCATAAACGTTTCACTGTACTCTTGTATCCCTGTACTTGAGCACACATGATAATAAAACGTAATTCTAAACCTATCCATCTTTGTCAAGCACCAATCATGGCAACCAAGTAGTTTCAATCTGTTATCTGGACCATAATTTGAATGGGTCATCAGTATTAATTTTTCACTGAAAACATATATGTTATTTTATGTATCAGGTGTTATTTGTAACAAACTTTCAAAATCTTCACTGTTGGGTTTTTTTATTATAGCACAGTTTACATGTTGAGTGTAATAACTCCACCAAAAGAAATGAAGCTATGCAATGAAAAGTCTGAAGTATCCTTGTTGAGGTATACTATAAGTGGAATCCATTTTCAAAGCATGATTCTGAGTTCTATGCTTCATTTCTCTTACATTAAAATAAGAAAAAAGTATATATTTTACAAACGTTGGCTGGAAAATCCAGCCAAAGTTAAAGTTCACCGAGAACAAAAAATACAAAATAATCTGCTCTGGCAGGTGGTAGGACTCTGAGTTAGGCAATTATGTGGTCACCATCCAACCATCCATCCATTGCCCATACCAAGAGCTGTCAGGCCAATGAAAGCAATAGGAGTGGTTAGCACAGTAGGCTGGATGGCTAGTTCGTGATGCACAGTAAACTTCAATTCCCACAATGGCTGAGGTTACCATGAAGGTCTTCCCTTCTCAACCTTTCCCCTTGCCTCAGGTTGGTGTCTCTCTCTCTCTCTCTCTCTCTCAAATCAAGAGATGGTGCCTCTGTGGTGGCATTACCTTAGTTTTTATTGGCCAGCACAGCCTTGTTCTTCTTCAAAGTACTGACAAGTCTGGTGTCTCAAAGAGAAGGGATAGGTTTTGTGGGGGGCAGTGGGGGAGGGGTGTGGCTGAGGGAACCAGGACCAGAAAGATCTGGTAATGACAGAGTGCGTTGGTGGCTCCATTACAGTGAGCAGCCATTAATGCCTTCCAAGAAAAAAACATCTTCAGGAACTCAAATCAGATTTTAAATTTGCAATTTGTCAGCCAATTTGAATGCATTAAAAAGGACAAATGCTTGTCATATTGGCCAACAGTGGTAATAGCTTCTCCCCACCCTAAAATGAGCATCATTTCCTGCTGTTAATTAGTATTTCAACTTTTGATTTGTCTCTGAACTTTACTGCAGCACCCCACCTGCTCAATAGCTCTATGCACTCAGAAGTATAATTTGTTGACAGGAAAATGAGCAACATTTAAGCACCAGCTTCACACTACTTAGAATGATTATACATTTCCCTCGTCCCTCTGTTCAACCAGATTCATTGAGTGGACTCATCTATCCCTGCTGGAATGGTGGGGGACCATTTGTTGTTTTGAAACCCATTTGATTAATAAATGTATGAGCTTTGCCAAGTCTCTTTGGCAGAGTGTTGGCATCATCATCCAGTTACATTGCAAACAACTTAGGAGTTCACAGCCATGGGCAAAATTCAGCCACCTGCTCCTCTTGCGTAATGATCTTTCTTTGAGAAGACTGCAGAATCCAAACTTTCTGAGGCACTTTGCTCAGACATGTAGATGCAACTCAGCCTTTATCTGTGGTGAAGGCAGAGCCTCCTGAAAGATGAAGCTCTCTTTTTGGTTCCGATGTCCCGTAAATGTGCACCTCTCATCCCCCAACCACCAGCACCACGGATACCCACCCACACCCCATCCCCAGTGTTGCTGTTGAGAAGGCAGTGGCTATTGACTTGTTGCTCCTTTTGCAGAGGCTGCTGAGTTGGCTTAGGCTGTTCCACTTCCTCAGAACACCAGCCCACCGCAAGTTCAGTATTTGTCAGTTGCATGGAGGTCTTGCAGGCAAGAGGTTGAGAGATTGAGCACAATAGACACTACACCACTTGAAAGTCACCGGGGAAAGTTGCTGATTCAGAAGTGATCAGTGAATTCAGGATAAACGAACCACTTCTTTCAGGACTACTCTTTGATGTTACCTAACCATAGGCCTGCCGCTTTAAACTGTTGTTCAGCAAGTTTTAAGTCATTAGCAATTTCTTGCTGTGCATTCATCTCCTCTAACCTGGAGAGATGGTAAAGCTTGGGCATTGATTCATAACAGTCTGAATACAGCTTTAAAGGGATTCATTTAGCTTTTTGTCCTAAAACGTTTCCCAACAGATGTACATCAATTCTCTGCTGGCCTTGAACTCATCCCAATGAATGCTGGAAGTGGGCAAGATGGCATCTGGATCCTGACCCAATATCAATTGTAGGAGATTTAACTGCCTGCACTCATCCAGACCTGCCTCCCCCCCACACCCCAAGTCCCCACTATTACTATCACTAACCTCTCTGACTGAAGAGGAAACATCCTCAAACCAAAATTCAGGTCATCCTCTTCCTTGAACAGGGCAATTTCCCAGGATAAATGTGCTCTCCTCTTCCTTTCCTCTCCTCTTGTCCCAGTTAATCTCCCACCACCAAACTCTGCCTGACTCAAATACTCAACTTTTCCTTCAGGTCTCCTTGCAAATCAGGAGATAGATTTGTATTCATATTTTCCAGACAAATCATAGCCAATAAACTACATGCTAAGTCATCAAAACCAATCTCTTGGACTCCAAGATAATCAGCCAAAATAATTCGCTTTTCTTGGAATGTGTAAATCAGACAGATATAATCCAGGTTTCAATGACAGTTCATAAACAGCTTCAAAATGCAATTACATCAGTGCATCTTTACACAAATAATCACTGCTCTCCAACACCTTGTGAAACACATGGAGACATTCTGATTTGATATTGTAACATCACACAACATTGACAGGCAAACTAACCTCCTCATCCATAGCCTGAACTGAATAAAGATGGGCAAACTTGTTTTACAAATATGTTTATTACCAATAGCCATTTTGTAAAATCTTTGAAAGCTGGCAAGGCCATTAAGTGATATCGCTGAAGTTCTTCACTCTACCTGCTGAATTGAATTGCAACTACCAAGACTTGATTGTGTCTTTTGAATGTAAAATGTCATTCAGCATGATTTGTGGAATAATATATATATATTTTTAAACCATTGAGCATGCTTTAAATCTGGAAAATTCAGAGATATGTTTAATTGCTTGGATTTCTTCTGTTCTCAAGCTCTTAAATCATAACGTCAATAAAAGTCTTTTTCTCCAATAACTCAAATAAAAATGGCAAGTTTACAAGATCATTACACTGAACTTCTTAACACGTGAAACTCTGTGGAGGAGTGGGCCAGAATTAAAAAAGTTCTTAATTAGATTATTGGTGAGATGCAATTTCTTAAAATATCTGATCTCTTGATTTTTAAGTTATCATCAGCTCATCCGGCTCACCAATCAGCCAACTCGAAGTCGATTTTTCACTGTAGATAGTCAGCAGATAGCAGCGTACTGGCTCTTGTACAAATCCAACTGATGGAAGTTCGGATTTGTGTCACATATTTATTGATCATTTTATGTTAATCTGTGGATTCGGTCAGGGCAAGGTGTCCAGATGGGTGGTTACCTGGATGCTTTCTTACCTTCAGATAGGGGCGTCCATTCGCAACTCCTCCAATGACCATGTCCGACTGAGCCATTGATCCCGTTGGAGAAAGTCCGAGTCCAACATAGCCCCTGGTTTCAACTTCCACCTCGAAGGTGATGACCGTGTTCTCAAGCTTCCACCTTAAGTGGTATTTGCCGTTCTCGTCCAGCACGGCGTGGTGACTGAAAGTTTCCCTTCTCCAGGTACCAGCGGCTGAAGCCGGACTCTTCTTCAACACCAACAGCCTGAGCACCCAACACCAGGACAGCAGAGAGCCCAGCCGCATTCTCCCTTCGCTTCTTTCAATTGACAAAGATAATAAACCCTCTTCTCGTGCTTCTCCCCCGATAAAATGCTTTCGCGCCGCTCAATGTTCCTTTAAATACCAACAGGAGCAGTTGCATCGACAGATGTGAAACTCTCGTCTGCACACGGGAAGCTCTTAGACGGATTGATCAATTTGTCGAAACAGAGAGAGAGGGAGAGGGAGAGAGCGAGTCCACTGGCTGGCCGTGCGTGACCGGAATTCGACAGCATTCTCATGGAAGAAAGTGAATCTGAGTGGAGGCAAAGCCCAACCCAGTGAATCACTTGTCACATCCATCAGGATAGGCTCGGGCATGTTCACACTGCAGATAGGGGGCATGACTAACATGGCAGTTAAATATCCTCCCAACTGAGGGGGCAAGACTAGCAGTTGCATCAATGTCTTTGGAAGGAGAAAGAGTGGCATTGAAAGGAAAATCTCACCCCCACTGAGCAGGTACGATTTGGAATTATACAGCTACCCTGCCAGGGAAGACCATAGGGTAAAGCAAGCAGGTACAGAGATACTCTCCGTTTGAGGTAAAGAACTGCCCGTGAGGCAAATACCTCCCACTGTGCAATCAAAACTAGCATTTAATGAAAGATCATTGCAATGAAGGGGATGTGGGTGGGAGTTAAATAGCCACCCACCGTTTGAGGCTATGTGACTACCAGTTACAGTTACCCTCTCACAGAAAAGTATACAAACAACAATCGCACAGAAGGTAGTTAAATGCTTAAGATTAACTAGGTGCAGTCAAGCTGGCAGGAAATATAATCGTTTGTAATTTTTGGCCATCAGACCAATCCAAACCAGGGTCTGATGTTATATGAGCTGAAATCAGTGTATCATATATTTCTATCAATCCTTAAAATTTCAAAATAATTGTAGATTAATTGCTCTGAATGTTTTCTACCTTAAAGATGTTAATGGTATTGATCATGAAAGTAGTCCAAAGTAGTTAAAAATCGTATTAATAATTTATGTCTTTATTAAAAAAAAAGATCCTTAGTGCTTGATATTCACTCTTTTGAACAGCTTTCCGCTCTGGTGACTCTGAGCCTATTACTTGCTCCTCATTTTATTCAGAACTTCCATTGACATTTGGAAAAGCTGACATCTCTGTGCATACAAACAATAACTTCTCTATGCACCAACAGCTGCTGTAAGTATAAATGATCAATTCACTCAATAAAGCCCAATGTCTCCTTTCTCAGGGCTAACAATTCACCAAAACAGCTACCACCAATAACGCTTACTAGTCTAGAACACTGAATGGAATTGTAAAGTCATTGGTATTTACTGAATATCAAAATCCATTGAAGGAAGTTAGGGGTGAAAGACCAAGTTATGTTTTAGGGTCTTCTCTGCCTCCCTTACTCTGAATATATGACTTCTGTATTTTTAATTTTTTTCTTGTTAAGTCTTTGCTTCTCATGATCACAGGAACTACTTAAAAGAGTATTAATGTAATTAATAAGGATTCTTAATTTATGATATAGCATTAGAGCAACTGCAGCAATTATTCATCAGAATGATACGAAGGCTGAAAGACTTAAATTAAGTGAAAAGGTTTTACAGACTTTAAGTATGTTTCCTTCAGGGAGAAAGTGAGGTCTGCAGATGCTGGAGATCAAAGTTGAAACTTTATTGCTGGAACAGCACAGCAGGTCAGGCAGCATCCAGGGAACAGGAGATTCGACGTTTCGGGCACAGGCCCTTCTTCAGGAATGACTTCAGCATAGCAGATTTAAGGGCTGACTTTTTTTTTCTTGCCTCTCTGTAGTGAAGATAACTATACTCATCAACTGTGGTGTTTGGTAGGGTTCCAGTTGGTACAAAGGTGTCCAAGGTCAATATGTATCAAGAAGATTTGGCCAGAAGTATATTAGAATACCACATGCATTTAACCTTCACACTTTAAATGAATTACCAGCTCAGAATGCCCTCTGCTTGTTTGTGAAAGGAGTCTGCATTAGTTTTTGAAAATAAAATTGCTGGAATTCACAGTGGGTCAGGCAGCATCCGTGGAGAGAGTAAAAAAGCTAACGGGTTGAGTCTGAATGACTCTTCACTGGACTCTTCATGGATGCTGTTTGATCCGCTGTGATTGCCAGCAATTTTTGTTATCATTACAGATTCCAGCATCTGCAGTAATTTGCTCCTGCACTTGCTTTTTCTCTTGCAGTAGTTTCAGCATTCCTGGATGTATTTGTCCTGGATATGAAGGCAATATCAAAACTCCTAATTTGAAGTCTTGAGAGAGCCCTTGTAGTGCGTCCTATGACCATCATGAGAGTGCATCCTGGCTCAAACCCTCAAACATTCACTTTTGCGAGTAAGCGTCAGCCATTCTGGTTGCATGGCCAGTTGTGATTGTCTCAATATGCTGTGGATACTTGCCATTCCAGCTCAGGTGAGCACTGCAGTCTCTGGTGTTTTGTTCTGTCATAAGACCTGCAGAAGCATTGCAAGGCAGCTGAAGCGAGAGGGGGAGAGCTTCTTGGTATGCTGATGATACAACACCCACATTTCAAATGCATAGAGCAGAGTGGACAGGATTATTGCTCCAGAGACTTTGTTTGTAAGGCAGACTTGTTCTTCTTTATTCCAGATTCATGTCTGAATATTCAATTCACTTTTTTTGACAATTCTGCAATTCATCTACATGGACAGCGCGAAAGTGCGGGCTGCTGAGATAAGTGAAATTATCCACTGCTGATAAATTCAGATCATGGACTGAAATCATGAGCTCAAGATAGACTCTTCAGTAAAACTGGTACTTACTTAGTTTTCTTCATGCTGATTGTAAAACCAAAGTTGTCAAATGCTTTGGAGAACAAGTCCATGCTACAAAGAATGACCAATTCTGAACTATCAACGCATGTTTCGTCACTGGCAAGTAGCAAACTGTGTTACATCAATAAATGTGTAGAGTTTCATTCTTGGGATGATTTAATTTAAGTACTTACAATGACTGTAAATAGAAACTATTTCTTCCTGTGAGAGATGCCAGAATAAAAAGATACAAAATTAAAATTAGGTTTGGACTATTCATGGGTGATGCCAGAAAGCGATAGGGTTAATAGAAAGAGTTGTGAAAATCTGGAAACCTGCTTCACCCAAAAAAAACTGTTAAGACAAGGTCAAACATTTCAAAAACAGGCATTGATAAATACAATTGTATGATGTATTAAGTGTTACAACTCCATCCACCTGTTTTGGTTTAAAGTTGTCAATCATAATCTGAATGATGGAATGGACTTGAAGCTGAAGAGTCTTATCCTGTTTCAAAATATAGATTCAGCAGATTGTCACAAAGGTAAGTAGTTTGACATGAATTGTTGGAGGAACTGTAACAAGTTGCAAAGAAGAGTTCAAGTTTTATCTTAATTGGAAAGCATTTTTTTATGAAGCCTGGTTTTTCAACACAGCTGTTATTTTTCTGAAGTGAATAGAATTGAACATTGATGCAGAATAGAGCACATACAATTAGAAGGCACTTAAGCAAAGTGTCTACTTAACTGGAGAATAGTTCTTTCGGCATGCATATGGTTTTAATTATACCAACAGAACTTCACTGGGATGTGCCCAATGAAACCAGAACAAATACAACTACAAGTACTCTCAAAGGAGGATATCACTAATATGTAATGACAGGTTCAGCTAAACTATAAAGGTAGCTATGTAATATTTAGTGATACAAAAACAGAAATTGCTGGAAAAAAATCTCAGCAGGTCTTGCAGCAGGTATGCGGTGACCACAAGCAAAAGGACATGGGCAAAATTCAGGTATGGGCTGACAAGTGGAACGTTACATTCAAACCACACAAGTTTTCCTGATGGTTTCCAGCAGTATGTGTCCAGTTCAAAAAGGATGCATTTTTGTTCCTAGGAGGTGGGTCAAGTGGATCAACTGTCTGTGGGGGAACATTTTAGGTGACAGTGATTATTGTATTGGAAGGTTCAAGATGATGATGGAGAATGACATGCAACAAATGAGAGTTAAAAAGAACAATTGATGGAGAGCCAGCTTTAATAGGGCAAGAACTGAGCTGGGCAGGATTGACTGCAACAAAAGGTTAACAGGAAAAACAATCCCTGAACAACAGGCTACCTTCGAAGAGCAGATGATTTGGGAATATTCAAGGCTTGTTCCCTCAAACATGAGAGATTTTTTAAAATCCAAAATTCCCTGGATGATAAAGATGGGAGAAATGAACATTAGAGAGAAAGTGTGCTTTTGACTGATGTAAGCAAAAGATAAAATTGACAACTAGAGAAATACTGAACTTTTAGAGGTGAAAAAGCAAACAAAAACAAAGATAATCTGAGAGAAGACTAGCAGCTAACACAAAGATGAATCCCAAAGTCTTCCATAAGCATATAAAAAGTAAGATTGCTAATGGTGGTGCAGGATCGATGAGAGGCCGAAAAGGGGGGCAGGGCAATGCTGAGATGTTAAATTAATTCTCCACTATCAACATTTGGTGGTTACCATTGACTAGAAGCTGTACTGGACTAGCCATATAAATACTGTGGATAAAAGAGCATGTCAGAAGAAATTCTGCAATCAGTAACTCGTCTGCATCTACAAGGCACAACTCAAAGTGTGATAGAATACTCCCTACTCGTTTAGATGAGTGCAACTCCATCAGTACCCAAGAAACTCAACTCCATCCAAGACAAAGTAATTAGATTACTTAGTGTGGAAACAGGCCCTTCGGCACAACAAGTCCACAGCGACCCTCTGAAGAGCGACCCACCCAGACCCATTCCCCTACATTTACTCCTTCACCTAACACTAGGAGCAATTTAGCATGGCCAATTCACCTAACATGTACATTTTTTGGACTGTGGGAGGAAACTGGAGAACCTGGAGGAAACCCACGCAGAGACAGGGAGAATGTGCAAACTCCACACAGACAGTCACCTGAGGTGGGAATTGAACCCGGGTCTCTGGCGCTGTGAGGCAGCAGTGCTAACCACTGTGCCACCGTGCTACCCCATATATGATAAACACCCCATTCATCACCTTCAACATTTACTGACCCCACAATGGCAGTATTATGTATCACATTAAAAAAAGATGGAACATAATAGCTCACCAGACCTTCTTTGACAACACCTTCAAAACCTGCAGTCTCTGTCACCGAGGAGGATAGGGGTTGCAGATATATTGTAACATTACCATATGCAAGTTTCTCTTCAAGCAAAACATCAACCTGACTACAAACAAGATCACTGTCCTTCATTTTTGTGAGTGAAAATCCTGCAACCCTCTTCTTAATAGGATTGTGAGTATACTGCACTACATTGATTGCAACAATTCAAGAAAGCAACACAAAAACACCTTTTCGGGGGCAAAAGTGCCAGCCTCATCAGTAACATTCATCCCAAGCATGAAGCCAAGAGAGCTGTCAACTAAACCTTGCCCAACACCTTACAATTACACAGAAGTTGGAGGTTTGAGGTTATCATATAACAGCTGATGTGACAAACATTTCACCCCTCACATGGGATCTTAACTAACTGTAACTAACAATAAAAACCTAACTAATCAACCTCCTTATTTATTTAATATGTTTCAAATTGTCGTAACATAGTTAATAAAACATCTCTTTTAGCTCTTATGGAGGTCACAAAATCTTTATAGATCATAGAATCCCTACAGTATGGAAACAGGCCATTCGGCCCAATAAGTCCACACCAACCCATCGAAGAGTAACTCAGCCAGACTCATTCCCCTACCCTATTAATCTACACTTCTGACTACTGCACCTAATCCATGCATGCCTAAACACTATGGGCAATTTAGCATGGCCAATTCACCTAACCTGCCATCTTTGGATTGTGGAAAGAAACCAGAGCACCTGGAGAAAACCCATGCAGACACGGTGAGAATCTGCAAATTCCACACAGACAGTCACCCGAGGCTGGAATTGAATCCATGTTCCTGGCACTGTGAGGCAGCAGTGCTAACCAATGAGCCACCGTGCTACCTCTTGATGTTAATGTAGCCAACAGACCTTAACCATACCTTAACTAGAAGGGAAAAAATGAGGTTCTAATATACCTACATTTCATTTAGTGGAGAAGTTTTATTTCATAAATAGTGAATTGCATTTCCCTTTTGATTATCAGTTTAACTATGCTGACCCTTTCTGGAAAGAACAAATGGAGAATTAACTATGTTTGTCCAGCTTGCTGAGAGTGCGGATCTAACATTTACTGAGGCTGTGTAGATGGCACATTGGACTTATCGGTCATTTCAGAATACATTGAACACAGTGAAAGCAGATTGTCCTTGATCCTGAGGGATGCTTAAGAAAAAGATGTTGACTGGAAACAATGTCTTCACTCAGACTTATAATTTGTATGAGCAATGTAGAACTCTTCTACCATCTTCATTTGTGGCAGCTGGCCTGCCCTGGGCAAAGTGCTGGAATGTTTTTGTCCCATTGTTATCACAGACGAGTATGCACACATACATGTAGCCCTTTTTTCACCTCTCATCCTATCTGAATGAACAGCTGCAACAATTGTTGTTATTGGTTTTTTTTGATTTGTTTCCAGACAATAACAATCTGTGTCTATGAACATCTGGACAACAGTGATCATACATTTGATTAATACATTACTGCTGTTAATTTAACACAGATGTCAGATTCAAGAGGCTAAATTTGCAAGGCTGAGAAAGAATTCGAAGAAGGTTGATGTGGGGCCACTTCTGGATATAGGTTCATATAATGCAGAAAAGGCCCTTTGACCCATCCAGTCTGCACCAACATAACTACCACTAAAAATGTACTAATCCCAATTTCCTGCACTTGTCCCGTTTCCTTGATGTTATCATAGCATCCCTACAATGCGGAAACGGGCCATACCAACCCTCCGAAGAGTAACCCACCTAGACCCCTTCCCCTACTCTATTAATCTACATTTACTTCTGACTACTGCACCTAACCCACACATTCCTGATAGTACGGGAAATTTAGCATGGCCAATTTACCTAACCTGCACATCTTTGGCTTGTGGGTGGAAACTGGAGCACCTGGAGGAAACCCACGTAGACACAGGCAGAATGTGCAAACTCCACACAGACAGTTGCCCGAGGTTGGAATTGAATCCAGGTCCCTGGGGTTGTGAGGCAGCAGTGCTAGCCACTGAGCCACCATGCTACCCACAGATTTTATGATATTTGAACTATTTATCCAAATACTTTTTAAAAGTTGTAAGGTTTCCAGCCTCCACTATCTTCCCAGGCAGTACATTCCAGATTTCCACCACCCATTGAGTGAATTTTTTCCAAATCCCCTCAATTTCCTGTCCCTTACCCTAAAATAATGCCTTCTAGTGATTAACCCCTCAACCAAGGGGAACAGCTGCTCCCTATTCACCGTGTCCGTGCTGCTCATAATCGTATACACCTCAATCATGTACACCCTCAACCTTCTCTGCTCTGAAGAAAACAGTCCAAGCCTATCTAGTCTCTCCTTATAGCTCTATTTTCCATCCTAGGCAACATTCTAGTGAGCATCCTCTGTACCCCCTCTAGTGTTATCCAATCCTTCCTGTAATGACGTGACTAGAACTGCACACAGTACTCTAGCTGTGGTCTGACCAATGCTCTGGACAACTCCAAAATTACCTCTTTTCTGTTATACTTTATGCCATGATTGATGAAAGCAAGTGTCCCATATGCCTTCTTAACTGCCTTATTCACATGCTCTGCTGACTTAGGGATCTGTGAATAATTACTCCAAGATCCCTGTGTTCCTCTAATTACTCCCTCATCTTGTTTATTTTTCCAAAATGCATCACCTGGCCTTTATCAGGGTTAAATACCATCTGTCACTGGTCTGCCCAACTGACCAACCCATCTTTATCTTCCTGTAACCTACAACCATCTTCTTCGCTACTAACCACTCCTACCGATCTAGGTGTCGTCTGCAAATTTGCTTAACTTGACCCCTCTTCCGCCACCATTTTCAATTATCTATATAACAAACAATAAGGGTCCGAGTACTGATCCTTACCATATACCACTAAACACCAGCCTCCAATATACTTAAACAGCCTTCTATCACTATCCTTTGTGTCCTATTACCAGTTTCTGATCCATCTTGCCCAGTTTCCCTCAATTCCATGTGCTCTAATCTTCTCAAGCAGTCTCCCATATAGGACCTTGTCAAAAGCTTTGCTAAAATCTATATAAATTACAGTAACTGAACTTCCCTTATCCACACATTTGACTGCAGTTTCAAAAAGTTCTAACAAACCTTTTAGGCATAACCTCCCTTAGACAAAGCTATTCTGACTATCTCTAAATAACCCATGCCTTTCCAAGTGGGTATTAATTTGCTGCTTCAGAATTTTCTCCAATAGTTGCCCAATCACCTACAACTGACGTGAGACTCACCAGTCTGTTATTTCCTGGTTTATCTCTACCAGACCTCTTAAAAAGTCAGTAAAACCACATTAGTTGCCCTCCAATCCTCTGGCACTTCCTCCATGACCAGAGAGGAATTAAAAATTTGTGTCAGAGTCCCTGTAATTTCCTGCCTCATCTCCCACAGCAGCCTGGGATGCAATTCATCTGAGTCAGAGGATTTGTTTGTTTTTAAGCCCAACAGAGCCTTTCATTTCCTATGTCAAACTGTGCAAGTTCCTCATAGTCCCTTTTCCTGAATTCCATACTTACATTCTCCTTTTCCACAGTGACGACTGAAGAGAAATATTCATTCAACACCCTCCCAATATCCTGCAGCTTCACATACAGGTTGTCCCCTTGGTCCCTAATGAGCCCTATTCTCTCCTTGGTTAGCCTCTTCCCTTTAATGTGTTTGTAAAATATCTTAGGATTCTTGCTAATCCTATTTTCAAGTTCTTTCTCATGCCCACCTTTTGCTCTTCTACATGCCTTCTTAAGTTTCCTACTGCACTTCCTATATTCCTCTAATGAATTGTTCCCTTTGGACTTCCTAAAAGCCCTACATTTTTTCTTTATCCAGTCCTGAATTGGCCTAGACTTTCATGGTTCTCTGAACATATTGCTCCTAAGTTTCTCTCTAAAGGGTACATGTTGGACCTGTGCTCTCCCCAGCTTCTTTTTGAATGTGTCCCATTGCTCCACTGTAAGTCTACTTGCAAGGAGCTGTTCCCAATCTACTGTGGCCATCCTTTCCCTTGTCCAGAACAAATTTGAAGTATATCGCGTTATGGTCATTATTGTCTAAATGTTCCCCCACTGCCATATCAAACACTTGCCCAACTTCTTTCCCCAGAACCAAATTCAGCACTGTGCCATCCCTGTTGGGCTTTCTACATATTTGTAAAAAATACCACTGGATACATTTCAAGAAATCTGCTGCCTCTAAACCCTAAAACTATGACTATCCCAGTTTATGTTGGGAAAATTAAAATCCGCTAGTATAATTGCCTGATTATTACTCTTGCACACCTCTGTAAGCTGTCAACATATTTGCTTCTCGATTTCCCGCTGATGTTTTGGGGGCCTATAACACACACCCAATAAAATAACTCCCCCTTAACATTCCTAAGTTATGGATAATATATAAACAGGTAGACCAGGTTTGTCATTCAGATTAAAATGAGACTTAACAGTAATGCTAGAGAAACTTACATTGAGAGATTTTGATAGATGTTAAAGTCAATATCTCTCAAAAACAGAGAAAATAGAGAAATATACAACCGTGTAATAAAATTTACAACTAGAATAGCCAAAATAGCAACATACTGATCAAACCCCCAGCATTCATGTCTAGACCATTAATGTACACTACAAGCAGCAAGGGATCCAACACTGAACCCTGAAGATTGTAGGTTACAAGAAGATATAAATGGGTTGGTCAAATGGATAGACCAATATTTAATCCTGATAAGTGGGAGGTGATGCACTTGAGAAGAAGAAGCAAGATGAAGGAGTATTAAATGAATGGTAGGACACTGTAGCTCAGGGGAACAGAGGGATTAGGGGCAATTATTCATAGATCCCTTAAGTTGGCAGAGCTTGTGAACAGGACAGTTAAGGCGGCATAGAGGAACTTGTTTTCATCAATCGTGGTATAGAGGGTAAGAGCAAGGAGGCAGTGATGGAGTTGTACAGAGTGTTCGTCAGGCTGCTACTAGAGTTGTGTGTGCAGTTCTGCCTATATCACTACGGGAAGGATGTGATAGCATGAGAGGGGGTGCAACGGAGGTTCAACTGAATGTTATCTGGGATGGGGAAGTTGAGTTATAAGGAGACACTAGATAGGCTTGGACTGTTTTCTTTAGAGCAGAGCAGATTGAGAGGGACATGATTGAGTGTATGAGCTTTGAGGGGTATCAACAGGGTGAATACAGAGCAACTGCTCCCCTTGGTTGAGGGATCAATCATGAGAGGGCACAGTTTTAGAGTAAGGGGTAGGAGAATCATAGAATCTCTACAGTGTGGAAGCAGGCCATTTGGCCCATCAAATCTACACAGACTCTCTGAAGAGCATCCCACCCAGACCAACCCCCCCACCCCCCACCCCATCCAATCCTGGCGCAGCATTTGTGAATGAAATAAAAGAAAGGCTTCATTCAGTAAGTTTCAATGATTTTTTTTAACTGTATCAGTGATGTTTGCTGTGATGCCATTGACACTGAACTTTTCTGCATCTGAGACATTTATTTGTGCAGTCTAATGCTACATGATCAGTTCATGTTCCTGTTCTTCATTTCATTTTTCATATTTTAACTAATAAGATTGATAACTTGATATTTACTGAATATAGTTTAAATTTTCCTTTCAAATCATTGCAAACATGTTTTAAAATACTGTTTTTATTATTACATGGCTATATTAACAATTGTTATTCCATTTCTTTTCTTTTTCAGTCAGGATTGTTTAAGCCTATACCTGAAGAATTATCTTAACCTTGTTCTCTAGTAAAGAATTTGGAAATTTGTTTACTCACAGTTAGAAGTTTTAATTATGTGTTTTGGCCTAATTTCAACTTTTTTTGTCAATTCCCTTGAATTTGAAAGCAAATTAAGAAAGTATTTTTTGACTTAGGCTCAAAATAACATTACTTGTTTTACACTTTTAGACTAAAGGCTTGGTAATCCAGGTATGTCAGGTGCTGATTTTATAGTTAAAAGTAGTTTTCAAAATTTAGTTACTGTTCTTCTTGTATTCATATCCATGTACTCACATGAGACTTCCAGTCTAGATTGTAATGTAACAGTGGTCTGATCTATCCTTTCAGTGTCTAGAGTGTTCTAATTCTGCTCACATGGTAATATTTTATACCCAGTAATAAGCAACCAAGTGACACCATCATGATGTAACTCCAGGGTCCTGAAGACCTTACACAACACTCTAGATGTTCTCATTTTAGTTCAAGAAGGCAGCTGTGAGAAAGTTGCTGCTTTAAAGAAAAAGCACGCCCAGTCCAACCCTACCTGTCACCTCATCAAAAAATTCCAATAAGTCAGTTAAGTATGATGTTCTCTTTAGAATCAATGCTGGCTCTCCCTAGTTAACCATATTTCTCCATGTAACCAATCATTTTGTCACGCCTTATTATTTCTATAAATTTCTCAACTTCCAAAGTCAAACTGACTGTTGTGTATTTGTTGAATTTATCTTTGCATCATTTTTTTTAAACAAAGGGGTAATGTTTGCAATTCTCCAGATTTGTGGCACCATCCTAGAGTCTAAGGAAGATGGAAAATTTATTATCAGTGCCTTTACAATTTCCATTCTCACTTCTTTCAGTATCCTTGGGTGTATCTCATCTAATCCTGACACCTTGTCAAGATCTGATTGAAAACAAAATCTCCTATTCAGTTTTAAACTCTTCCAGCAGCTAAATTTTATTTCTTTCCATCTTGGCTTGGGTAGCATCTTCTTCTTTGGTAAAGGGAGATTAAAGTGTCCATTTATTACTTCAGCCATGCCCTCTGCCTCCATTTGTAAATTCTCTTTTTCTCAAATCATCCCAATCCACATTTCACTATATATATGATTTTGGGATTCCATTTTATGTTAATTACATCTCCACTGTAAAGACACTAGGTATATGCTAGTTATTTTAATCAATCCCATAGAGTTGTAAAATCACCCAGCATGGAAACAGACCCTTTGGTCCAAATTTTCCATACCAACCAGGTTTCCTAAATTAAACTAAACTAGACCCATTTGCCTGTGTTTGTCCCATATCCCTCTAAACCCTTCCTTTTCATGTACCTGTCCAAATATCTTACAAATGTTATAACTGTAACTGCATCTACCACTTCCTCTGGCAATTGATTTTCTTCGATCATGTTAGGTCACACATCAGAGTTGATGGGACTTGAATCTGGATCTCCTGGCTCAGATGTAGGGACATTACTACTTCAGAAAACCAGTTTGACGTCTACAGGACAACAATTTACTCAATAAAAAGATGAAAGAGTTTGTGAAGATTGGTAAGTTAGGCTAATTGGAGATTTTCAATCAGTTCATTGTAAACTAAGAAAAGCCAAGTGGTTTAGAGTTAGTGTTGGTAAATGTTATACATGACTATATTGTATCTTAGTGTGACAAAGAAGCCAAAAGAGCTAATATTCATGTGGTTTTGGCATTTGTAAAAGAACAAAGAAAGTGTACATGAAATAGAAAGTATAGTATAATGATAAATTTTATCATGTAGCAAGAATAACCATCACCAAGATCCGGGTGGGTAACATTAAAAGTCACTTCAATTAAGTAATGAAACAACGAAAGCCAAAAGAATTTGGAAGATTGTTCAACAAATTGTTTGAAAAACATTAAGACTTTTCGGTGTAGGACAGTAAATACAGTGCAAACTTGTAGAATAAGTACATTTCATAGATAAATGAACTCAGGTTAAATAAGCATCACCTTAAATTAATGAATAAATTAAAATATGGGATAAGAAGGAAGAAAGCCTACTGCAAATTACACACCAAGGAAAAGAAATGTCAGAGGGCTAAGCACAAAGCTATACATACACATATATGAATGATCTAAAGCTAATCCATAAGCTTATTAAAATTAGCCAATTTGTATTAATTGGCCCTAAATCACTCCATATTTTAATGGTATCATACTTTATTCAGAGACAGGGGGATTATTATAAGTATATAATAAAGCAATTTAACCTCCAAAAGAGTAAATCCTGCTCATCCAATTGGCTTGCCACTCAGCAGACAGCAAAAATCAGAAGAAACCACAACCTGCTTGTGAAATGACAGATTCTGGATGGCCTCAATGAAGCATCTAATGAATCATGTATGTACTCATGATTCTCTTTTAGCAACCTGTCTCATTCTGCATTGTACTAAATCTTCAACTATACTATCTTCCAAATTACCTTTTCACCACTGAAACTTGAATATCTGTGTATTTCAATTTTCCAAATTTTTCCTGAAACTAATTTTAGCTTCAGGCCTAACCAAGGAAATCTCTCTGTGTTATCGCATAACTCAGATCCTAGTTTCTCTGAACCTTGACATTTTTATCATTCCCAACAATTTTATTGAAATTTAATCAAAACATTATCCAGTAAAGCAATTAGCCCAGCTTGATCATAAAGATTACATCTCACTTTACATTGAAAAAGTAAGAAAGTCCAATATTTTGACATTGTTTCAGAATTTGGCTGATAATGATGCATATATACACACAGACAGGCACAAAATGTGACTAAGAAGAAAAGTTGGCTAGTGACAAAATAAAGCTTAACAAAAAATTAACCTGCTAAATACAGTTTAGAGATCTAAAACATGAATCACAAATTGTAAACATAACCATCAGGTGCTTAAAGAGTCAAATGCTAAAATGTGAATAGGATACGCTGGCTTTTTAAGGAAATGGATATAAATGTAGGTTGTTGTTGTTGTTGTTTAATAACTGTCTTTTCTTTGTTGAATGTGAGCCAAGAAATACACCAAATGCAATTGTAGTTGAACTTGGAACAGTTGCAAGAAGCCTTTGCAACAATAATTGTTTGATGTAGGAGCAGAGAACATAATCCAATAAATGAGTTCAAAAGCAACCACCTTGGAAGAAAACCAGCTATTGCAGACCACACATTCTTTGCGTATGAGTTATGGCAGCTCAGGCAACTTCACAACTCTCAGTAGACTGGTCATCAAAGCATTTAGATAAAGAAACAGATGGGCTACTCAAAGCATAGAAAGTTCCTTCAAATCAATCATCTTGAGATATTCACATAAACAACATGTAAATTTCCTGACAATTCTTTGTCAATTATTCTTACTCTAGTCAAAGCTTCAACTCAATATTTCAACTTCAGGAGATATTCAAGTTATGGGGAGAGAGTAGGTGACTGGGACTAATTGGAATGCTGTTGCAAAAGAACCAGGTAAGACATGAACTGAATGGACTCAATGCATGCTGCATCTTTATGACTCTAATTGTAATGATGAATGACCATGGTGAGAAAGATTCAGTGAGTTTGAAACAGATGTGGAACAAAATTTATTTGCAGTTTGTTTCTTCATGTTTTTAAAAAGCCTTTGTTTGTATACATGATTTGGAGATGCCAGTGTTGGACTGGGGTGTACAAAGTTAAAAATCACGCAACTGCCAGGTTATAGTCCAACAGGTTTAATTGGAAGCACTAGCTTTTGGAGCGCTGCACCTGATGAAGGAGCAGCGCTGTGAAAGCTAGTGCTTCCAATTAAACCTGTTGGACTATAACCTGGTGTTGTATAATTTTTAACTTTGTTTGTATATGCTGCACCAACAAGAGACTCAAAATAAATTAAAAAGACTTAACAAGTGTAGTTGTGAACTTATTTTAAAAGGTAATAGGACATACAATCTGCTAACTTTAAAGTGGTAATCAGCAAGATAGCTGCCAATATTATCTAAAGTTACTATTGTGGCAATTTGCTCTTGTGAGAAAAATACATAAGTGCAAAGGAAATAAAGTTCAGAAGGGATAAAGTGTTCTTTCACAAACATTTGAAATGAGCTGTTGTGGGCATTATGGAATAATGTTCTGGTCTGATGTAATATGAAATTATTCACCATGGCTTACATTAGGACAAGCAGCTTTTCACTGTGTTTACTCAGAAACACAGTGATGGCACAATAGTTCACAGTGCTGCCTGGTTTTGATTCCAGTTTTGGGTGACTGTACATAGTTTGCAAGTTCTCCCCATGTCAGTGTGTTCTGGTTTCCTCCCATAATCCAAAGATGTGGAGGTTAGGTGGATTGCCATGCTAACTTGCCCGTAATGTCGAGAGATATGTAGACTAGGTGGGTTAGCCATGGTAAATGTTGGGTTACAGGGAGAGGATGGGGCAATGAGTCTGAGAGGGATGCTCTTTGGAGGGTCGATGCAGATTAAATGGGCTGAATGGCTTCTACCTACACTGTAGGGGTTCTATGATTCTATGTTGCATCCTCAGTGTCCAATGGTACCATAATATCCCAAAGCATCTAGACAAAGAAGTAGGCTTGAAGAATTACCTTAGTTAATATGATCATTTTAAATGCAGCATCAACATTAGTAATCACCACAAACTCACAAGCCTTCAAAGAAATTCAATCCTCATAACTGTCCTAAACACAACTTGTGGGTTTTAGACCTTTCAGGAAAAGGTATTCTTTGGAGCGGTAGAGCTTCCTTTTGGAGAGGTAAGGCTCTCTTCTGACAATTCCAGGAAAAGCTTAGTGTGAAGGAATGTGACCTTTAGGAAAAGTCAAATTTCTTCATGATTGTTAACAGTAGACACGAATGTGCATCAAAAATGATTAAATTCATTGAAACTCTCAGGATCATTACAATTTACAAGTTATCAAGGGAACCTTCAAGATAAAAAGTACTATGAAGCTGTTAAGGAACTTAAATCTCCTGGCTTTTAATTTTTCAGGAAAAAATCGCAACAACTGACATAAGAAAAGGCTTGCTATTTCACTCTGTTGAGATAAACCTGAGGATATCATGATATTTCACGTTGGATGACTGATTTTTCAACATATCATTATCACAAAGGCTTTCTGTCAGTTCACAGTTTGATTAACAGATCTTAATCTATTTGAAATTATGCCTTTATACAAATGCTTGTTTTTATTATGGATAAAGTAACTGAAGGAATTTAAAAGCAGTGAATGTATTTTATCACTTAGGACTTTTTAATTGTGAATTCATCAATAATTAAGAGCTTTAGTTTATTCCAACATGTACATGAAGTTTGCTTTTGGACATGAAGACTGCAGCAGTTTAGGAAGGTTACTCACCACTGGCTTCAAGGGCAACTAGAAATGGGCAATAAATACTTGCCCAGCTAGCAATGCTCAGGAGTGAATAAAAAACTAAATAATCTGTGAATTCACAAGGAGGATGTAAAGACAAATAATGGTAATTCTGGGCATGAGTTGGCACTACGGTGTAGGGCCAAAATAGGGCAAAGGGGTGGCTGAAGATATATATATTGGCATGGAAGTTATACCATTGGAACTGGGTAGGGTGAGAATGGGTTATAGTTTAGCACAAAGGGTAAGAGGGGCTATGAGTCATTGGTGGAGGCATGAAGTAGAATGAATTGGCATGGCTGGAACATATGTGCATGGATAAGTCATGGGAAGGGTGAGGGTTGAAGGGCATTTTCTTTTAAACATCTGCACCAAAGTCCGAGATCACAGAGGCAGGTCTACCCCACAGATTACCTCTGCTCCCAGCAGCCCCTGCAATTGCCTCTGAACTCCATTACAGGTATCATGCACACCTCAAAAATTCATCTGTCCAGGGCACTTTCTCCAAGTTTGGTTTGGGAAACTGGGAATTTTATGACTACAAAGCTTACTAGCTTGCCTCTTGTGTTCATATTCTTTCAGGAATATGTCTAGCACCAAGAGAAAAATGTCTATACAGCTGCTTCTGTCCGAGAGTTAGACCTGCAACATGTTTTGATTAACAGAATGAACAAGAGATAACCTGACCAAAAGTTTTACCTTTATTCTTCTTCCTCCAACCTCTATTCTGATAAGGTTTTTATTTCCTCAATAATAATTTTCTGTTGTCCAAAAGTTTAACTAAAGCTTTTAAAATATTTAGTTCACAATATCACAGTTAACTTTATTCATTGTATTATCTTTTATTTTTAATTGACTTATGAAGCATAT
Organism: Chiloscyllium plagiosum; assembly: GCF_037043375.1. NCBI lineage: Eukaryota > Metazoa > Chordata > Chondrichthyes > Orectolobiformes > Hemiscylliidae > Chiloscyllium > Chiloscyllium plagiosum. Next base: position 69,377,703 of record NW_028270141.1, read on the forward strand.
TACAGAGGGAGAAAGCAAAGCAGGCATGCAAAAAATGGATCAATTTCTTTAAACTTACCTTTGTAGTATCACAGAAATATTTTCATGAAATATTGATTCATGCTACTAGATGCCTTCACTGAAGAACATAATTTGACAAAATGAAACAGTAATTATTTTGTCTATTTTCTACATTCTGCACTCACATGACATGGCTACATATTCTTAACATTATATCTTAACTTTGAGTTGGCAGAACCTACAGCAGTCTATCAGATATTCACTCATAATTATATTTGCAAGATGCTTTAATCATGTTGCATTCATTACTGCTCGAGATGTTTTAGCAGTTCTTATGGGATTGGCGGGTATCTAATGTAGTCCCACTATTTATGTAATGTTACTCTCACCTCCCTTATGGAATTCTCTGATCCTCTATATTTGATACTCATACATGTGGCTGCAGATCCATAGTAATAACACTTAGCTGCCTTCTGAAATGACAGAGCAAGCCACTCAGTTGAAGCAATGGTCAATAAATACTGTTTTCCCTGGAGCGTCGGAGGCTGAGGGGTGACCATATAGAGGTCTACAAAATTACGAGGGGCATGGATAGGATAAATAGACAAAGTCTTTTCCCTGGGGTCAGGGAGTCCAGAACTAGAGGGCATAGGTTTAGGGGAAACATACAAAAGAGACCTAAGGGTGAGAGGGGAAAGATACAAAAGAGACCTAAGGGGCAACTTTTTCACACAGACGGTGGTACATGTATGGAATGAGCTGCCAGAGGATGTGGTGGAGGCTGGTACAATAGCAACATTTAAGCGGCATTTGGATAGGTATATGAATAGGAAGGGTTTGGAGGGATATGGGCTGGGTGCTGGCAGGTGGGACTAGATTGGGTTGGGATATCTGGTCGGCATGGACGGGTTGGACCGAAGGGTCTGTTTCCATGCTGTACATCTCTATGACTCTACATTGTATCCCCTTAACCAATTAGACTCTGCCACAATTGTCTTTTGGATTGCAGACCATCATGTTGTGTCGTGATCATCTTTCTTCACCTTTTGTCACCTGACAGGCCATAGTCACACAGTGTTGACTCAAGCATGCAACCCAGACCTTACCCTTATGCAACATCCCAATATGTATTACTTTGTAGTTATATATTCATACTTACCATATCAGTTGTCATTAATTTGGTTCCCTAGTCAGTTGTCTTTATTTGATCTTGCCTACATGGGACTCCAGACCCACAGCAATATGACTGACTCTTAGCCATCTGTATCCTGCGCTACTATAATATTTTCATGATCTCTTGCCTCAATCCAGATGGAGGGTGTATGGGCCAGCACTCACAGCTGAAAGGTACAAAGCAATAATTACAACATTTTGGATTTTGTTGCTAAATCTATTTTTTTATCCCACAATCTTGCATGGTCTTCCAAAAGTACTATGAGCTGTAAGACTCAGTCAGTCATCAGTCATCCAGAGAAACATTTGCTTGTGTCATGTGTAGGTGAACCTATCCACTGAAGAAATATGCCCTCTAAAGTTAATATTGGTTAGCATGTAAGGATGTACGGGGACAGACTGGTACAACTTATATCTTTAGATAAGTGAGAAAATTCCTCTGACTGTCAAGCACATATCTACTATCCTCATGATAATGGATAGGTCTCAGCAGTCCTGCAAAATATTTATTTTCCCACTTTAGGAAAGCTTAGCAACTAATCTGGTCAATATCCTCCTGCTTAGTTTGTCTTATCAAGTCCAGCAATGAAAGCTGTGAACACTAGGTAAGCTTAATGGTCTCAGTATAAAATAAAGCAATAAAAATGACATTGTCACTTCATTTATGAATACAAGACCTCTCTGGAGAAGATACTCTATTAAATTGACGCAAGTTAATAAGTTTCTTTTTATTTAAAACTGTTATTTTGCTTATCTGTGTATCCTAATATTTTATATGCAAACCTAATCCTTCTTTGAGGATAAGTTGAGGTGCTACCTTCAACAAATTTCAATTGCTTGCTGAGGTTCTGCCACTTGGAACAGCTATTTTTGATTCTGAAGACCTTGGCTCACATACTTTCCACCCTCCTCTTACATTTATTTTCATAGTTAAATTAAAATATCCTTTCCTTTGTCATTTTTGGCAATAAAAAAATCTGACACCATCAGTTTCCATTCATATGTTCCAAACCAGTTATATCTAGAAACCACGGCCAGTGATCACACTCAGTAATTCAGAATATTTAGTGAGTGGCTTACCCTCAAGGATACTACTTGATGAGATTTTACAGGAGGCTGTACAGATCACGGAACCTTTTTTGTTTCCTGCATGCAATCTGGGCACTCATTTACAGAAAGGAAATCATAACCATGGGTATTGGGACAGTGAATATTCATATGAGGAACGAGAGTATACCATCCTCTCTATCTAGTGCCCCCTACAGGAATGTATAAATATGTGCATTACAGGTCAGTGCAGAATCAGGCTGTTGATCAAAGCTTGTATAAATGGAAAATGTCTCTCTGTCATTTTAATTGAGGAGCAAACAGTGTTTGTGGAAACTTTTGATAGCATGAGTCATGTCCTATAAGATAAAGAGAAAAAATGACAATGGATAACAGTGTAATCTGTGGTAGACATTTCAATGAGTATATCGAGCAGGTATCAGCATACATTAGCCTTAATTTAATGTTCTTTTGAAAAGAAGCTACATTCTAAATATCACTATTGTTTAGATGCTCATAACATTCATATCACCAACTTGAAAAGCGAGGGAATCATATACATTGCCACCAACCACTGAACAGCCTGTGTTGGTGATACCTCCCTCCCAGATGAATTGAACAACTTTTATGCACGGTTTGAGGCACGAAATGACGTGGCAGCAAGGAGGTCCACGCCCCCTCCCAATGACCAGGTGCTGTGTCTTATCACGACCGACGTGAGGAAAACCCTATACAGAGTCAACCCACGTAAGGCTGCCGGACCAGATAACATCCCTGGCAGAGTGCTCAGAGGATGCTCTGGCGTACTGGCTCACAAACACCTTTAACATCTTCCTGAGTTGTGCCATAGTTCCAACGTGTTTCAAGGCCGCTACCATCATCCCTATGCCGACGACTTCTTCAGCGTCCTGGATGAAGATGACTATCCCATTGCACTTACACCCATCATCATGAAGTGTTTCGAGAGGCTTGTGATGAGGCATATTAAGACCTTGCTGTCCGCCTCACTGGGCACCCTGCAGTTAGTGTATCGACCGAACCGCTTAACAGATGATGCCATTTCCACCACTCTCCACCTGGCCCTCACCCACCTGGAGAAGTAAGACAGCTGCATCAGACTACTGTTCATAGACTTCAGTTCTGCATTTAACACTATCATTTCTCAGTACTTTATTGGAAAATTGAGTCTAAATTTCTCCCTGTGTAACTTGAATCCTGGACTTTCTGACTGGAGACCTCAGTCGGTCTGGATCAGGAACAGCATCTCCATCACCATCACACTGAGCATGGGTGGCCCCAGGGCCGTGTGCTCAGTCCACTGCCGTTCACCCTGCTGACACACGATGGCGCAGCAATGCACAGCTCTAATCATATCATCAAGTTCGCTGATGATGAACAAGATGAAAGAGATGGTTGTTGACTTCATGAGGACATGAAGTAACCACTCTCTGTTGTCTCCCCCGTGGAGATCATGAAGAGCACCAAATTTCTTGACGTACGCCTGACAGAGAATCTCACCTGGTCCCTCAACACCAGCTCCATAACCAAGAAAGCCTAGCAGCATCTCTACTTTCTGCACAACCTGAGGAAAGCCCACCTCCCACCCCCCCATCCTCACCACATTCTACACAGGCTTCATTGAGAGTACTCTGAGCTGCTGCATCACTGCCTGATTAAGGAATTGCACCATCTCAGATTGTAAGACCCTACAACGGGTAGTGAGGACAGCTGAGAAGATCATTGGGGTCTCCCTTCTCTCTATTACAGACATTTATTCCACACACTGCATCCACAAAGCTAACAGCATTGTGGAAGACCCCACATACCCCTCACTCAAACCCTTTTCCCTCCTGCCATCTGGCAGAAGAAACCAGAGCATATGTCTCTCACGGCCAGACTGTGCAATAGTTTCTTCCCCCAAGCCATCAGGCTCCCTAACACAGTATAATCAGACTTCTTCCCATCTGAAATCCTTCCTCTTGCTGCGAGAAAAATGTCTATCATTCATCATTCTTCTGTTACACTGTAACTTGCGTGTTTTGCACTTCTTATGCAATTTATGCTGTATATGGTTGTGTAGTTTGTGCTGTCCATGTAGCACCCTCAGTACTGGAGGAACACTGTATCAGTTTTACTGTATCAGTTGTATATTGTAGAAATTAAAAATAAAAGCTACTCTATATGTAATATACTTGAATTCCCAAGATTTGTCCAATCCTATTGAACCAATCATACTGCACAATTTAAATTGAAATCAAAGAAATTTGATTTCCATCAACATAAATTATGCATGGTGTGGAGATGCCGGTATTAGACTGGGGTAGACAATTTTAAAAAAAAAAAATCACACAACATCAGGTTATAGTCCAACAGGTTTTTTGGAAGTACTCGCATTTGGAGCAGTGCTCCTTCATCAGATAACTGTGGAGCAGGATCGTAAGACTGCTTCACAGCTAACTGATGAAGGAGCAGCACTCTGAAAGCTAGTACTTTCAAATAAACCTGTTGGATTTACAACCTGGTGTTGTGTGAGTTACAAATTAAGCAATAAAGTCACTGTTCTTTCATCAGAGAGAAACAACTGGTGATGGTTTAACCTGAGGGTTACCACACTTCAACCAAGGGGAGAGGTTGGGAAGGAGAGTCCTTCATTGTAACCCCAGTTGGTATAGGAATCAAACCCATGCTGTTGATGTTACTCTGCATTAGATTAGATTAGATTAGATTAGATTAGATTACAGTGTGGAAACAGGCCCTTCGGCCCAACAAGTCCACACCGACCCGCCGAAGCGAAACCCACCCATACCCCTACATTTACCCTTACCTAACACTACGGACAATTTAGCATGGCCAATTCACCTGACCTGCACATCTTTGGACTGTGGGAGGAAACCGGAGCACCCGGAGGAAACCCACGCAGACACAGGGAGAACGTGCAAACTCCACACAGTCAGTCGCCTGAGTCGGGAATTGAACCCGGGTCTCTGGCGCTGCGAGGCAGCAGTGCTAACCACTGTGCCACCGTGCCGCCCACAAATTGCAGGCCAGCCATCCAGCCAACTGAGTTAACCTCCCTCTTTATTCAGTAAGATTCTCGAGTATATACATAATATGTAGGTAATTAAGACTGTTCCTAGATCAGCTAACTGAGTAGTCACTGTGAACTAAACTCAAGATCCTTTATATCTCAGTAGTACAGTTCTTTCATTGTTTTATCACTTGGGATTTGCAGTGGTGGTGTGTGAGTGTAGTAAGTAGCAATTTAAAAAGTACTACAATGGTTTGCATTTTTGTAGTTTTTTTATACATCATCTCCTATGAAGATATGCATGTCTTTTTTCATTTCTCCTACAGAAAGTGAGATTCTGGAAAATGAGGCCCATTTCTTAACTGCCTTCAATCGGACATCTCACTGACTAAGGAAGTAAGTATTTAAAGATAACAATCTCAAAGCCAAGACTAAGGTTGTGACTTACTGGATAGATGTGATGCTTACATTTTTGTATACTTTGGAGATCTAGCAATGTACAACAGGTACCTCCAAATCTAGTGCCAAGAAAGGAAATCCAACTGCAGCATCTTCTCCCAAATTAACATATCAATGTTTGAAGCATTAATTCTTCAAAATCAGGAGACACATTGTTTGTATGCTGAATACCAAATGACCAAAGTAATTGCTCTCCCCGGAAATCAGTTGCTGCAGAAAACTCACAGGAGGACAGCAGAAATCACTTAAGGATGTCCTAAAAGCGTTCCTGAAGAGGTCAATCTTTCCCTGCAACTCGTGGGAGTTCTTGGCTCATGACTGACCGAGATGAAGGAAGTTTATTCAGGAAGGCACCAATCACATCAAGACACTTTGTTGAGTAGGTGCAGAGGTGAAGTCAAGATGTCAAAGAAAGCATTCACAAACCTCTAAACAACTCAAATACTTAACCTTCCAAGCACTACCTGTCCCAAATATAGATTGAGTACTGGACTTATCTGCCATTTCGGAACACATTAAACTGGAGCGCAAGCAAATCATCCTCAATCCAAAGTCACTACCCAAGAAAAGATTCTTATAGGGAGCACTCTCATCATTTCCTCCATGCAGCAGATCTAAATTAGTTAGCACCACTCAAACAATTTTCTTGGAAGGTTAAAACAAATAACTGCAATAGTACAATATCTGTAAACATACAATGCTGCACTGTGCACTAAGCATGTGTTTAAAGAAACAGTAGGGATCATTCTACAAGCTGGAGTTTAGGACTCTCTGTACACTCCCATTTGAATAATTATTCCTCCCTTTGTTGTATTTATAAACTTAGAATGATCACATCCATCCATTTGAAGATGCCTCAGTTTGATAATGAATAAATAAATACAAAGCAAAAGATGACAACAATATGAACTAATGCCAATTACAGCTTATTATTCCCTCTTACTTTCACACCCCACTGTTTAGGATGGCCGCAGAGGAGAGAATGACTTCAGCCATCGGTGAATAGGAATTAATTTGTTTTTTGTAATTGCCCCTTGTACAATCTAGAATGTGGCATTGTTGGAAAGCAAAGAAATGCTCTGCACAGGACCCTGGGGGGCAACCTCAGACAAGTTTACTATTTCCAAACAATCCACATCCATTAACAAACAAGGAAGAAAACTTCTTTCAGAACAAAGATTTCTCAAACTCAGTGGTATTAATACTGAGCTGAGTGTTAAATGCAGTGGTATTACTACTGAGCTGAGTGTTATTTGAGACTGAAAATGAGGAAACCTAAGGCATTGGACAGTAAAAGTGGATTGCAAATAGGTTTAAGTTTGAAACAGTTTTATTACGCAATAGTCACATATGATTATACTGAAGCAAGTAATTTTGCCTTTTAAAAAAAATCTGACTTCATCCAAAACCCTTGTACAACTTGTGTGGTCTAATTGTCCATTTAAATGATTCTTACAGTATGTAATATGTTGACCCGTGTCTGAAGGGACATTCCATGAGATCGCCTGTGATATCGAGTAACTGCCATGAGACATAAATTTCCGTTTGAACAATCACAATGCGTTACTGCACTAAATGCTTCATTACTAAAACACTGTAATTATTCACACTCATGCGAATACTTTAATTTATGTGATATTACCTGTCTGTCCTCGGGTTGATTTAAGCCTACTGCAGAGTAACTCCTTCACAAAGTCTCAACTTTGAACTTCTTCTGATGGGTTGGTCCTGGCCTCTCTCTCTCTCTCTCTCTCTAAATCCTCTGCTTTGAGCAGTCACTGGTATTTGACTTATTGGTTGTATTGTACCATTAATTGATTGACTCATTTCCTGAGTCCATGCTGCAGAATGGCCTGTAGTTTGAGCCTCCTATCTCTTGACAGTAGGACACAATGGGTCCATCTCTCCTCCAAATCTAACAAATTCTGATGTGGTGTGATTAGAGTACAATACTCCAGATAATATCACATCTTACAGTTCACTTCCAATGAGCTTATTGCCCTTCAAGAAAATGAAAGCATTCTTCAATATGAACTCTTTACTGGGTATGGGGCATGGTGCTGGAAAAGTACAGCAGGTCAGGCAGCATCTGGGGAGCAGGAAAATCGACATTTCGGGCATAAGCCCTTGATTAAGAATCCTAATGAAGGGCTTATGCTGGAAACATAGATTCTCCTGCTCCCTGGAAGCTGCCTGACCTGTTGTGCTTTTCAAGCACCACATGCTCGACTCTGATCTTCAGCATCTGCAATCCTCACTTTCTTCTCTTTACTGGGTGTCACAAATTTACCCTTCTTCCTGTCAAAATATGTAATTTTTCTTGTCCATCATTTTTAACGTTCATCTCTTGAATATTTTGTCAAGCAAAGTCCTTGCACTGGATTGTATTACCATGTGAAAGTCTAAGAAACCCTCTACAATATACCATCCATTCACTGTCACCATTGGGGTTGGCCATCAGAACATCAACTGACTCTGGACAATGAGGGAATCATCAAAATTTACCAACCATACCGAGTTTCCTTCATTCTCTGTAGCCTTGATCTGACTCAATAGCTGATCCTGGTTTCTCTGTGATTGTTACCTTGTAAACTCTTGGTTGTAGCATACAGTTTGTCACTTTTCAGTGTTAACGGGTAAAGCAGGTAATAACCAGTTGTGGGTTTATGCTTTACTAGCTGTGAATTTATTCTGTGTAGTTGTTTGCCCTGTAAACACATATATACTACTTGAATGATTTCTCCCCCCTCTGGTACAAGGACAGTCCAATCTTTTAATCCACTTTGATTTCTCTTATACTCCTTAAGTGCTGTAAATTCTGATCACGGTAGACATCTGAAGAGAGGAGGTAGGGTAGGAAGAAAACTGACGGAGCTTGGGGGAAGATTTTAGCAACTGCTGGGAAACGATAAGAAAGTGGAGCAAGGCAGCTGCCAGCAATCAAATGGAAAGGAAAAACAAAAAGTGGCATTGCTTGGAGAAAGAGAATTACAGTGGAAACATCTGGTGGATAAAACCCTGAAGTGTTGCAAAAAAAAAACGTAATACGATGATTTGCCTGGGAATTGTGGGGTTGTTGGAAAAATCTGGAGACCCCAAAAATGATAGCACCTGGGAAAAACATGCTGTGACAGAGCACAAAAGCAGATCTGCGTGGAAGAATTAAGAGCAGGAATAAGCCTATCAACCCCTTGGCTTGTTCTGCTATTTACTAAGATCATGGCTAATTTGATTGTGGACTCAAGTTGACTTCCTGCCTACTCCCATATTCTTTGACTTCCTTATAAATCAACAATCTATCTGCCCCTGGCTTAAAATTTTCAATGTCCCTGCCTGAAGATAATTCCATAAACTCTCAAACCTCAGAGAAGAATGTCTCATCATCTCTGACTTAAATGTGAGACACCTTATTTTTAAACTAAGTCACCCAATTCTATTCTGATGCATAAAGGAAAACATTTTTTCAGCGTCTACCCTGTAAATGGCCTTAGAATCTTATATTTCAGTAAGATTACCTTTCAATCTTATAACTCCACTGGACATATGTCCAAACTGTATAACCTTTCATCACAAAATAACCCCTATATCCCAGGAAAGAGATGAGTGAATCTTCTCTAACCTGCTTACAATACAATTATATAATTTAAAATGGAGACTAAAGCTGTACACAATAATCAAGGTGTGCTCTAACCTTAAAGACCAGGGACACAGCAGGTGAGTGTCTCTTCTTTTTTACTTTCTGATAAGAGGACTAGCAGGGATGGCAATGCAGGGAGAGAAATGTTCCTCCTGCATGATGTTTGAGGTGAGGGATGCCACAAGTGTCCCATTCAAGTACATCTGCAGGAAGTGCACCCAACTCTTACTCCTCCAAGACCGTGTTAGGGAACTGGAGCAGGAGCTGGATGAACTTCGGATCATTTGGGAGGCAGAGGCTGTGCTAAATCAGAGCTATAGGGAAGTAGTTTCTCCTAGGCATGAAGAAAACTGGGTGACTGTTCGAAGGGGAGAGAAAAAGATCAGTTGAGGGATCCCCTGTGGTTGTTCCCCTGAAAAACATGTATACCATTTTGGATACTGTTGGTGGTGGGGGGGGACTTACCAGGGGTATGCAGTTGGGCACAGGCCTTTGGCACAGAGCCTGACCCCGTTGCATAGAAGGGAAGGAGGGAAAGGAGGAGAGTGTTAATCATTGGGGACTCGATAGAGAGTCAGAAGGTTTGTAGGGAACGAAAGAGACTCACGGTTGGTGTGTTGCCTCCCAGGTGCCAGGGTCCGTGATGTCTCGGATCATATCTTTGGGGTCCTGAAGGGAGAAGGTAACCAGTCCCAAGTCGTGGTCCACGTAGGTACCAACGGCATAGGTAGAAAGAGAGATAGGGATGTAAGGCAGGATTTCAGGGATTCAAAGTTTGTGAGAAGATTTGTAGCTCGGATGCTCGTTGTTGTGGTTCTGTTCGCCGAGCTGGGAATTTGTGTTGCAGACGTTTCGTTCCTTGTCTAGGTGACATCCTCAGTGCTTGGGAGCCTCCTGTGAAGTGCTTCTGTGATCTTTCCTCCGGAATTTGTAGTGGTTTGAATCTGCCGCTTCCGGTTGTCAGTTCGAGCTGGAACTGACAACCGGAAGCAGCAGATTCAAACCACTACAAATGGTTCCGCAGAGTTCGAGGGAGGTGAAAGAGAGGATTAGCAAAATTATTCTGGGTAGGAGTGAAAGGAACAGGGTGGTCATTATGGGGGACATTAACCTCCCCAACATTGACTGGAAATGCTATAATTCTAGTACGTTGGATGGATCAGTTTTTGTCCAATGTGTACAGGAGGGTTTCCTGACACAGTATGTCGAAGGGCTGACAAGAGGAGAGGCCACACTGGATCTGGTGCTTGGTAATGAACTAGTGCAGGTGTTTGATTTAGTTGGAGATGAGCACTTTGGAGAGAGTGACCATAATTCAGTCACGTTTAGTTTAGTGATGGAAAGGAATAGGTACATGCCACATGTCAAGAGTTATCGATGAGGCAAGGGCAATTATAATGTGATTAGGCAACAATTACGATGCATAGAATGGGGTAGCAAAATGCAGGGGATGCAGACAATGGAAATGTGGAGCTGATTTAAGGAACAGATATTGCGTGTCCTTGATAGGTATGTCCCTGTCAGGCAGGGAGGAAGTGATAAGGTAAGGGAACCGTGGTTTACTACAGAAATTGCATATCTTGTTAAGTAGAAGAAGCAGGCTAATGTGTTGATGAGACAGGATAGTTCAGATGAGGCGATGGAGAGTTACAGATCAGCTAAGAAGGATTTAAAGAGAGAGGTAAGAAGAGCAAGTAGAGGGCATGAGCAGTCTTTAGCAAATAGAATAAAAGAGAACCCTAAAGCTTTCTATAAGTATGTGAGGAATAAAAGGAATAGGGCCAGTCAAGGACAAAAGTGGGAAATTGTGTGTGGACCCTGTGGAGATCGGAGAGGTGCTAAACGAACATTTCTCATTGGTTTTCACTCAGGAAAAGAAGAATATTGTAGAGGAGAAGATTGAGATACGAGATATTAGACTAGAAAGGATCGAGGTTAGTTACGAAGGGGTGTTATCAATTCTAGAAGGAGTGAAAGTAGACAAGTCCCCTGGGCCGGATGGAATTTATCTGAGGATTCTCTGGGAAGCTAGGGAGGAGATAGCAGAGCCTTTGGCTTTGCTATTTGAGTCATCATTGTCTACGGGTTTAGTACCAGCGGACTGGAGGATTGCAAATGTTGTGCCCTTGTTCAAGATGGGCAGAAGAGATGACCTAGATAATTATAGACCAGTGAGTCTTACTTCTGTTGTAGGAAAGGTTTTGGAAAGGATTATAAGAGATAAGATTCATAATCATCGAGCAAGCAACAATTTGATTTCAGATAGTCAGCAGGTTGTGTCTCACAAACCTCACTGAGTTTTTTGAGAAGATGACCAAGCATGTAGATGAGGGTAGGGCAGTTGACATGGTGTACATGGACTTCAGTAAAGCCTTTGATAAGGTTCCACATGGTAGGCTGTTGGAGAAAATGCAGAGGCATGGGATTGAGAGTGATTTAGCAGTTTGGATTAGAAACTGGCTTTCTGAAAGAAGGCAGCAAGTGGTGATTGATGGAAAATATTCAGCCTGGAGTCCGGTTACTAGTAGGATATATTTCCCTCCCCTCCCCTATCAGCGTTCCGAAAAGACCACTCCCTCCGTGACTCCCTCGTCAGGTCCACACCCCCCACAAACCCAACCTCCACTCCCGGCACCTTCCCCTGCAACCGCAAGTAATGCAAAACTTGCGCCCACACCTCCCCCCTTACTTCCCTCCAAGGCCCCAAGGGATCCTTCCATATCCGCCACAAATTCACCTGCACCTCCACACACATCATTTATTGCATCCGCTGCACCCGATGTGGCCTCGTCTATATTGGAGAGACAGGCCGCTTACTTGCGGAACGTTTCAGAGAACACCTGTGGGACACCGGACCAACCAACCCAACCGCCCCGTGGCTCAACACTTCAACTCCCCCTCCCATTCCACCAAGGACATGCAGGTCCTTGGACTCCTCCATCGCCAGACCATAGCAACTCGATGGTTGGAGGAAGAACGCCTCATCTTCCGCCTAGGAACCTTCCAACCACAAGGGATGAACTCAGATTTCTCCAGTTTCCTCATTTCCCCTCCCCTCACCTTGTCTCAGTCAAATCCCTTGAACTCAGCACCACCTTCCTAACCTGCAATCTTCTTCCTGACCTCACCGCCCCCACCCCACTCCGGCCTATCACCCTCACCTTGACCTCCTTCCACCTATCGCATTTCCAATGACCCTCCCCCAAGTCTCTCCTTCCTACCTTTTATCTTAGCCTGCTGGACACACTTTCCTCATTCCTGAAGAAGGGCTTATGCCCAAAACATCGATTCTCCTGCTCCTTGGATGCTGCCTGACCTGCTGCACTTTTCCAGCAACACATTTTCAGGTCCAGTTACTAGTAGTGTGCCACAAGGATCTGTTTTGGGACCACTGCTGTTTGTTATTTTTTAAAATTACTTAGACGCAGGCATAGGCGGATGGATTAGTAAATTCGTAGATGACACTAAAGTCGGTGGAGTAGTGGGCAGTTTGGAAGAATGTTACAGGATAAATAGGCAAAGTCTTTTCCCTGGGTTGGGGATTCCAGAACTAGAGGGCATAGGTTTAGGGTGAGAGGGGAAAGATATAAAAGGGGCAATTTTTTCATGCAGAGAGTGGTACGTGTATGGAATGAGCTGCCACAGGAATTGGTGGAGGCTAGTACAATTGTAACATTTAAGAGGCATTTGGATGGGTATATGAATAGGAAGAATTTGGAGGGATATGGGCCACGTGCTGGCAGGTGGGACTAGATTGGGTGGGATATCTGGTCGGTATGGACAGGTTGGACCGAAGGGTCTGTTTCCATGCTGTACATCTCTATGACTTTATGACTCTAAATGTGAGGTGATGCACTTTAGGAAGAATAACAGGAAGGCAGAGTCAATGGAAAGATTCTTGGTAGTGTGGATGTACAGAGGGTGCATAGATCCCTGAAAGTTGCCACCCAGGTTGATAGTGCTGTTAAGAAGGCATAAGGTGTGTTTAGTTTCATTCGTAGAGGGATTGAGTTCCAGAGCCGCAATATCATGCTGCAACTATACAAAACGCTAGTGTGGCCACACTTGGAATATTGTGTACAATTCTGGTCGCCATATTTCGGGAAGGATGTGGAAACATGGGGAAGGTGCAGAGGAGATTTATCAGGATATTGCCTCATCTGGAGGAAAGGTCTTATGAGGAAAGGCTGAGAGATTTGGGTCTGTTCTCACTGGAAAGAAGAAGACTAAGAGGGGATTTGATAGAGACATACAAGATGATCAGAGGATTAAATAGGGTAGACAGTGCAAGTCCATTTCCTTGGATGATAATGTAGCTTGTACGAGGAGGCATAACTACAAATTGAGGGATGATAGATTTAAGACAGATGTCAGAGGCAGGTTCTTTACTCAGAGAGTGATAAGGGCGTGGAATGCCCCACCTGCCAATGTAGTCAACTCAGCCACATTAGGGAGATTTAAACAATCCTTGGATATGCACATGGATGATGATGGGATAGTGTAGGGGGATGAGCTGAGAATATATCACAGGTCAGCACAACATTGAGGCCCGTTCTGTGTTGTATTGTTCTATGTTCTATGAACTCTCACCATTGCTATGTGCAACTATAGCAAAACTTCCCTACTTTTATATTCCATTCTACTTGCAATAAACGACAACATTCAATTTATTTGCTAATCACTTTTTGAACATGCATCTCCCTTTTTGTAGTTCATGTACCAGGACCCCAAGATCTCTCTGGACTTCATTGTTCAGCAAGATCTTCCTGTCTAAATAATACGCTTTTTAAAAATCTTTCCAGATAGAGTGGACAAATTTATATTTTCCTTCCTTATAACTAATACCTCATAACCAATGACCAATTCAAATCCCTATGCCTTCTTCACAAATTACTGTCCTACTTTGTGTCGTCAACAAGTACAAGTTTGGTCCCTTCATCCAAGTCATTGATATCAATTGTAAATAAGTGAGGTGTGGCATGGGTCCTCATGGCATTCTGTTCATTATATCCCAAGAAGAACACATTTACGCCTATCCTGTTTCCTGTTGGTTAGTCAATCCTATATTCATGCTACAGTGTTGTTCCCTACACATTGAGCTCTTGTTTTGTGTAGTAACCTTTGTTGTGGCTCTTTGTTGAAAGCCTTCTAGAAGTCCAAAAGTATGGGTTTGAAATTGAATAAATCTTCAGACCAAGCTGAGATATATCCTTGGCTTCAGTGGAATACAGGAAGGAGATTGCAGGCCCCTTGAAATTAATTTTCAAAACCTCTTTGGATGCTGGAGAGATGTCAGAGGATTGGAAGACTACATCCCCACCACCCCTCACATATGTATGTATCAGCCTCACCACAGCCTTATCTGATCTACTTACAATATAGTGCTGCATTTCAATGTTGCATTTTGGAATGCACTAGCACCTTTTATTGTGGTGTTGCTGTCAAGGCACTTTGCCTATAGGGACAGACACTCAACTTGTGGCATTGGGCACAAGAAACCAGACAGGACTTGATTGACAGTCAGTTCTAATAGATGTGAACTTTGTGAAGTGAACACCCATTGACAGCAAGTTTGTTGCTGCTCAAAAGGCAAGGCAGTTGTCTGTTCCCAGAAGAATATGTAACTCTTTTTCTTTCCCCTTTGCTGTTGCTGAAGAAAAGTGAACTTTTCCAATTTTTTGAAGGCTATCCAGTGAACAATGAAAAGTTTTTAGGCTACACTGAGCACTGCCGAGGACAGGGTTCTAAAACAGAATGGTTCTAAGGATGGGTAACCTATGTAACTTAATTCTTAAATATCAATATAATTATGGGTGTACACTTTTATTTGCAATGATGTGTTGGCCAGGCTACTTATGTACTCTGAAAATTCTTTCTTGTGGTCCCACTTCCACAGCCAAGGGTAATGCCTGGCTGGCAGCATCTCCCCACGTGAATAGCTTGATGTTAATTTAAGAACATGGTGGCACTGGGAATTCGGGAAAGTTCTGACAGTGGGAAGTACTTCCACCTGTGGTGAGAGAGAGGATAGGATAGGATGCCATAGATATGTGGTGCATTGATAATGAAATGAGTTTTGGGAGAATGAAAGGTCCCACTCGGGCTTCAGAGAGAGAAATCCTGCATGTAACTCATCAAAATTAACACAACCAAGTTCTGGGAAAGTTAAAAATCACACAACACCAGGTTATAGTCCAACAGGTTTAATTGGAAGCACTAGCTTTTGGAGCGTCGCTCCTTCATTAGATGGTTGTGGAGGACACAGTTGTAAGGCACAGAATTTATAGCAAAAATTTACAATGTGATGTAACTGAACTTATACATTGAATAATACCTTGATTGTTTGTTAAGTCTTTCCTCTGTTCGAATGACCTTGTTAGTTTCACTTCTTTCATATGTAAATCACAAAACATTTTTTAAAGTTACATTCTCAGGTTAACTTTAACAATTTGTGTCAAGCTGGATAATATGTTAAAGGTGTTAGCCTCCTGTGTGCTTTTGTCTGTGCCATAATGTTTAGACTGATTCTAATCTAAAAAGTGAGTTAACAGATTCTTCCATGGATTGATGCAGTTTTTGAGCAAAGTACAATGTAACTCTGCAAGTACCAATTCACCCCACAAACGTATATATATATATGTGTGCATGTGGTTTATTTGTGTGTGTGTCTGAGGTGGGGGTTGTGAGCGTCTATGAGCGAGAGTGTATATGTGTGTGTGAGCGTAAAAGGGTCTAAGTCTGTGAGAGGGTTCATGTGTGTGTGTCGGAGTGTGTGTGTCTGTTGGAGTGTGTGTATGTGTCTGTTGGAGTTTGTGTGTGTGTGTATGGGTGTGGGGGGTACCTGGGGTGGGGGGTTGTGAGTGTTTGTGAGAGACAGTGTATGTGTGTCTGTGTGTGTGTGAGTGTAAAGGGGTTCAAGTCTGTGAGATGGTGCATGTGCAAGTGTGGAGTCTACATGTCTGTAAGAGTGTGTGTGAGTGCCTGTGTGTGTGTCTGTGTATAGGAGTATCTGTGTGTTTGTGTGTGTAGTGTAATGGTGGTCACTGTAATGTGACATGAACCCAAGGTCCCAGTTGAGGCCCTCCCTACAGGTACTGAACTTAGCTATCAACCTCTGCTCGGCCACTTTTCGCTGCTGCCTGTCCTGAAGTCCACCTTGGAGGATGGTCACCTGAAGGTCCGAGGTTGAATGTCCTGGACCACTGAAGTGTTCTGCAACTGGGAGGGAACACTTCTATCCATCCATTGTTGTGCAGTACCCAATCATCCGTTGCCATAGCGTCTGCTCGGTTTCACCAATGTACCATGCCTTGGGGCATCCATACCTGCAGCGTAAGAGATAGACAATGTTAACTGAGTCACATGAGTACCTGCCATGTACATGGTGGGAGGTGTCTCCATGCATAATGGTGGTATCTATGTCCATATTCTGACACGTCTTGCAGTGTCTACCATGACAGGGTTGTATGGAGTTGTCCTGAGAGCCGCGCAGTTTGCTTCGAACAATGATCTGTTTGAGGTTTGGTGTTTGTTTAAAGGTGAGCAGTGGGGTGTGGGGAAGGTCTTAGCGAGGTGCTCTTCCTCATTAATAATGTGCTGCAGGCCACGAAGAACATGGTGTAGTTTCTCGGCTCTTGGGAAGTAATGGACGATGAAGGGTACCCTATTGGTAGCAGCTCATGTCTGTCTCCTGAGGCGGTCATTACAGTTCCTTGCTGTGGCACGTCGGAACTGGCAGTCGATGAGTTCAGCATCATACCTTGTTCTTATGAGGGCATCCCTGAGTCCTTCCAAGAGCCCGTCACATTTTTCCTCATCTGAACAGATCCAGTGGACGCGTAGGGCTTGTCCATAGGAGATGGCTGTTTTAATATGTTTTGGGTGGAAGCTTGGGAAGTGTAGCATTGTGAGGTTGTCTGTGGGTTTGCGGTACAGTGTGGTGCTGAGGTGTCCATCCTTGATGGAGATGCATGTGTCCAAGAATGAGACAGAGAGTAGTCCATGGTGAGTTTGACAGTGGGATGAAACTTGTTGATATCACTGTGTAGTTTTATCAGTGACTCCTCGCCATGGGTCCAGAGGAAGAAAATGTCGTCAATATACCTGGTGTACAGTTTTGGTTGGAGGTCCTGCAGAGAGAAGAAGTCTTGTTCGAACCTGTGCTTGAAGATGTTGCCATATTGGGTGCAAATTTGGTCCCCATGGCTGTTCCATGTGTCTGCATGAAGAACTGTCTGTCAAAGGTGAAGATGTTGTGATCAAGGATAGAGTGGATGAGTTGTAGGATGGTGCTCAGAGATTGGCAGTTGTTGGTGTTGAGTACTGAGGCTGTTGCCGCGATGCTATAATTGTAGGGGATGCTGGTGTGGAGTGCTGAAACGTCCATTGTGACGAGGAATGTTCTCAGTTTGATTGGGCTGTGGGTGCTGAGTTTCTGTAAGAAATCCGTAGTGTCGCTGGGGATCCTCTGTACAATGGATTTCAAGATGCCTTTGGCCTAGCCAGATAGGTTCTCACATAGGGTCCTATTGCCTGATACGATGGGATGTCCTGGTGTATTGGCTTTGTGTATCTTCGGAAGGCAGAAGTCGCCTATGCGAGAAGTAAGTGTGATGAGGGCATGTAGGGAACTCTGAAGGATTGGATTAACTTAGTGCCTGGGACTTTTTATACTTGGCCAGTATGTTCAATTTAATCTCTGCTTATAAGTATCATAGGATAGAATTTTGTCTTGGGAGCTGCTGTGCATGGGAAATAGCAGATTGGCTGCCTATTCTATGCAATGCCTGAAATCTAACTTCTTTTGAGTCAATGGAATTATAGCATGGTGCTGCAAATAACAGTCAGATGATCCAACACTACCAATGTTGTGACACTCCCAGAGTTAGATTTCTACCCCCTTTGTGGATCCCTTAAAATTATTCATTCCATTACAGGCAGCACCACCAATAGTTCAACAGGCACTCTGTAGTCCTATGGTCACAGTGTGGATTTCATGTTTACCCTCCATTGTGGGATTTGAACACATGACTTGGCCCAAGGTAAGAGAACTATTTTTGATCCCAACCTGTGGTAAGTTATCATATTTCTTAGGTGCTTAATATGGTCTATTAGGCTGCTATTGGTAACATATCAATAATGGAAAACTATTTCCTTTCCTAATTATCATAGAATCAGTACAGTTTGGAAACAGGCCCTTTGGCCCAAACATTCCACACTGACTCTCTTAAGAGTATCCTCCCCAAACCCATTCCACTACTTTATTACTCTACCTTTACCCCTGACTAATGCACCTAACTTACACATCCCTGAACACTTTGGGCAATTTAGCACGGCCAATTCACCTAACCTGCATACCTTTGGACTGTGGGAGGGAACCGAAGCAAACGGAGGAAACCCACGCAGACACAGGGAGAATGTGCAAACTCCACACAGACAGTTACCTAAGGTTGGAATTGAACCTGGGCCCCTGATGCTGAGAAGCAGCAATGCTAACCACTGAGCCACTGGATTTTATATCCTTGATTCAATTACTTTCATTCCATTCCTCTACTATTTCTTCCCTTGAACACAAACGCTATTTCAATTCCCACAGCTTGTCAATGACCTCTTGCTCATGTGTGCATGATGTGTCTTTGTTTCTTTAACGTCCATCCCAGCCCTTTGGGCTCTTCTGCAATTGCTGAACCTCTGTAATCTTTTTGGATCATTTCAATTCACTCTCTTCTTTCAACTCCGCTTGATTTGAATATTGCATTTGATTGTGACTACTCATGTGTACTGCCAAAGGAAGTGGACTAGTTAGTTCAATCAGAAAAGACTAACATTGACTTGGGGAAAATAAAAGGGGATGGAAAAACAAAATCTGTAGTGCAGCTGCTTAGTTCTAATAATACTTGTGTATGAAGTGCTGCCTTGGATATTATTGGCAAGGGGACATGTTAGCTTTTCTTCTGCCAGTCCATAAATAGTGTGAAATCTCTGATCTTTCCTCCCAAACATGTTAGGATGATTGCTGTTTGAGGTCAGACATCTATATAAAAATAACAATAAGTGACTGTTTTGAGGGCAGTCTTGAAATACCAACATAATCACGTCAAACAGGTGAGCAGGACAAAGGGAATTCACCATGACCTCTAATGCTTTGCAACTGAGTCATGAGCAAAATGCTCAGCATGGACAAGGTTGAAAGTGGAGCATGGAAGAGGAAAGAACAAACAAGCAAGCTATTAACACAGTAATAGCTGTGGCCCAGAGAGACAGATATAAGGTTGCATTTATAATTCCACTAGTGAATTAATACAAAAGATCTAGTACATACATAAATAAAAGCAAAACTGTTAGCGTAAATCAAAAATTGGACTGACACTTATTTCTTCCTTATCAAACTCTCAGATCGACCTCTCAGTAGTTTTTCCACTAAGCCCCAGACCCTCTCTTTCTCCCACCCCAGTATTCAATCTTATCAAGTGCTTTCAGTGTGCTCATTCATTCAACAGATTTAGCTTCACGTTGATGAATATTTTGTTCCACAAATCTGGATGATACAAGTTTCAGTACAATAGTAGATGCTTTATTATCCGACAGGTGGCGAGAGAATCTCAATGTCCCCAAAAGTAGTTGTGCATCTACTTGTGGTGGCACTTCTCCACAAATCTCTGCTCTACACACAAAGAAATAATTCAAAAGGTCAATAAGTCACAGGGTTAATTATTGTTACATTGATTAAGATGGGTAATTATACTTTTACAAGTCCCAGTAATTGTCAATGTCCTGTGATAACTAGTGGATGGATTACAAGGACTGATTATTGTATTCTTCATAATCATATGTTGATGGGAAGAGTTTTAAACTGAAGGACTTTGCTTGTTCTAAATGTGGGATTCACATTCCTATGTTAATAGGAAGGGGAAGAATGATAATAGCAGCAGGAGACTGTTAATAGGGTTATGGCCAAGGCCATCAGTCTTGTCCAGGAAGGACAAATACCTTTGTCTGAGGCTGCAGGTGGAATCCACATGTATGGCTCCAGAAAAATCAGTTCTCTGAGAGTCAGCCAGCCCCTCCTGCTGAGATGTCTTGTCTCATTCTGTAAGAGGACAGGTATGTAATTGATACTGCAGTGAGTCCATTTAGCAGTGGAATGTTTAGCCCTTGAGTCCCCAGTATGCCATGAAAGACAAGTGATAAGTAGAACTGATCCCTTTGTGGTTTTCTAACTTCCTCATTCCCTCCAATTGATCACTTATTGATCAACCTGGTCCCCTCAGAACCTACAATAAAAACACTCGGACCACAGTGCCCATAAACACCTGAGAACTAGAATGCAGGTGATTACAAATGGTATTGTAATTTCGATATGTACCAGTAGGCCTCCCAGTCCTCCAAGAATGCACCTTGGTGGCCACCCCTCCATGCCATTGCTAAACCCATTGTCAGTAGTTTGCAGACTCTGGATTTCCTGTGAAATGTGTTTAGAGAGGTCAGTGATGTTAGCGACTCATCAGGGATGTAGGTGCAGCACTCTGTCCCAGCAATAGCACAGGTACCACCCTCCTTGGCTAGCAGGAAGTCCAAGGCCAGATGATTCTGGAGGGCACAGTCCTAACTGCAAGTAGTTCCATGTTAATTTCAGTTAAGGCACTAGCTGTATCATTGGTGACCCTTTACCATACGGTCCTGAGCTTACTAAGTTCTTGAGCATGTAAATAGATTCCCATTGGAGGAGAGAACATTCCCACCCAGGTGTGGAATCCAGTGAGGAACCTTTTGGGACTCAGAGTTGAGGGTAAGTTGTCCAAAATGCGAATATGGGGTACAATATAAGCCATGTAACACAACCCCCTCCAGGGAAGGGAGGGGTAGGCTTTCAACCTGCAAATAAAATATGTGCCACTGTAAGCTGTTATGGTGGAAATTGCAACCCACCACAACCTGGGAGTAGGGTTATTCCAGAGGCAGCCTGATGTTCTGTTTGGGACAGCAAACCAATCAAATACAAAGTAGCCATATTCTGTTAAATTCTGAATAGGTTCAACCCAGGGGATAGCAAAACAGCACTTACTCGTCCCCACATAAGTACCTTTAGAGGGTTGCCTTTCCTGCCTGAAACAGGTGGTGTAGTCGATGGTGATGTTGAGAATGACAAGGGAGGGAGGTCCATGTGATTGATTGTAATTAGTTTGATACCAGACCCTGAATAAGGTCAGTTATACCCTGCCGACTGCATTCCTGTGTGTCATCGGTGTTAGCAAGATCACCAGAAAGGCTTTGGCACAGTAGCCATTCAGCCAGTTCATGCCAGAGAAAAGATACAGGCCCCAAAGGGCTTCCACACCCCAACCCTGCACGAGTGGAGTGGCAACTGGGCACGTACTCAGCAGCAGGTGTCTCTCCCATTACACGGGCTGTCTGGTGGGCCAAGTGCAAAAAGATGCGATGTATAGCGGTATCAGTTTGAAATGCAACAGTTCCCAAGGCCACATTCCCCACAGTCACCAAAGTCACGAGTACGGAAAACAGCTTTGTCCTTATCAGTATCGGTTTCCACACTGATTCTTTTGCTGTCAGTTCTGTGTATCCACTGGGGCTGCCCTTGTACCTTCACAGCCATGGAGGTAGTCAGCAGCACCTGAAATGGTCCTTTCCATCTTGGTCCCTGCTTCTTGTGTTCCCAGCCCTTTATCAGGACAAAGTCCCCTGGCTTGGCAGCACGGTAGTCCCCTTCAGGCAGATCGTCGCTCTCTCAGTAAGCCTGGCGTACCTGCGAATGCAAACTTGGGAGAGATTTAGTTAGCCCCTGCAGGGATGCCCTTACCTCCTCTCCCAGGTTGTTCATGTCTAGTCTCTCAGGGGGGCGGAGGGGTCGGACTATCCCAGGTTCTCATGGGGTCCTCATGGGCTTCCCGTAAATCACCTCAGCAGGAGACAGACCAGTTTTGCTTGAATGGGTAACCCTCATGTGGAACAGGGCCAAGGGTAGGACCTTCAACCAACTTAGGCTTGTTTCCTGTTTTAGCTTCGCCAGCTTATTTTTAGGGTACCATTTGCTGGTTCCACAACTCCAGCCGCTTTTGGGTGGTGAGTGCAGTGAGTGGAATTGTTGTTTTATTGCTAGTTCCCTGCAGATCCCCTGGTTAATTTTAGCCATAAAATGTGGCCCATTGTCTGAGCTTATTGTCTTTGGGAGTCTATAGCGGGGAATTATTTGCCTCAACAATACTTTACCACCGTTGCAGCCATGTTGTCCCTTGTTGGGATTGCCTCAATCCATCCGCTGAACACACCTACTATTACCAAACAATACTTATAACATTGTACCCTGGGTAATTCTATGAAACCTAGTTGTAGACAACTGAAAGGCCTACCAGGCAAGGGGGTAGTCCCAGAACCGCAAGGCATCCCTTTTCCAGCATTTGTCTTTTTGCAGATCAAGTATGCTTTGGCTCTTTTCTCAGCCATTATTTTGGGAATCAGGGTGCCACCAGGTTTGTAGCAAAGTGTTGACCATTCCCTCCTTGCCTAGGTATGTACAGTTATGTACATAATCCACCAAGATTGCTAAAAGCAAAGATCTGTCCCACAGTTTGGTATGAACATCAAGGATGCACCCCATCTGTGACCCACAGTCTGTGTTTCTCTGCAGGGGCATCCCCCTGTAAGTGACATATCTCACCCAGGTCTGGCATATCTATCCTCATATTTTTTTGTAACAAGGTATTGCTGTGAGCCCAACGGAACCAGGAAACTGGGGTATAAGGCTGCCTGCTTGGCACCAGCATCTACTTGCATGTTGCCCTTGGAGATTCTGTCAGCGGCACCAGTGTGAGCTGAACATTTGATCACTGCTAGGCTGGGCAGTAACTGTGAGGCCTACAAAAGATTATACACAAAAGCAGCGTTACTCATGGGTTGCCCCGTGGAGGTTAGAAATCTCCTATGCTCCCTTTAGACGCCACAGTCGTGGGTAACGCCGAAAGCACAGTGAGAGTCCATATAAATATTGGCCAAACTCCCTTCCATCAGGATGCAAGCCCAAGTGAGGGCAATCGATTCAGCCTTCTCTGCTGACAGTGGAGTTTCAAAGCCTGCACGTTCAACCATTTCAGAATCCATAGCAATCACGTATCTGGAGCATCGCTGGCCAGTGGGTGAAATAAAGGAGCTGCCATCCATGTAACAAGTGAAGTCCGCATGTTCAAGTGGCAGGTCTGTGTTATTCCAGTCCCAATGAAATTCATCAGAACTGGTTGAAGGTGCATTGTGATCATGGGGCAGCTGAACAAACTCAGTTTTTGTATGACCTTTAAAGCATGACTTGGTGTCATTCTGGCCATCCCACTAATAAATAAGGGCTCTCCTCATCTGTGTCGTGGTGTTCTCAGACCAATCCATGTTATATGTGAGTACCATGTCTGTGACACTCAAGGTGTCATCTTTGAATCTGTCGTTTCAATCATCATAAGTGTGAACTGGTCCTTCTCCGTCACCCTCGCCCATTTGTTCCTGCCACTTAATAACTTCTTCTGGTGACAAGATCATACAACAGAGGGCAAACAGATCCCGGGGTGTTGCATTGTCTATTTGAGTTGTGCGCCAGATGTATTGGGCGAATTGGGCAGACAATCTGGAGCCTGATTCATTATCATGATCATCTCTTGGGGTCTCCAGGGGACATAGACGCCAATAATTGGTGGCTCATCTTCCTCATCTGCCATGGGGTTCAGCAGCTGTCTTATGGGGAGCATAGTTTTGAGGGGGGGGGGGGGGGGGGGTGACATGGAGATGGTGAACTCCAGTGCAAAGGTAACAGGGTGCCGCTGGTTTCCTAGAGAGCATCTTAACCCAATCCACCAAGATTGCTAAAAGCAAAGATCTGTCCCACAGTTTGGTATGAACATCAAGGATGCACCCCATCTGTGACCCACAGTCTGTGTTTCTCTGCAGGGGCATCCCCCTGTAAGTGACATATCAAGGATTTCTCGGGACTCGTGTACAGCGGCAGGGACGGAGTCATAGGGGACTCAACTGGAGGCACCGGTGCACTAGGGTAACCTCCCCAAAACCCCTCTACCTCAGTATCATTCCCTCCCTCCTCAAATAGGATTGGTATACCAAACCTGAGCTCGGGATCCCAAGAAGTGCTTAGGTTCTCTCTACAGCTTTGTTGCTTTCGCCCCTCCTGTTTATCTTATTCAGCTTTAGCTTCTTTATGCTGTTTATCCTGTTCCCTTTTTTCAAAACATGTCATTAATACATCCAACTTCAACATCTAAGAGAAGTATTGCCTCCATACTGTCCAGAAATAGTAGTGGCAAGAATCCCATCGATTTGATTTGTCCCACTCCTAGGCAAGCTTATTGAGTAAAAATAAAAGTGGCTGCCACACAGAAAGTTCTTCAATCTCTTGTTACAGTGCCAGTGCTTTGCTTGAGGAACACAAATTCTCACTTTCCCTTAACGGTTCCTCACTTGCTGTGCTACCGACATGTTTCCTTATATTGCCCTAACTTCTGTCACCAGTTGAACAGTAATCAGTGCAGCTATGCTTTAAAGTAACCATGAGGCAATCTCACAGATCACTGACAATGTGGAAAGGTATAAAGCCTTTCCAATTAATTAATTAATTAACTATGATAATGCAGTTCAGGATAGTACGAGTTGTTTTAAAATATTGAGTAATAAGCATATTTATAGAGTCATAGAGGTGTACAGCATGGAAACAGACCCTTTGGTCCAACCAGTCCATGCCGACCGGATATCCCAACCCAATCTAATCCCACCTGTCAGCACCCGGCCCATATCCCTCCAAACCAAAGGGTCTGTTTCTGTACTGTACATCTCTATGACCCTATGATCAGTCATTGCTCATTTATAATATCCGAGGCTGTGAAATGACTGTGGCAGCATTAATAAAAGGCTTGTCAAGATGCTTCATATGCACAAATAATGACTAACCCAAAGACACAGATATTTACAACAGTATCTTAACCTTTGTTACACTGTTTTTCTTTGCAAGATAATGTTGAACTGACACTTCAGTTCCCAGTGAGGAAGGGAAATTGACATAGAATAAAGCAACGACTGGCACTCTGTACTGACAAAGGAGATGCAGCAGTCTTAAGTGGAAATAAATGAGTCCGAAACAAAGATTCAATTTAACCAGTATCATTTTCTGAAAACAATATTGTTGGTTTGGTATATCCAGATCCACCTTTATACTCTGTTTACCAATTTTTTAATTAAACTATATAAAGTTCACTGTAATTCCTCCACTTAATGAATAAATGCTAAAGCCTGAGGTGATTTTCCTCAATGTTAGACTTAGATTTTTTTTTGCTAAGAAAGGAGCAGATAAGCTTCACAAATCACCAGCACTTTCCATCCGGACACTAGGACCTGTTGAGTACTGACATGAGTAACTTGTAGCCCAGCATTGAGAATTGTAACAGCCTCCCACAGTGTGGCCGGGAGGGACCAAAGCAGTGACCTCGTCCACCCGATGGTCAGATTGCTCAGCACTGACGGTAACTTTGGGTGGTACTGAGGGGAATAAAGCAACGGAGTGGTGAGAGGGCCTCCTGAAAGAGCCCTCGGGGTGCTGTCTGCGATCTCTACTTTAGGGGACTGATGAACCTTCCCAAACGCTTCCAAGCATTGGATCACATGTATCCGGCCCTACAAAGGGTCTCCGTACCCACTCTTTACATTACCTCCCTCCCCACCTTACTCTTGTGACGGGGCACTTCTGTATCCTCCGTGAGACGGCAGACTGACGCTTGGCTGCCCTTCTCAGTGAGACAAAATGTACTTCTCCCCAGGGGCAGCCTTTCTCTGGCATTTTAGAGTTCAGCCCAGCGTTCTGTAAGCAAATAAGAAACAAAGAACAAACAGCAACACAAAACCCACACAGACAGGACTAAACACTGGCACCTTGGTGAATTGTTTTAATGCGATCATAATTAAAAGTGCAAAGTCATAGTTTTGGAATCAATTCACCATTCAAATGAAAGCTTTCAGCACATATACCATCACAATCACTCCAAAATTCAAACTGGATATCTTTTAATTTGTGTATAACAATTTACCAAAATGACCAATCTCTCAGAGAGAGACTCCTTGCTCTGCTATAAACAATTTCCACCAGCCACATCAATACAGCGGGGTGAGAAATTTACCAATCCTGCCCTCTTTCCTGATTATATATTAATTTCCACTGGCCATATCTGAAAGAGGCAGCTTCCTAAACTGAATCCGTGACTGGGTTCCCAGTCCTGACCTTTGTCCTACAGGAACAATACAGAGTAGCCAATGTCACCCCACAGTAATTCAGAACAATCTGACAAAACTCTCCTACTTTACAAGCTGAGTTCGGGTGGTTCATTCGGCCTCTTCAAGGTACCAGTTCCACTGGGCGAGGGACAGATTGTCTGGCTGAACACAAGGAACAGTCTGGGATAAAATACCATGGGGTGCCATTACCACTCTGTTCTGTTCAATTCAGACTTTCGTGTCACTGACTCAACCCAGTGAGACATTCCCTATGTTGAGATCCAAATCACGGCACCAAATGTTGATGTATATTTTGTTCCACAAATCCGGACGACACAAGTTTCAGTGCAACGGTAGATGCTTTATTATCGGACAGTGGGTGAGAGATTCTCAACATCCCCAAAAGTAGTCGTGCCTCCACTCGTGGTGACACTTCTCCATGAATCTCTGCTCTACGCACAAAGGCAGTACTTTTTATAGGAATAATACAAAAAGTCTATAAGTCATTACATTGTTTAAGATGGGCAATTATAATTTTGCAAGCCCTGGTGATTGTCGATGTCCTGTGATAACTAGTGGATGGATTACAGGGACTGGTTATCGTTTATTCATAATCATATGTTGATGGGAAGAGATTTAAACAGAAGGACTCAATGTGGGATTCACATACCTATGTTAATAGGAAGGGGAAGCATGATAATGGGAGCAGGATGCAGTTAATATGGTTATGGCCAAAGCTATCAGTCTTGTACAGGGAGGACAAATACCTTTGTCTGAGGCTGCAGGTGGAATCCAAATGTATGGCTCCAGAGAAATCAGTTTTCTGAGAGTCAGCCAGCCCCTCCTGCTGAGATGTCCTGTCTCATTCTGTAAGAGGACAGGTATGTAATTGATACTGCAGTGAGTCTATTTAGCAGTGGAATGTTTAATCCTTGAGGTCCAGTATGCCATGAAAAACAAGTGAAAAATAGAACTGGTCACTTTGCGGCTTTCTAACTTCCTCATCACTGTCTTTTAACCAAAGCTCCAAATGTGGGGCATTGGTTAGTGAGTGATTAGGTTTGGTCAGATAATAGAAAATTAGGCAATAGGTATAAATGGGTCACTTCAGGTTGGCAGGATGAAACAAGTGGAGTATCATAGGGATCAACGATTTTTTTTTAATTCACTCACGGGATGTGGGTGTGTCTGGCTGATCAGCATTTCTTGGTCATCCCTATTTGGTCTGGAGAAGGTGGTGGTGAGTTGCCTTCTTGAACTGCTGCAGTCCATGTGCTGTGGGAAGCCCTGATGAAGGGAACTCCTGGACTCTGACACAGTGACAGTGAAGGAATGACGTTACATTTCCAAGTCAGGATGATGAATGGCTTGGAGGGGAACTTGTAGATGACAATGTTCCTAGGTATTTACTGCCCTTCTAGATAGAAATGGCTGTGGGTTTAGAAGATGGTGTCTAAGGATCCTTGGTGAATTTCTGCAGAGCATCATGTAGATAGTGCACACTGCTGCTACTGAGCATCAGTGATGGAGAGAGTGGATGTTTCTGGATGTGATGTCAATCAATTGGGCTGCTTTGTCCTGGATAGTATCAAACTTCTTGAGTGTTGTTGGAGATGCACCCATCCAGGCAAGTAGGGAGTATTCTATCATACTCCTGACTTCTACCATGTAGACAGGCTTTTGGGAATCAGGAGATGAGTTCATAACTGCAGTATTCCTAGCTTCTGACCTGTGCTTGTAGCCACTGTGGGAGTCCAGTTGAGTTTCTGGTCAATGATAGTGATGGTTAACACCATTGAATGTCGAGATGCTGTAGTTAGATTGTCTCTTATTGGAGATGGTAATTGTCTGGCATTTGTGTGGCATGAATGTACTTGCTACATTGTCCGTCCAATAGGATAGTGAAGAAGGCATTTGGTATGTTTTCTTTTATTGGTCAGAGTATTGAGTACAGGAGTTGGGAGGTCATGTTGCGGCTGTACAGGACATTGGCTAGGCCACTGTTGGAATATTGCGTGCAATTCCGGTCTCCTTCCTATCGGAAAGATGTTGTGAAACTTGAATGGGTTCAGAAAAGATTTACAAGGATGTTGCCAGGATTGGAGGATTTGAGCTAAAGGGAGAGACTGAACAGGCTGGGGCTGTTTTCCCTGGAGCGTCAGAGGCTGAGGGGTGACCTTACAAAGGTTTACAAAATTATGAGGGGCATGGATAGGATAAATAGACAAGTCTTTTCCCTGGGATTGGGGAGTCCAGAACTAGAGGGCATAGGTTTAGGGTGAGAGGGGAAAGATATAAGAGACCTAAGGGGCAACTTTTTCACGCAGAGGGTGGTATGTGTATGGAATGAGCTGCCAGAGGATGTGGTGAAGGCTGGTACAATGGCAACATTTATGAGGCATTTGGATGGGTATATGAATAGGAAGGGTTTGGAGGGATATGGGCCGGGTGCTGGCAGGTGGGACTAGATTGGGTTGGGATATCTGGTCGGCGTGGACAGGTTGGACCGATGACCATGCTGTACATCTCTATGACTCTATGACTATTTGATCAAGTCTCATTTATTTACAATTTATATCAATGAGTTATGAATTGACTAAATATATAGTTGCTAAATTTTCTGATGATGCAAAGTTAAGCTGTGAAGAGGACTCAAGGAGTCAGCTAAGGTACATAGACAGCTTAAATGAATAGACAAGCATTTAGCAGGTATGCATATTTTGGGAAAAAATGAACTTGTTCACTTCAGGAAGAATAGAAAATCAGCATATTCAAATACACAGAGATTACAAAACTCTGAGGTACAGAGGCATCTGAGTTTCCTGGTACACAAATCATAAAAAGTTAAAATGTAGGTAAAACCATTGATTAGGAAGGCAAATGGAATGTTTTTATTTATTGCAAGGAGAATGCAATGTAAAAAGTAAGAACATTCGACTAGAATTGTACGATATGTTGGTGAGGACATGTCATTGGGCTGTGTACAATATTGATCTCTTTATTTAAGGAATGGCAAAAGTGTATTAGAAGCAGTTCAGGATAAGTTCACTCAACTGATCCTGGGGATGAGGAAGGCGTTATGAAGAAAGGTTGAACAGGTTGAACCTGTATTCATTAGGATTCAAAAGAAGAAGTGATCTTAGTGAAACACAAGATCCTGAGGGGATTGATAATGAGCACGCAGAAAGGATGTTTCCCCATTGTGGGAGGAACCAGAACAAGTTTATAAATAAGTGTCTCCCATCTGACTCCTAAGATGAAGAAAAAGAGGAACTTTTTATTCTTTTAAAGTGATGTCGGCCCTCTGAACCTTCTTCCAATGGAGACTGAGTCATTGCCTGACAATGGAGTTAAAGGTTTAGATCGCAGTCAGATCAGCCATGACTGTACTAAATGGCAGAAGAGCCTCGAGGGGCTGAACGGTCTAATCCTGTTCCTAATTTGTATATTTGATGCTGCAATATGCCTGCATTGTGTCTGAGTGAGCTTCAACCCACCACAGCATATTTGACTTAAAGTTTTGACTCTCCCTTAGTTTTTGTATCTTTGGCACAGCATGGATTGCAAGCCAAAAAATAGGGCATGCCAACAAGTGCTCAGAGTCACAGGACAGTCTTTCTTAGAATTAGAATTAGGCTTATTGTCACATGTGCTCAAGTACATGAGTACAGCGAAAAGTTTACATTGTATCTAAGGTGGCACTAGAAA
Source organism: Chiloscyllium plagiosum (assembly GCF_037043375.1). Taxonomy (NCBI): domain Eukaryota; kingdom Metazoa; phylum Chordata; class Chondrichthyes; order Orectolobiformes; family Hemiscylliidae; genus Chiloscyllium; species Chiloscyllium plagiosum. The sequence goes on from NW_028270141.1 coordinate 69,408,026, forward strand.
TGGTGACAAAGATACCTAGGTACAAAATCTTAGGTATACGTTAGAAAAATGGAAAAGAAAAGTTAAATGATCAGCATTATAGCCCTTATAAAGCTAGGTCCAAAGATATCTATGTACAAGATCTTAGGTATAAATTAGAAAAATAAAGAAATATAGGTAAAAGTTCAGCATTACAATTCTTCTAAAGAAGGGAGTCTGCGCTAGGCTTCCTCGAAGCAGGGAGTCCCTCTAGTCTGCACAGGCTCATCTTTACATCTCTCATGCCGTAGGTAAGTAGAGAGAAGTGAAAAGAAAAGAAATGAAAAAGATTTAAAAGAAGAAAAGAAATGGATGGACCAGATGAGCTCTCACTTTGGAATCTACTCTGCCATCTTGAAGAGAAATGGACCAAAAGAAATTAAGGAAAGGCCCAGGGAAGAGTCCCCTAACACATTGGCTGGAGGATAGGGCCTTTTTAATATCAATGAGATTGACATATTCCATACCAACTGCCTGTCTGTCCACCAGTATAAGTGAATCATCCTCAGTTGTTGTGGGTTGTATACTTGTTTTGGTCTAATTAACTAATGTATCATATCTAAACTGCTGCTTCTTAACAAACTTAATAAACTATCTGAAAATTCCTTACAAATGGTCTATTGACTATATTAGATAATTGCGGTCATGAAACCATAAAATCTAATAGTTGTCGTGATGTGGGTTACTGAAGTTGAGGTTTAGTTGGCTTTATTTTGAGAAATAGCAGTCTTAGGTTGTAATTAAATATATTTATGCTAGGTTTTTTTGGCTTTTGGAAATAGACTCTATGAATCTCCTTTTGAGTATGCTCAGCATGTTGTAAGACGAATTCTTCCTCTCAACAGGTCAAAGGTGATTGTAAAGGATCATAGTTAACAGCATTCTTAAATGGTGCACCTGGAATATCAGAGGGATTCATTCACCAGTTAAAAGAAAAAAGGTGTTGTCGAGCCTTAGAAAGGAGAGGGTGGATGTTGCCCTGTTACAGGAGACTTATCTGGACAGGAACACTTGAAGTTACAACAGGTTGAGTTTGATCGGGTGTTCTTCTCATCTTTTAGTACTAGAAGCAGAGGAGTGGCAATCCCCATCAGGAAGGGTCTCCCATTTAATTTAAGAGATTGTGTTAGCGATGAGTATGGTTGGTTTTTTATTCTTAAGTCCCTTATACATGGCGAGGAATATGGTATTTTGAATGTCTACTGTCCTGCAGCCCACTCTCTTAAATTTCTGACTGGTGCACTATCTAAGCTGATGGCCTTGGTGTCGTGGCATATTAACTTGGGGGGGGGCACATGATGGGGAGGACTTTAATTGCCTTATGGATCCTGTGCTGGATAGAATGCCCAGAGGAGAAGGGCATCGCTTGTCACTGGCCACTAGGGTGTTTCCTTTCTTCCTGGTGGCGGAAACTGAATAAAGATTTGTACACCTGGTGTATTTCACTGTGTCTCACACCTGCACACACACAACATGGGCGCTGGGAAAAATATAAACAAAAAAAAACCCAGGAGATTTAGAGTCTCCTCAGTTTAGCGCACTATTAAAAAAAATAGAATGCCGAAAGGCCCCCCCCCAGAGCTTTCTTCACAATCCAAGCAGTTGGGTGATCTATATGTGGAGCTGGGGTTGGTAGACATTTGGAGATGTTTACACCCTATGGGCAGAGATTTTACGTTCTTTTCCAATCCTCGTAAATACCACGCAGGGATTGATTACTTCCTAACTCATATGGCTTTTTTAGATTTGGTGGTACCCCGTTCAATTGGGAATATTGCCATCTCTGATCATGCAGCGGTGTATTTAATGGTTAAGATTAAGGGTGATGCAATGGGATCATGGAACTGGCGAATGGATTCCTTCATCCTCAAGGACAAGTTTGTAGAATACTTCTCTAGGGAGTTTGAAGCTTTTTTTGACCACTTACTCAGGTACAGCTAGTAATCCGTCCATTCTTTGAGAGACTGCTAAAAAGATCACTGAGGCATTTCAGAGGTTTTACTCTGAATATTGCTCTGAATGCTTTGAGAACAGATGGGATAAGATGGAGTCTTTTTTTAGGAATTTGGATTTTCATGGCGTGTCTGCTGAGCAGGCGTCTCTCCATAGTGCTCTGTTAACAGCCCAAGAGACACAGGAGGCAACTTCAAAGTGGAAAGGCGACCAGTCCTGATGGCTTGCCCAGTGAGTTTTATAAAGAATTTTTAAAAATAACTGTCAGGACCGATGCTAGACATGTATATATTCATATAGACATGATTGACGTGAGAGAGCCAAAATCTCTCTTATCCTTAAGAAAGGGAAGGCCCCAGGAGACTGCTTCTTACAGACGCACCTCGCTTTTAAACTCTGATATTAACATTTTATTGAAGACTGTAGCATTGAGGCTGGAAAGGGTGTTGCCCTCTATTGTTAAGGAGGATCAGACAGGCTTTATAAAGGGTCGCAGATCATCTAATAATGTTAGGAGACTGCTTAACATGATTGAAGTGTGCCAGCAATGGTCAGTTCAAGAGTTGGTGGTTTCCTTGGACGTGGAGAAGGCATTTGACCGGGTGGAATGGCCATACCATTTTTATACCCTGGAGCGAGTTGGCCTGGGTGAAGTGTTTACTAGATGAGTAACGGTCATTTACAGTGATCCTCTGGCCGCGGTTCTCACCAATGGTATACCATCTGATAATTTTAACATTGGTAGGGGCAGTCGGCAAGGCTATCCCCTCTCACCTTTGCCTTTCATGTTGGTGATTGAGGCCATTCATGAGGACCCTAATATAGCTGCCCCAAAGGTAGAGTCGAAGGTGCATAAGATCACATTATATGCGGATGATGTTTTCATTTTTCTTTCGAACCTGGCAGTGCATTAATACAATGTATTAATTAGATTAGATTACTAGATTACTTACAGTGTGAAAACAGGCCCTTCGGCCCAACAAGTCCACACTGACCCTCCGAAGAGTAACTCACCCAGACCCATTCCACTACATTTACTCCTTCACCTAACACTATGGGCAATTTAGCATGGCCAATTCACCTAACCTGCACATTTTTGGACTGTGGGAGGAAACCGGAGCACCCAGGAGAAACCCACGTCATTGGCTTTTTCTCAGGTTACAAGATCAATTCTTCAAAATTGGAGGCTATGCCTATGAGGGGGTCTTAGGGGAATAGCGGAAGTTAAAGGTGGAGGCAGTCTTTATTTGGGTATCTCTGTTACCCCTAGTTTTGATCAGTTATTCAAGGCTAATTTTGTTCATTTGTTTCACAAGATTAAACAAGACCTTCAAACATGGGGCTCCATTCCAATATCATGGCTAGGTTGAGTTGCTTTTTTTAAAATGAATGTTCTTCCTCGCTTATTATACCCTCTGGCGGTTGCTTCCCTTGCTTTTTCCTAGACAAATGTTTTGGAAATTAAGTCGTTGGTTTAGTTCTTTTATTTGGTGCCATAAGCGGCCTCTTATCAAGTTTACAAAATTGCAAATGCCCCAGGGGCTGGGAGGAGTTGATCTCCCGAATGTCAGAAGATAACAGTTGAGCTCCCTTTTATCTTTTGTGAGTGATTGGGTCTGTGAGGACTCGGTGTCAATATGGTTGGACATTGACACCTCCCAGGCAAAGTATCCTCTTATTAACCTGGTGTTTCTGGATAAAATGAGGACAGTTATGAAACATTACCACAATCCAATAGTCATTAACACTGTCAAAGCATGGAGGGCAATGAGACAGACGAGGGTAATATGTCGAAAACATCTTTCCAAACTCCCATAGTTGGTATGCCAGGTTTCCACTAGGGACAATGGATCCCGGGTTTAAGTCCGCGGTGAATAGGGGACTCTCTTGTTTGGGTGACCTGTTTGAAGATAAAATGTTAATATCATTTGATCAAATACTTGTAAGTATGGATTAGCGAGCAGGGACTTCTTCATTTTTTTTCACATCAGAGATTTTATCCGAAAAGAGACTACACTTCTGACTGAGTGTTATAGATCTGATATGGAAAAGAGGCTGCTTCAGGCTAAGAGCACTCTTGCAGTCATTACTCTCTATCATTTGTTGTGGGGAGGTTCCTCCAGTGACATCAAGCGATTACGGGAGGTCTTGGAGAGAGAGTTAGGGGTGGAGATCACTCCAGAAACTTGGGAGGACATTTGTGAGGGTGCGAGGAAGATTTCAATATGTAATAGGACCCATGCTATACAGTTAAAGATTCTTCATAGGGCTCAACTGGCCCCAGATCATCTTGCAAAATTAAAACAGGGTGTGTTTTCAATGGGCCCCAAATGTAAATTAAATACAGGTACCCTCACTCATCATTTGTGGTCCTACCACAGGCTCCATACATACTGGAGTGCTGTGGCAGGAGTAATAGAGAGGGTCTTGGGAACCGAAATCAAGGTGGACCCAGTTTCTCTTCTCACATTTTTATCTCCCTTAGATGCACATGGGAGAAATCTTTTAAGCTTCCTCACTTTATGTTGAGGAAGAACATTCTGATATGTTGGGTGTCTGAGAATCCCCCTGGGTCTGTCGGGGTGGCATAAGTTAAGTATGGGACACATTTCTTTGAACTTTCTTACAAATATGGTGCACTAGAAAATGAACAATTTTTATAAGACACAGCAGCCTTTTTGAATTATTTGGAAGCAGATCTGCCCGCCATTTTAATTAGGGCTTTTGTCTAGTCATGGTAGTTTGGTTTAGTAAGCCTAATGTCCTGAGAGGAAGAATTTCGAGGAAACATGAGTTTAATAATTTATGCTCTTGAAGGTCTTGAAGCTGAGGTCTTGTTACGCTGAGTGGCGTTATTTATTTACTTATTTATTTATTGATGCGTAATGAGTGTAGTGTGAGTTCTTTTATAGTAGTTGGTTTATTGTTTATTGCTGTTGCTATTTTTGTTGTTATAATGTTAATTTTCATATTTTTGTAATTTTATAATTTTGTAGGAAAACTTCTACAATAAAAATATTTTAAAAAAAACAGAATTTGAAAAGCTGGAGCAGCCGGAACAAAAGATGCACAGGATAGGGTGGTAGTGAAATGCGATTATAAGTCTATATTTCATTATCTCTCTCAGGACTTTCAAAAAGGACAGATTAAATTAAATGTAACCTGGAATAAGCTGGCACATGGTGCCCATGTGTGTGCCTTGCTGCTAAATAAAAATATACAATAATTCATAGAACAAGTTATAAAGGTAGAAAGGGAAAGGGACAACTTACACATTCAAATTAGATGGGAGATAGAGATGTGTAATGAGGCATGTTTTGAAAAATAGCATAGCAAATACTGGAACATGACAGTGATGAACAGCAGAGAATGCCTGACTGAGAGTAGAACTAGAAAATACAAGGGATGCGCTGAGAGTGTTAATTCTACAATGATACACAACTGAGGCCCAGGGTCATTGCAGGATCTCAGCCAGCAGCTGAGTGATGGCAGGAAGATCTCTTCAAAGGCTGGCATCCCATCACCAATCGCCCCTTGTTTAAAATGCACAGCCTTTGACAATAGTACTGCATTAGGCATTCAGGTGGCCCAATATCTCTGATTTTTCACTATTTTATGTCAGCCAGGGCTCCCTGATTGGACCAGGTTAACAGTCCCCAACAGAGAATACATATATTATCAGGTCCAACTGTCTGACCTCCATTACAATTAGTACGGAGGGTATCTATGGGAGGGGTATCAGCAGCACAAGTGTGGGAAGAAGCTCTCACTATAGCCCTGTTCCTAATGTCACATCCCTCAATCAGGGATTGAGTGCCGAGGAACTCCACACCACCCTCCTACCTAATAAAATGTCATCAATGACTAAACTCACCACAGCAGAGGGTGTAAGGTTCCATCACAGACAGTACCAGTTCCAGTCCCGCAAATCACCCTGCAATGTCAATCCCAAGGGGGGTAATAATCTTTTCTTTTGCCCTCCCTTCAATTAATCCTAAATCACTTAGAATTGCACTTTAAATCTTTGTCTTTCCACTTGCCACAAGAGTTCTGAAGTCCTTGTCTCCAGTACACCCTTCAAATCCAAGCATCACAGACTTAAATACTCAGCTGATTTCACCATCCATTACCAAATCTGGCTGAATCAAGCAAGGTGCTATCTGGTCTCACTTTCCTTCATTGGATTATTGTGCTGTTGTAGCAGCATTATAGAAAACAGATAACCCCCAGATATTTTGGCCTAAATCCTTATTTTCTCCTCCCTCAACTTTCAAATCCAATAAGTGAAAAGAACTCAGGAAATGTGTTGCTCAGATCAAGATTATTTGCCCAGTTGGCTTTGCTGCTTCTCCACCATAGTTCTAAGTTTTAAACATTTTACTTCCACACACTTTCTGAAAATTCATCTCATATATGAGAATAACAAACTACTCCCTTTATTCTCTTCCTGTTGAATTGCTGACTACTGAGATTCTTTCCTGATCCCCATGCTAGCCACCTTCACCTACCTTGGTAACATTGCCTTTCTCCCTGTTTTCAGAGATCTCTGTGGTGACCATGCTGTGGACTGCTGCAACAATATCTATGGACTGTGCTTCTCCCATTGACACAAGCTTGCAGAGTTGTCCATTTTCAGATTCTGACTTGATTCTCTTGGAAGTTGGTATCTCTATTATGCCCTTAGAGACTGTGCTGACTGCCTGAACTGCTACTGCACTGCATCACTTGCATCTATGGGATATTATTACTCCAGAGTAAGTTTTCCTCACTCTCAGTGATACAGTAGCTTTTATATTTATATTACAGTACAAATAATACCAAATATATCTCTCCTGCAGACTATTTTTCTCAAGACTCAATTACATGCTTTCCTCTCTGTGCTCTGCTAATGTAAGAATAATGTCATCATTTAGATCATCATCATTAACATGTTAATTTCCTATTATGCTACCCTCTGACTTCCTCAGTCCATCAGCTGCTAAATGTTTCTACCTCACAACTTTCAATGTTGCTGTTCCTGATCTCTCCCTGCTGGACTCTGATTGTTTACCCTTCATATAGTCCAGCTGCTGTAAAGCTCTGCTGCTTGATGTCACATTCCTGATGAAGAGCTTATGTTGAAACATCGATTCTCCTGCTCCTCGGATGCTGCCTGACTGGCTGCGCTTTTCCAGCACCACACTTTTTGACTCTGATCTCCAGCATCTGCAGTCCTCGCTTTCTCCCTGCTTGATCTCACACCAAGTGCCAGCTGATAATCATATTCTAATTTACAGTCCCAGAAAATTCATTTTAGAAATTTTCATCCATGAGTTAAAAACTCCTTACTGATCAGTATAGCAAGCTCCACTCATACAATCACACCCCACACCCGTACTGATTACATCTGTATAGAGTTTTGCCTAAGACTTTACTTTTTTTTGTTAAGTTGCTGTGCCAGTGGAAGCTGTTATCATCAATACTGACTGGATTGTGCTCAAGCCATATTATGTAATATCATCTCCTGGATCTCATTCATACTGTGTGGGCTCAGCATTGTGTGGAGTATAACTCCAGTTTGTGACTGTGGTGATGGTCTTGGAATTTTTTTAAAATTAGAATAGTTAGAACTTTTCTTCCACATTGGTTATGAGTCCAAGGAATACTGTGAATTATTGCTCACCTTCTGCAGCTGGACCAGCTTCAAAGTATATTACATTTCCCTCATTCCTATTCCGAAACACTATGGCAAAACTACTGAGATTTATAAAATACATTGCGATCTAATTGATCCCTTAACTTCAAATGTTTTCCCAGTTTAGCTGGAAGATGGAATGAAAGAAGTTGTCACTTCAGGTTGAAAAGGGTCTTGTCTTACCTGGTGTTAGACTGTATTTGGTTTCTGTGGAACCTGACAGTTCTGCATATATTTGTATGTTTTACCTTTGTGAAATTTGCAATCCCAAGAAACAACTTAAACAGTCAAATGTGTGATTAGTCATGTACTCTATTTTTTAAAAAAACTGGATTCGTTGGTTCAAAATTATAATAATGTCTGCATCATGCAGCTAATTATAAACAGAATCTTTGTGAAGGAAATTTGCTTTTGCACATTTGCTGTAAAGCACCTTTATAAATTCTGCCAACTCTTCATCTTTAAACGATAACCAGAATTGAACAGAAATTAGCAAATTTAAAGAGGTACAAATTCATCAGATGTGAAATGGTCAAGAATGGAAATGATTTAATGGACTTTCATTCCCAAACATCACGGTTAGAATAATTTTCTCACAGACTAAACACTACACCGTAACAACTTTTAATCATGGTATCTACTGCCACCAAGTGTTGCTTTTCAGAACTGTACTGTATTGAATTGAGGGGTATGCAACTGGTGTGATCTTCAGTAACAATAGAAAAGCTGATTTCCTGGCTTATGAGATGTTGAGGACTGAGACTTGTTAAAAACTGATATTGATAGAACTAACAATATGAAACTGTCCACCTAGTCAATAGGTACAAACATTTATAAATATCTTTCATGGAATATTGGCTTTTGTCTCAAGGAGACTTGAATAAAAAATGGTTATTCACATTAAACTCATCAAATGGAGTACTACATTCAGGCTATGCGCGTTTAATTTGTATTTCCTTCATTTTAAAGGTTGAATGTGGATTTGAAGGATGTGCAAGGGATTAAAAAGGGTAAGTAGGGGAATAAAATCATGGAATGCTTCCAGCAGCTGCAGACTGCCTGGGTATCCAACCTCATTAGCACAGTCATGAAGCTTAATGAAAAGGGGGAGGAAATGGTATGTGGGGAGAGACAGAGAGTGGTCCATATGTGGAATGGACTTCTGGAGGAACATTTAAAAGACCTTTGGATAAGTACATGAATAAGAAAAGTTTGGAAGGAAGTGGACCAAGCACAGGCAGGCAGGGCGAGTTCAGAATGGGATTATGCTTGGCATGGACTGGTTGGTCTGAAGGATCTGTTTCTATGCTGTATGCCTCTATGACTCTCAGAGAGCTCAATGTGGGGATTACCTTCCTGATTAGGCACCCATAGCCCACTGAGGCCACTCCAACAGCACGAGCTTACTCCATTGGAAATCCTGCCCTAAAGGCCACCAAATCATCCTCACTTCACTGGAACCTACCTGACAGGCTCTACTGAGCAATCCCTACTCACTTGTCTTCTGCTGATGTTCCAGGACGCCATCCAGTCCCAACATGATCCACTGAGCTCAGTGCTGTTCCTGGGACTGAGTCTATAAAATGTGGAACTGGAAGAAGCACAGGTAAATCAAGCAGCATCAAAGGAGCAGGAGAGTTGATATTTTGAGCAGGACCCTTTGTCAGGACTGAGAAGGGGAAGTGATTGAGATTGGTCAGTAGGAAGGGTGGTGCAGATAGGTGGGAAGGAAGATGGACAGGGAGAAAGTGAGGACTGCAAATGCTAAAAATCAGAGCTTAAAAATGTGTTGCTGGAAAAGCGCAGCAGGTCAGGCAGCATCCAAGGAGAAGGAGAATCGACGTTTCGGGCATATGCCCGAAACGTCGATTCTCCTTCTCCTTGGATGCTGCCTGACCTGCTGCGCTTTTCCAGCAACACATTTTTAGGGAAGATGGACAGGTTAGGTCAGGTCAAGGGGACAGGGTGGACAGGGAGGGTTGGGCCTGGGAGGAGGTGGGAAGGTGGGGAGATTAGAAAGCTGGTGAATACTATGTTGACCATAAGGCTGTAAGCTCTCAAGGTGGAAGATGAAGTGTTCTTCCTCCAGTCTGCGTGTGGTCTTATTTTGACAGTGGAGGTGGCCCAGAACAGATATGTCGTTGGGGGTGTGGGAGGAAGGAGTTAAAATGGTTGGCAACTGGGAGGTGGAGTTGATTGGAGCATGCGGACCATAGATGTTCCCTGAACTGGATCCAGAGTTTTCACTTGGTCTCTCCAATGTAGAGGAGACCACGTCAGGAGCAATGGATGCAGTAAATCAGGTTAGAGGAAAGGTAGGTGAATCCCTGCTGGACTTGGAATGATTCTTTGGGGCCTTGGACGGAGCTAAGAGGGGAGATGTAGTGATAGATGTTGCACCTCCTACAGCCACAGTGAAAGCTGCCAGATGTGGTAGAGGGGTTGGTGAGGAATGTGGATCTGATGAGGGAGTCACGGAGGGAAAAGTTCCTACAAAAAGCAGACTGGGCTGGGGAGGGAAATATCTCCTTGGTGGTAGGGTCAGACTGCAGGTGGAAAAAATGACAGCGGATAATGTGTTGGATTTGAAAGTTGGTGAGCTGGTATGTGAGGACCAGGGGGACACAATCCTTATTGGGGCTGGGGACAGGAGGTTTGAGGGCAGAGGTGCGGGAGGTGGAGGAGATGCGGTTGAGAGTATTGTTGATCATGGGGGAGAGGAAATGACAGTCCTTGAAGTAGGAGGACTCCTGAATGTCCTAGAGTGGAATCGTTCATCCTGGGAGTAGATATGGCAGAGGCGGAGGAATTAGGAATATGGAATTGCATTTTTGCAGGAGGAGGGGTGGAAGGAGATGTGGTTGAGGTAGCCATGGGAGTCGGTGGGTTTGAAATAGATTTTGGTGCGATGTCAGTTGCCGGAGATGTAGACAGAGAGGTCCAGGAAGGGGAGGGAGGTGTCAGAGATGGTCCAAGTGAAGGTCAGGGTGGAAAGTGGGGGTGAAGTTGATGAACTGTTTCAGCTCCTCCTAGGAGCACAAGGTACCGCCGATACAGCCATCAATGTAGTGGAGGAAAAGATGAGGGTTCGTGCCAGAGTAGCTACAGCAGGGACACCCAAAGCTCGGGTCCATGTGGTACCGATAGCCACTCCTCTGGTTGTACGAAGTGGGAGGATTCAAAGGAAATGTTTTTAAGAGTCAAGACCAATTCCTCCAAGTGAATGAGAGTGTCAGTGGACGAGAACTGGTTTGGGTCCACTGGAGAGGAAGAAGTGGAGGGATTTTAGGCCTTCCTTGTTGGGGATCCAAGTGTAGAGAGACTCGAAGTCCATGGTGAAGATGAGGTGTTGGGAGCCAGGGAATTGAAAGACATGGAGAAGGTGGTGGATAGTGTCCTGAAATGTAGGTGGGGAGTTCCTGGACCAAAGGGGATAGGATGGAGTCGAGATGACAGGAGATGAGTTCAGTGGGACAGGAGCAGGCAGAGGCAATCGATCAACTGGGTAGTCAGGTTTGTTCCAGGAACTGAAGATCTGCATTTCAGACATTGAATTTAGCTGTAGAAGCAATTGAAAAGGTATGTTTACCAGTGTCAGAATACAAGTTATTAATGCTCTCAGAGTTGGGTCAGGGTAGGTCTGATGACACAGAATCACAGAAATTTCTTTCTATGACCCTCTAAAACATTTGGTGTCCTCTGGCAACACTGAAACAGGAACAATGTATTTTGTCCAATTTACGACATCTTGCACTTCCTGTCTTAAGTTGCCTGTTCATTCCAACTGTAATACAAATACAGTAACAAAGCCTCTGCTCTATTCTCAGAAACTGGTTCACACAGTATCTCTTTAAAGTGCTCCCAGGGTACTTAAGGAAGTGGATCTAGAAATAATGGATGCACTGGGTAGTCATCTTTCAAGATTCAATAGACTCTAGAACAGTTCCTGTTGTTTTGAGAGTCGCTGATGTAACTATTATTTTAAAAAAAAGAAGGTAGAGAGAAAACAGAATTATGAACAATTAGCCTGACGTTGGCAGAAGGAAAAATGCTAAAGTGTATTATGAAAGATTTGATAGCAGAGCACTTAGAAAATAGTGACACGATTAGACAAAGACAGTATGGACTTGCAAAAGGGAATTCATGCTTGACAAATCTATTGAAAGTCTTTGAGAATGTAACTAGTAGACTTGTTAAGGGGGAGCCAATTGATCTGATTTGCTTGGGCTTCCAATCAAGGTTTTTAATAAGGTCCAACATTAATGTTACAATCTAATCATTTAAGTGCATGGGATTGGGGATAGCATACTGACATGGATAAAGAGCTGCTTGGCAGACAGAAAACAAAAGGGTGGGAAGACACAGATCTTTTCCCCTCAATGGCAGCAGTGACCAGTAGGGTATCTCAGAAATCAGTGCTTAGATCCCAGCTAGTTACAATATAAATGATTTAGATGAGAGAACAAAAGGAAATACCTCCAAGTTTAGAGATGACACAAAGTGAGCTGTAAGGAAGATGCAGAGATGCTTCAATGTGTTTTATACAAGTTGAGTGAGTGGGCAAATGCATGGCAGATGAATTATATGGGTACTTTGGTAGTAAAAACAGCAAGGCAGATTATTATCTGAATGGAGGTAATTTGGGAAAGAGGGAGATACAAAGAGATCTGGGTACCTTTGAACACCAGTTTCTGAGAGTAAGCATGCTGTGGCAGCCACAGTGTAGATGGAAAATGGTATGGTGGTCTTCACAGCGAGAGAATTTGAGTACAAGAGCAGGGATGTCTTGCTTTTATGTATAAGTGGTCTTGGTGAGACCACGTATAGAGTACTATGTTCAGTTTTGGTCTCCATATCTAAGGAATGATGTTCTGATTATGGAGGGAGTGCAGTGTAGGTTTACCAGACCTATTCCTGAGATGGCGGGGCTAACGTACATGGAGAAATTAAGTTGGGAAGCACCATAAACACTGGAGTTTAGAAGACTGGGGGAGAATCTCACAGAAACCTATAAAATTCTTAACAGGACTAGATAAAATAAACACAAGAAGGATAACTGGGAAGTCCAGAACCAGGGATCACTGTCTGAAGGTACTGGGTATGCTTGTGAAGAGAGGTGAGGAGAATTTCTCTCTTCAAAGAGAGTGATAAGCCTGTGGAATTCGCCATTGCAGAAGGTAGTTGAGGCTAACACATTTTCAAGAAGGGGTTAGCTTTAGCTCTTAGGGCTAAAGGAATCAAAAAGTATGAAGTGAAAACAAGAACAGGTTGCTGAGTTGGATGATGAGCCATGATCATATAGAATGGCAGAGCAGGCTCAAAGGGCCTGTTACTGCTCCTATCTTCTGTGTTTCTGTGTTTTCTATGTTTCTATGATGCCAAACAGAAAACTGTTACATTCAGTCAGAACCTTGTTCATTTACTCTTTACACAAATTCTTAGTGTGTATGATCTGCCAAACAGAAAACTGCTTCATTCAGAAAAAGCTTTATTTATTTTCTCTCATCCAAATGATCAGTGTAAACAAGAGAAACAGCATTGACTCATCTCCACAGCAACAATCATAAAACCAAAAGACCTTTTACAGAATACTTTCCCGTTCACTCCAGTATTAAAGTGACATCAGATAAAAGAAAATTTAGCTTGACCCAACACTTTGGTCATTGGTCCATTTGGATGTTTAAATGATATTTTACAATAATGATCAAAAGACTTCACAGATGAACTAGATGGTCATTATTGTTTCTTTAATTTGTATTTGCACTTTGTATTATTGTAGATGTTGGCAATAATTCTTTCATTTTGTATTTGTTTTTTTTTCCTTAAATTAACTAATGAAAGAACCAAAGGTCACTCAAGTGTAGTGCTTGAATAAAGATAATCATTTGCAAAAATAATGCATTCTTAACAAGCCAAGATTTTTGCATTCCTAATGGAAAAAATACGTTTCCCAAATGATTTAGTTCCTTTAATTCCATTCTCCTTGAAGGAATATTTAAGAATCTGTCACAATTCTATGCTTTAAATGTCTCTTCAAAAGAAATTTGGAATCCTAATAGGTCAGATTTTCGGAGTGACAATCATAGGCAGATTGTCTGCAACTTCCTTTAAGTTAAAGAGCTCTGCATTTCTTGGAGGAAATTTCCGTCATGAATCCTGCAAAAACGTGCAGAGTATATTCAATCCAACTGCAACCTCTTCGAGCACAACAGTCTGGGGAAGGCAAACCCTGGTCCCTTTTCCACCGCAGTAATTGCTATATTCTTTGATTTAACGCTACCAGCCACTTTCACAGCTCCTTTGAAAAGGTATGTATGCAAGGCAAACATGTGGTTAGAGTGTCATGTGGGTAGAGTGCAAAATGGCTGTGGTTCCACTTGTGCTGGTACCAGAATGTGAGTTGGAAAGGATATGAGGTGCAGGATGGAATGTATGAGCTAATTCAGAATAGGCAAAGGTTACTTGGTTCAGCAGGAAGGAGAGGCATAACATGTTTGGTATTGGGGAGGGGATGTTGTGACCTGGGAAGATAGGAGTTGTTGGGTCCTGGGGGTAGCAAGTCCCAGAGTGGATGGAGGCTTGTTGGATCCCAGTTGGAATGGGTGAGAAGAGTCCAAGAGCTGAGATAGGTGTCAGGGTACATGCTATGTTGCTATCAAGTGCCAGGGGATAAAATGGGTATGGGAGCTCTGAGAAAAGCCGGTGGGAGGAGCGGGAGGGTTTAATCAGATTTCGGGAAGAGCTGGGGGCACACAGAGGTGGTGTTGGATTCTGGGGGAGAGTGTGAGGTGTTGGCTTCCAGCAGGGAGGATTGGTTCCTGGTCTGGCAGTGGGAATGTTGGGCTCTAATTCTGCAACAGGCATATCAAGTCTTAAGGAGAGATGGGGACAGGGTGGTTGCTGGATCATCGGCATGGGGCAGGGGCTGTCAGGTCTCAGGTAAAAAGGGAGATATCAGTTCCTGGCTGGAAAGGGGCTTGTTGGTTCCCAATGGAGTCAGGGCTGACAGATAGTGAGGGAGAGTCAAATCTTGGGTTGAGATGGGGAGTGTTGGGACCCAGGGGAGGGTGAATGTGACATATCCTAAAACAGGAGAGGAAGGATGATCAAGTCCCAGGGAAGGATGGAGGGATGGAGCAGCGAGGGGTCTCTTCAGTTCCTGGTGGAGGAGGATGGGCAGGTAGGCATTGTGGAGGGAGGCAGGAGGCAGTATTAGTCCTTCTGGGCAAGAAAGGGCAATCATATCTCAAGGGAGTATAGGAGCCAGTCAGGCCATGGATTAGGAGTTTGCAGGACCTGGTTGGACAATAATCCATGGCTTAGGATGAGGATTGTATTGGTTCCTGGGAAAACATGGAGGAGTCAGGTGCTGTGGGGGGGCCGGGGGGGGGGGGGGGGGGGGAGGGGAATGGAGGTACTGGGGTGTCAGTGCTAGTGTCACATCCCAAGGGGGAAAGGTGGCATTGTGTCATGGAGATATTGTGTTATGGGAGTATTGTGTCAAGACCCAAGAGGAGAGGAGGGTGCTGTAGCCTTAAAGTAAATGGAAATGTGTTGGGTTCTGAATGGCGAGAGGGGAATCAGATCCTTTTTGTTTGGTGGGGGCAGAGGGAGGAGGTTGGATGTTGGCTCTCGGGGGTGTCAATCGTGGTATTGGATCATGGAAGCGGTTGGAGTAAGGGCTATTGAGTCCCAGTTGGTGAAGAGTAGGTTAGCCCCTGACAATAGGTGGGTGGCAGAGTTTCAGAAGTGGGGGAAGGTGCTGATTTGTTTCCCAGTGGAGATCCAGGGGTTTGGGAATGTTGGGCTCTAATTCTGCAACAGGCATATCAAGTCTTAAGGAGAGATGGGGACAGGGTGGTTGCTGGATCATCGGCATGGGGCTCTTTAATGGGGAGTGGGGGGGGGGGGAAGGAGAGCGGTCCAGGGTATGTAAGTGGTTATGGAGATGTTTAGTTGGGGAATTGTATGGTCACTTTAATGATTATTGGAGTTAGACCAGGTAATTAGTAATGTGACTTTTCCTGCGTAACTATCATCAGCAATTTAAATTGTCCAATTTGAATGGAAAGTTTCAGTGAGCTCCAGTAACAGGAGGTTTGCCCAACAGAATCTTAATTTCCTGAGCAATACCTTTGGAGACTGTTACGTCATGGATTCTGCAGAGTCCTGACAAACAACTCGCGTCTAAGCTGTAGAAATAACTATTAAGCCATTGGAAAATCTGGGACAATATATTTCCATAGACTTATACTTGTCATGCTTGCTGCAGATGAGCACAATATTTGTAGACTTGTTTGCTTTTTATCTGTGTTTGTCCAGACGACTGAATGTTAGTCTCTTCAAATATAACTTGTATGTTATTTATATTGGCTTTAGTACTGCCTATAGGAATGAACATGCACATGAATAATATGACACTCACAGAGAGCTCACAGGGAAATGAAAGTTAAATTATTGAGTCAAGGGAGGTAATATTTTATGTGTTACAAAAATTCTCAGTCTGATAATTGAAGAACCCCACAATAAAAGAACATTGTCTCTCAACTTTGTTGATCTCCCCTATTAAATGTTTTTTTATTAACATTCCCTGTTCAAACAAATTTTGTAAATGTTTTGTAATAAGTTTAGCTCTGGAACATTAAACATCCTTCAAAATGTTCTGTATTCAATACTTTTCCAATGCAAAATATCCAATATTGAATTTTTCTTTCACTTACTGCAGTCTTCAGTCAAAGTATGAGATGTGCCACAGGGAAAGAAAAAGAGGAAAATATGATGAGATTAATGTTGCCCCAAAGGAATTCTATTACTAGCTGAACACATACAAATGTATGAACACATCGTCATACATTTAGGATTGCGTATTATGGAGAAGTCTGCGGTCTAGTCAGTTGAACTTTCCGAGCTAAAGGAGAAGCTGTGGACAGGAGACAGGAATAAGGAACCCACAAGTGGAAAGGAAAGGTAAGATATGGTGTTGCTCATCTATTTATGTCACAAAGTTGTCTTTCGGTTGCTTAGGAGATTCTGTTCACATGTCAAGTTATGTTTATAAACAAAACATATTTTTGAAATAAAAAGCAAACTTCTTCCAGGAACATTTTGCAGCATATTACACTGGTCATTTAGTGACTTTTGGTAAATATATTATGGAAACTCTGAGTATAATCAGAGTATTGGTAAAGTCTCAGAGCAAGGTTTGTTCATGTGCAAAAAAAAGATTTGTAGATAATGGTTGCAGTAGACTGTTATTACTGTTTCATAGAGTCATACAGCACAGAAACAGACCCTTCGGTCCAACCAGACCATACCAACCATATTCCCAAACGAAACTAGTCCCAAACAAAAACAGAAGTTGTTGGAAAAGCTCAGCAGGTCTGGCAACATCTGAAGAACATCATCTCAGAACTGAGGAAAGGTCATGAGACCCGAAACGTTAACTCTGATTTCTCTGCAGAGATGCTGCCAGATCTGCTGAGCTTATCTAGCAACTTCAGTTTTTGTTTCTGATTTACAGCATCTGGAGTTCTTTCAGTTTTTAAACTAGTCCTACTTGTGTGTGCTTGGCCCATATCCCTCCAAATCTTTCTTATTCATGTACTTACCCAAATGACTTTTAAATGTTGTAACTGTACTGCATCCAACACTCCCTCTCTCAGTTCTTTCCACACACAAACCACCCTCTGTGTAAGATGGTTGCCCCTCAGGTCCTTTTTAAAATCTTTCTCCTCACCCTTAACAATATACCTGCCAGTCTTGAAGGTCCCCACTTTAGAGAAGAGACACCTGCCATTCACCTTATCTATACCTCTCGTGATTTAAAAACCTCTAAGATTACCTCTCAACCTCTTAGATTCAGTGAAAAAGTCCCAGCCTATCTGGTCTCTCCCTAGAACTTAAAACTTCCATTCCTAGCAACAACCTACTAAATCTTTTCTGAACTCTCTCCAGCTTGATATTATCCTTTCCATAACAGGGTGACCAGAACTGGACATGGTACTCCAGAGCACCATCTTTAAAGTCCACCAGGCTCTCCATTATCCATAGCTAGTGATGTCAACATCCTGTGAATGAAGGAAAAAATCCAAGTATCCTTTATAATCACTAGATGTTTTTCTTTCGATTAATGTGGACATTGTTGGCTAGGCCCAGCACTTATTTCTCTAGGTCCAGTAAACATCTCAGCTGCAATTGGCATTCATATAGCTCTTTTAATGTCTCAGGGAGGTAGTGGTAATGTCACTTGACGAGTAACCCATAGAACTAGACCAATCCTATATCAGAAGTAAGTTTTAAAGAACACCATGAGATAGAGAGAGAGTGAGACAAAGAGAGAGAGAGGGGTGGGGCGGGGGATGTGCTTCACCCCACCTCTTTCAGTATTTAAAAAGCTGCTCAAATGACCAAACAGAACCGACATCCTGGAGGGTGGGTGGATGGGGGGGGGGGGTGTTGGGGGAGGTGGCAGGGGAGAGGGGGGATGGGGATGGTGGGGGGAGGGAGTTAGTGGAGGGGGGGTGGGGGAAGCGGTGGGACAGAGTAGTTTTAAAATTTATCACAGGCACATTGGCAGCTGATGGTCTGGCCACCCATGGTGGAGTAAAGAGAAGCTGACAGTGGCCAGAATTGCAGGAGCACAACATTGTGGTCACGTTGTAGGGCTGGAGGAACTGACACTCAGATGTAAGTAAGTTTTTCCAACTTAATTGATATGAGAAACTGAATCAACATCTTTACATTTTTACTGTCCACTCTTCAAAAACCAAAGTTACAGAACAGCTACCCCCAAAATCAGGAATCTCCAACTATGTTCCCATTGAAGAAGCTGTTGAATCATAGATATCATCTGTCACACACAAAAAAAAATTAGTGAATGAATAAATGCAAATAAATGACACCACCTTTCAGGACAGAGATATTATACAGATGCATCACCGGCACCAAGTGGTGGGGGACAGCCAACGTTAACTCAATCTCGTTCCTCCACTCCAGGGACACACTTCCTTAAACTTTGAGCCACTTCCTCACCTCTGAACGAAATCCGATTTGTCAGCCACAACATGTGCTTCACCCTACCTCTTTCAGTATTTAAAAAGCTGCTCAAATGACCGAACGGAGCCAACATCCTGGAGGCTGCCATCTTGTTGTAACAGATCTGTTTCTTTTACTGAAAATCCTTAATATTCTTTAAAACCTTTAAACCAGTATGTTAGATGTATATAAAAGGCAGTTTAATATTTTAGTGATTCATACTCTATTTAAATAAGTTGAGTCACACTCATTGGTTGTCAAATCAGTTTAGCTGGTGTGTTCACCCTTGATTGGAATTTAATGTGGGTCACTGTGGTCTCGCTCACAGGTTGGAAAACTGGTGGGTGTCCTGTACTAATTTTCTGTCGAAAACCTGACATTCCTCCAGGGTAACAGGCATCTATCTGAGCGGAGTGGGACGATCTGTCAGAATCATCCCAAGTAAGTCAGAATCCACATTTCTGAGAGGCTTTGGGTAATCAAATCTCTGGAACAGATGCCATCTGTACAGTTGGGCCTATCATAGTAGTAATCAGTGAATCCCAAATAGAGTCGAGTTTGGACAGGATTGGGAACTCTGAAGGAGTTGATAGTGAGGAGTGGAATGGATCTTGGGAGCAAGAGCAAGTGGGGTTGTTTCCTGCTTCCCAGCACTGGGTCCTGTGATTGGGCACATAGTAACTCTGAAGCAAGGCCCTCTTTTGATAGTGCTATGGCAAATACAATAGGATTTGTTGGAAGGCCTCTGGATGATGAATACCATGCCTAGCTGCTGGTATTCAATCACTGCTGGTGAGATAAGGGTCTTAAGTTATTTTCAGATGGCCACTAAAGAGCCACAGTTGGCCGTCAGATGGGAAGATCTGCCACAAGCCTCCTGCAGTGAACAGAGGGAGGTGGGAAGGCAACATGAACTCCACCCTGTACCCTCCCGAACTCCACCCTGTACCCTCCCGAACAATCACAAGGACATCTCCCTCCAATCTCTGGATGGCTCTCCTTTGGTGGTGGGGGTGAAATTGGGGGATTTGATTGATAACAAGTAGAAATCACTGATGTAGGGAAAATGTAATGCATTCTTCACTGTTTCTCATAGTATCCATTAGGCCTGTGAAGTGAAGTGGAAAGAGAAAATTATCAGAGGAGAGGTGTTTAATTTTTCTTGTTTTATGACTACATCTGACTGCAATAGTCTTACGAGTTATGAGAGTTCTGTTATTTCTCCCTGTTGTTCACAGATGTCTGCAGTTTATGAGGAGAGTTTATTTTTCATAACAAGCTGTTGCAGCTCTGTGACTATCTGTTAGGTCATGGGGTTTCATGACCACAGTTATTGAATATGACCAATCATGCATTTGTCAGGAATTTTCTTTGTTTGGATATGGTACATCAGTTAATTAGGCACAAAATGTATATGACTTGTAACAATTGAAAATGGTTCATTGATAACAAAGGATAAACAGACAGTTAGCGTGGAATGTGTTGCTTTCATTAAAACATTTAATGTGTTTCATTCATTAAAATTATGAAGGCAGCATTTAGCCCTCAAGCCAAACTGTCAGAAACTCTTCCTGGAACTGCTCTCAATCTTTTCT
Organism: Chiloscyllium plagiosum; assembly: GCF_037043375.1. NCBI lineage: Eukaryota > Metazoa > Chordata > Chondrichthyes > Orectolobiformes > Hemiscylliidae > Chiloscyllium > Chiloscyllium plagiosum. The sequence continues at coordinate 69,428,300 of NW_028270141.1, forward strand.
AGTCCATCTTCCATGTGAAAAAAAAGATGCCTGAGGAAAACTACCTCTGAGAAAGACTGCCCCTCCCCCCAACAAAATCTCTGATGAAGGGCTTTTGCCTGAAACGTCGATTTCGCTACTCCTTGGATGCTGCCTGAACTGCTGTGCTCTTCCAGCACCACTAATCCAGAACCCAACAAAATCTGTCAGCTGGCAAAGACTGCCCTTTACAAAAGCTGCCTCCTGACAAATACTGACCCCTGATGAGGTTTGCCCCAGATAAAGTCTGCCAGCTGGTAAAAACTGCACCCTGATGAGTTCTGCTCCCGATCAGTAATGCTCCTGACAAGGACCGCCCACTAATGGGTACTGTCCCCTGATGAATAATACCCCTGACAAATAATGCCCTCTGACTCTTTAACACTAGCTTAGTTGGGGCTGACAATAACAGCTGTGTCTGAAATCTTTTAGTCAGTGAGTATGGGTCAATTACTCACAACTTCAGAATAACTGGGCAAATCAGAACAGGACTTACACACTTAATGGTAAGGTCCTGGGAAGTGTTGCTAAACAAAGAGACCATTGAGTGCAGGTTCATAGTTCTTTAAAAATGCAGTCGCAGGTAGATAGGATAGTGAAGAAGGTGTTTGGTACAGCCAAAACTAAAGGACATAGGTTTAAGGTGAGAGGGGAAAGATTTAAAAGGAATCTAAGGGGCAACATTTTCTCACAGAGGGTGGTGTGTATAAGGAATGAGCTGCCAGAGGAAGTGGTGGAGGCTGATACAATTACAACATTTAAAAGGAATTTGGATGGGTATATAAATAAGAAAGATTTAGGGGGATATGGGCCATATGCTGGCAAATGGGACGAGATTAGTTTAGGATATCTGATCCGCATGGACGAGTTGGAGCAAAGGCTCTGTTTCCATGCTGCACTTCTCAATGACTCTAACTGTTGTCCCCTTGCCCACCTGAAGATTTATTTTCATTATTTTTGGCAACAAAACTTTTATTTTCCGACATACCGCAATAATAATAAGGTTATGCTAGATAAATCTTTGATGTTGATTGTAGAATATAGTGATCTCAGTGGACATTATTCTCACCTTGTGCCATTGTTTAAGTGAAGTAAGAAAGGCATGATTACAATAATCAAGGAGTACTTCAATATGCAGGTGGACTGGAAATGCCAGGTGGTAGAGGATCCCAAGAAAAGGGATTTGTGGAATGTCTATAAGAGTTTTTTGGAGCAGCTTTGCAGAAGTCACTAGGGAACAGTCAATTTGGGATTTGGTGATGTGTAATAAGGCAGAATTGATGAGGGAGCTTAAGGTGAAGGAACCCCGAGGAGGTAGTGATCAATATGATAGAATTCACCCTACAGTTTGAGAGGGAGAACTGGAATCAGATGTAATTGTCTTGCAATTGAGTCAAGGTAACCACAAAGACAAAGAGGATAATTGGGGAGGCACAGCAGAAATTCACCCAAAGAAAGAAGAATCACACTAAGGAGAGGACAAAGCAACCATGGCTGACAAGGGAAGTCAGGGACAGCATAAAAGCAAAAGAAAAAGCATACAATGTGGTGAAGAATAGTGGGAGGACAAAGGCTTGGACAACCTTTAAAAACCAGCTGAATACCACTAAAAGTGAAATGAAATATGAGGGCAAGCTAGCTAGTAATAGAAAGGAAGATTGCAAGAGCTGTTTAGATGTATAAAAGGTAAATGAGAGGTCAGATTGGATGTTGAACTGTTGGAAAATGAGGTTCAAGAAGTAGTAATGGGGAACAAAGAAATTGTGAAGAAACCGAACAGGTACTTTGCATCAGTTTTTATGAGGGAAGACATCAGTAACATACCAGTACTTCAAGAGATTCAGGGGGTGGATGTGAATGTGGTGGAGAAGGTACTAGGGAAGCTGAAAGGGCTGAAGATAGATAAATTACCTGGACCAGATGGACTACACCCCAGAATTAGAGATAAGTGAGGGGATTGTGGAGGCATTGGTGGTGATCATTCAAGAATTATTAATGTCAAGGAGGGTCCCAGAGGACAGGAAAATGTCAAATGTAATACCCCTTTAAGAACAGAGGGAGGCAGAAGACAGGAAATTGTAGGATGTTTAGCCTGACCTTGGTCATTAGTAAGATTTTGGAGTTAATTATTAAGGGTGAGATTGCATTGTATTTAGAAATGTCTGGTAAAATAGGGGTGAATCAACGCAGTTTCTTCAAGGGGAGGTCATACCTGACAAATCTGTTTGAATTTTTTTAAGGAGGTAATGAGCAAGTTAGACAAGGAGAGCCACTGGATGTGATTTATTTGGATTGCCAAAAAGCCTTTGACAAGGTGCCTCACAGGACGTTGCGAAATGAGATAAGGGCCCATGCTGTTAGAGACAAGGTACTGGCATAGATAGAGGATTGGCTGACTGGCCGAAGACAGAGAGTAGAGTTAAAAGATTTTGTTTTTCGGGATGGCAGCAGATTAGTGAAGTTCCAAAAGAGTCAGTGTTGGGAACATAACTATTCACATTCTACATTAACAATCTGGATGAGGCCATTGTTGCTAAGTTTGTAGATCACACAGATAAGTGGAGGGAAGGGTTGTGGAGGAGGTCGGGAAGCTGCAGAAGGACACGGAGTGTAAGCAAAAAATAGGCAGATGAAATGTGATGTGGGAAACATTGAAGTTATACATTTTGGGTAGGAAGAATAGAAGCGTATATTTTCTAAATCTGGAAAGGCTTTGGAAATCTAAAGCACAAAGAAACGTAGGAGTCCTGGTTCAGGAATCTCTTAAGGTTAACATGCAGGTTCAGTTATTAGTTAGGAAGGCAAGTGCAATGTTGGTATTCACTTTGAGAGGGCTAGAATATGTGATGATTCTGCTCCTTTTACAAGGTTGTGTTGTCCTTGGTTTTTTTCAAGAGGGTTTATAAAAGGCAGAGGTTGCAATCTGTCTGGGTTGGGGTCTTTGCCAATGGCTAACAGATACTGCCCGATGCAACAACCAGGGAAAAGGCTTTTGGATTTTTTTAAAAAGCAGTTGTACAATGAAAGGGGAGTGGCCAGTTCTCCCGGTTCAGGGATTTTTTCTAGTTTGGTTTAGTTTTAGCTGGGCTAGAGAAACAGCTGCTGTGAAAAGAGGGTTCCTGGATTGATTATTTCTATCTCTGTCTTTCTCTCTCACTCTGACATCTCTCCTGTGGGAAACTATATTTGAATTTAACTTTTTTTGCCACTGAGTGTGTTTATGGGGACCTTGCAGGAAATTGGGATGGCTCCTTTGTTAATTTGTGGGAGATATTGTGTCAGTTGGTTTTTCAAATCGTTGCTATTCTAAATTTTGTTTGTGTTTCATTCAGTGACGTGTAAATAAATTCTGTTTTGCTTGAAGCCAATTGGTTTGACCAGCTGCATCACTCCTGGGATATCTGTCTAAAACAACTAGAAAAGTTAGGGTCTGGGCTACCTTCTGAAAATGTTTTGAGGAGGTCTGGCCTGGCTCGTAACAAATATAAGAGCAGGGATATACTACTGAGGTGTAAAAGGTTCTGGTCAGACCCATTTGGAATATTGTGAGCAGTTTTGGGCTCATATCCAAGGAAGGATCTGCTCTGAACCTTGGAGATGGTTTAGAGCAGATAAAGAAGAATGATCCCGGGGATGAAGGTCCTGTCCATGAGAAGCAGTTGAGGGCTCTGGGACTCTACTGAATGGAGTTTAGAAGGATGAAGGAGGATCACATTGAAACTTACAGAATATTGAGAGGGCTGGATACAGTGGAAGTGGAGCAGCTGTTTTTACGAATAGGAGAGACTAAGACCTGAGGACAAAGCCTCAGAGTGAAGGGACAACTCTTTAGGACTGAGATGAGGAAGAACCTCTTCAGCCAGAAAATAGTAAATCTGTGCAATTCATTGCTGCAGAAGGCTGTGGAAACCAAGTTATTGAATGTGTTTGAGACAGAGATAGATAGGTTCTTGATTAGTGAGAGGATCAAAGGTAACAGGGAGAAGACAGGAGAATGGGGTTGAGAAACATATCAGGCATGATCGAATGGCACAGCAAACTTGATGGGCTAATTGGCCTAATTCTGCTGCTATTACCTTATGGTCTAAATTGTTTACATTTCAAGTAAAGCAGCTAACTGCTGTATCAGCTATTTCATGAGGTCTCATGTTTTCAAGGAAAGCTAGAAAAATTCAGTTTTGAAGAAAACTTAATTTTCAGCATATTTAGATAAGTTTAATCAAACCCATCACCTTCAGGAACAGTGAAATGTGTATGACAGGAAGTGTGCCTAATAGAGTGTACTTCTAATTCTTGACATTTCATTTTTTGTACACTGTTTATTATCTGAGCTGTACAAAGTTTTAAGTTACTATCTGAGCTACAAATGGTAAAATATGTCAGTACACAAAACAAAAGTGTTTTCCTGAATTTAGTTAAAAGATATGAACTGAAATAGACAAAACAGACTGACATTAGCTGCCTGAGTAAGTTACATTTAAGACATGCTTTGACCTTTTTGGTTTTATGCGACAAAACAGGAAAACCTTTTATTGCTCTCTATTACAGCAGCATGTTGTAATTGGCACAGAAATATGCACCAAGAATGTACATGTCAGTCAACTTAGTGTACTTTGTATTTCCGTGAGAGCATGACTTCATTTCCAAAAATTGTGTGTAGTTAGAAAATTAGTTATTTTGCCAGAGCATAGGATTGTGCTCAATTAGCATAACATGCTCTGAAAATCTTGGGTTTGATTTTCCAACATCCAATAGTCATTATTCCAGTGAATTGCCCATGGGGACCCTTTGGAATCCCCATTGCAGCAGACTCCAAAGGAATTGCATGGGAAATTGAACATTCCACTGGGCACCTCCTCTACCTGGAACCCTCGATGATCTGCATTGAAATCGTTGACTTCAGAGGGATCAATGAATTAAACTAAAATAGTTACTCAGGAAAAGTTAGCCTACTAAATACAAAGGCTAAGGTCTGAGTAACTATTAAACAGATCTCATACTTACCTTATATATGCCCAATGACACCTCATCCAAACCTCTTATATTCCAGTCTTGGGCAACTGTCTGTATGAAGTTGCACATTCTCCCTGTGTCTGCATGGGTTTCTTCCCACAGTCCAAAAATGTGCAGGTTAGGTGAATTGGCCATGCAAAATTGCCCATAGTGTTAGATGTATTAGTCTGGGTGGGTTACTCTTCTGGAGGGTCGGTGTGGACTTGTTTGGCCAAAGGGCTTGTTTCCACACCGTACGGCATCTAATCTAATGTATATCCCAAACAACTTGGACCCAAGTGCTCCCACACCTCAGGATTCAACATCCACATTGTTGGTCCTTATTCTTGACACCAGCCCCATCCACCACCTTGCACCCCACCAGACTCGATCTCTGAAGCTCCCGATGCTAAACCTGACCCTGAATTCACCCTGACACTGCCAGATCTAACTCCTGAACACATTCCCCAACCCTGCCACAGGACCCGACCCTGACATATTCCTGCCAAACTCAGCACCCATTCTGAACTCAATACCCACCAGGCCTTCTCTAAACACTGCATCATTTGGTTTCCTTGCCACCTTTCACCCTGCCACCCTTCCTACTTGGCATCTTCCCACTTGGCATCCTACCTACCTAGCATCCTAGCTTTACTGATCTGTCACTCTGCTTACTTGGTGACCTAATCGCATCCATATACTTTCATTTCCCATGAGACTCTATTCAGCCGTCACCCTACTTATCTATGCACCTGGCACCTGACTTACCTGGCACAATTGTTAAAGTACAGATTTGAGACGGCCCAGGGAGTCCCTTGTAGACTCAACATGTAAGCCTTTCTCTTGGTTCATCCCAGAGATCAAACTCTTTGGTAGTCTGGAATAAAAAATACCCTTACAGACAGTTTACCCAGTTTAACTTTGGTCATTCCTTATATTTACTAATAGCATCACTGTTACAACAAAACACTGATACCTATAAGCTAAAGTAACTAAGTTTTAATAACCCAGGAGAGTAGGGCACCAGCTCTTCAAGAGCCCTAGCAGGCTACTCTGTCTTATTGTCAAAAACAGGCTTTCTTTATATAAAAAGTTTAGAAAAACACTGCATGTTCTTAATTAGACAGGTAAAAGTAAAAGACAATCATTTGTAAGGAAGAGAAGTTAATTAACAGATCTGTGTGCACTTGATTGATCACTCCTACAGGCCTTGAGCTATCCATCAAGTGGGAAAAACAAATCCAGCTGAGTTAGGCGTCTGCATGCGAGGTATGCTCCTCTCATAAAGAGGTACCAATTGCACAGCTCACCTGCCAGATACAATTGTTTTACAAAATGGCTTCTTAGCAAGGAGGGCAAACTTTTGACCATAAAATGGCTTTCTGACAGATTGTGTCAGAATCTCTTCAATATTAGGTTTAGAATAATTTTTAAGCTAGGAGCAGATTCCTGGTTTTTCTCTTAAGCACTGAATCATTCTGTACCTGAAGCTGAAATGTTACCGTAAAGTTGCATTCAAACTGATTCATTACTCTTGAACTAAACATGCTTTCTTTTCAGGGTTGTGATTCAAATTCAAATAAGACATAAGATCCGATTAGTTAGAATTGACAGTGGGGCAGTCTCTAAGGTCTGTAGGATGGTTTGCAAGAACAGCAAGTAAGTTAAAGCTTCATCAATATTACCTTTTACAGAATTTGCATTTCATAACCAGTAATGGCTACTCAAAATCATCATAAAGTCACAAAAATGTAATTAAGTTCAATCCATAGCAAGTAAGCACGAAGAGTTTAATTTTCTACTGGCTTCGGCAGTACCAGAACTAAAATGGTCTCTATCTCTATCTCTCTGGTGTCCTTTTGAACTCTCAAGTCAGGGACTTAAAACAGAAAAGATGTTTTTCCCTCTGTGTCTGCCAAGCTTGCAAGAGGTAATATGAAGCCATTATAATTGATAGGACCTGATCATCAATTACAAGGCTTTTGATAGTACTGCATTTTGTTTCGAGGTCAGAATCAAACACTGTTATTAATTTCACAAGGGAACAGCCATGAATGTCATCACTTGGTGTCATGTTTACACAGATTCACTGATGTTAAGGCAAGTGTTCTTAATTGCCTTAGAGCATTCTGTTATCACTTGGTGAGAACAGATGTCTTTCTCTTCTGCGTAGCTTGGGTTCCCCCTTTTTCTCGTGGTCCAACCCTCCCTGCCTGTCTATTTTGCAGGGGCAGCATGGTGGCTCAGTGGTTAGCACTGCTGCCTCACAACACAAGGGACCCGGGTTCGATTCCCATCTCGGGCGACTGTCTGTGTGGAGTTAGCACATTCTCCCTGTGTCTGCAAGGGTTTCCTCTGGGTGCTCTGGTTTCCTTCCACAATCCAAAGATGTGCAGGTCAGGTGAATTGGCCTTGCTAAATTGCCCATAGCGATAGGTGCATTAGTCAGAGGTAAATATAGGCTCGGGGAATGGGTCTGGGTGGGTTACTCTTCGGAGGGTCAGTATGGACTTGTTGGGCCGAAGGGCCTGTTTCCATACTGTAGGGCATCGTATCTAATCTAGATGTCTTCTATAATTCAACATTACATTTTAGTCTAAATGTTTAAGGCTATAGACTTTCTCATAATACTTCTCGACCCATCTGGTACCCTGCCCTCCCAGCACCCTTATGTACTTGCAGTTTGACAACAGCTACCAAATTAGCAGTCAGGATCTTAACATTTCAGAATAGGTGAGCTGATTGCTGTGAAAAGGTGGATTTGTTTTTAGAATCCCTACAGTGTGGAAACAGCCCTTTCAGCCCAACAAGTCCACACCGACCCTCCGAAGAATAACCCACCCAGAGCCATTCCCCTACCACTCTACATTCTACCCTAACTAATGCACCTAACCTACACATCCGTGAACACTGTGGGCAATTTAGTTTGGCCAATTTATCTAACCTGCACATCTTTAGCCTGTGGGAGGAAACCAGAGCACCCGGAGGAAACCCACGCAGACACAGGGAGAATGTGCAAACTACACACAGACAGTCACCCAAGGTTGGAATTGAACCTGGGTTATTTCTTAAGGACTCTGATTGGAATTTTCTCTCAGAAATGGATGAAATTGCAACTCCTTGGAAAATTTGACCCAATTTGTACGATAAATATTAGCACAAAGAACCAAAGTGCGTTACATCTATTGTTTTTTTCTCAGTTGAGGGGAGCTAAACTACTTTCTGGAACAGCAATGTTGAGCCTTGATTCAGTGTTAGATTGATTCACTCTACCTCCTGTGTTAGAAGGTAATGGGTTTAAATACAGCTCACAAGACTTAAGTAAATAACGCAGTTAGATATGAACATGGACACTTTCCCCAGATTAATGAAAACTCATAGTCTTCCTTAAAAATAGTCCATAATGAATTATTTCTAAAAGTGTAATTTGATATTTTTTAAAAAACTGTTTACAGGTTACTGAAGAAATTAGTTAATCTGTCATCATCCAGAAATCCAGACTGGATTTCCATGGAGTTGACAAGTCCCCATGATTTTAAATATGGCAGATGGGACCCAACAGGAATAAATCTCATCTTTATTTATGACGGATCTAATTTTTGTAGGGCAGGGGAAATGGGAGGGCATCAGACAAAAGTAAAACCCAAAGCAGCTGGTGGATTTGAATTTAGTGCTAAGTTCAAATAGACCTTAGTTTGTCTGATCTGAGTGCTTTAACCTATACTGTACAGTCACGAATCAATAGAATAGATATAAATAGTCTTGAGGAGCAGGTAGGCTATGTATAATTGTCTTGATCTGAAGTTTTTTTTTAATTCCCCTAATCTTCAAAACTTAAAAAAAAACACAGCTGAAACAATGAATAAGAATTTTTCACAAAACTTCAGCTGGACTGCTTTGATTTGCAAGCCATTTTGTATAGCTTTGGAAGAAAATGTCATCTGTTCGTGAGTTTCAAAAGAGAAATTTGTTGACATTTTCTATGAGATACTATTATGTTATTATGGCTGAGTTTCACAAGCTACAATTGTCTCAGCAAGGTGTTCTGCATTCACAGTTTAATTGTTGGTTAAAAGAGATTATTAAAATATTAGCTGTATTTGATATGAGGTCCAAATATGAGTTTGTTTTTAGAGGAGATTAATCACTACATGAGCTTTTAAAGCTGGGTTTCATGTCAAATAGCTTTTTTTTATTGTGCTTTCAATATAAATGAGAGGGAGAATAGTATTAAATTGTCAGAAGTATATTTTTCTCATTTTGACATGGCTCCTGAGATCTTCCCTGCTGAGTAGATGGTTATGTAGGTGGGATGCAGTGTGTGAAGGGATCTGGTGGGTGAGGGCCATGAGGTCCCTTTGGCAGCCAATTGGGGTATGAGGATCAAGGTGTGGGTCGACACATATGTTGGCACAAAGGTCAATGGGCTAGTGAAGGGTGTGGCTTAGAGGGCTGAACAACTTCTAAAACAATTAATTCAAAGTCCCAAAGAACTGAGGCAGGCCTTCTAACCAGTGCACCTCAGCACTTGATCAACCCATGGCACTTTAGCCATCCCTCTCTCCCCAGAACAGAAGTTGGATCTAATGGGATGTTCTAAAGTGACAGACTTTCCCTTCCAGCATGTGAATAGTCACTTAATGCTGGAGATGGGACCATAAAATCTGTGGTTGTCCACTTTGGCAAAAAAATAGAAATGCAGAATATTATTCAAATGGAGTAAAACCACAAAATGCTCAGGTCCCCAGCATCACAGATGCAAGTCTTCAACTATTTTGATTCACTTCACATTATCAAGAAATGGCTGAAGATGTTGAATACTACAAAGTTTATGGGTTCTCACTATATTGTGGCAATAGTACAGAAGACTCCTGCTCTAATATGAGTCATACCGTTAGTCAACCTGCATTAGCACAACTACTGCACTGGAATATACCTGACAATATGAAAGATTGATCGGTTACATTCCTGTCCACTAAAAGCAAAACAAATCCAAACCAGCCAATAATAATTGTCTGTCTGCAGCCAGTACTCTGTCTATTCTTGATCATCATCAATATGGCACTGACAAAGAAACATTTGCTCACTGATACGAGTTTGGGTTTCACCAGAGTCACTCAGATGCAGACCTCATTATACCCTTGATGCAGAAATAACATGAACTCGAGGTGAAGTGAGTGACTGCCCTTGACAGCAAGGCAATATTTGGCCAAGTTGTACATAAAGGAGCCATCGTAGAACTGAAGTCAATGGTAATAATGGGACAAATTATCAACTGGTTGGAGTCATACCTGGCACAAAGAAAGATGGTGGTAGTTGTTGAATGTCAGTCATCTCCAGGACATCTCTGCAGGAATTCTTCAGGGTAGTGGCATAGAGTTATACTGCATGGAAACAGACCTTTCAGTCCAATCAGTTCATATTGGCCCTGTTCCAAAACTAAACTAGTCCCACTTGCCTGTGTTTAGCCCATATCCTTCCAAACCTTTCCTATTCATGAATTTATAAAAATGTCTTTTAAACATTGTAACTGCACCTGCATTCACCACTTTCTCTGACAGCTCATTCCACACACGGACAACTCTGTGTAAAAGAGCTGTCCTTCATGTCTATTTAAAATTTTTCTCCTCTCACCTTAAAAATATGCCCTCTAGTTTTGAACTCCCCCACCCTAGAGAAAAGACTATTGTCATTCACCTTATCTGTACCTCTCATTATTTTGTAAACCTCCATCAGGTCACCCTGCAATCCCCTATGATCCAGTGAAAATTGCCTGAGCCTTCCCAGTCCATTTTAATAGCACAAACCCTCCATTCCTGGCAACAACCTGGTAAATCTTTTCTGAACCCTCTCCTGTTTAATAATATCTTTCATATAACAGTGCATGTGGATGTGCCTACTAGAGAAGGTGCAAAACTTGGGGTTTAGATCAGAGTGGTGCTGGAAAAGCACAGCAGGTCAGGCAGCATCTGAGGAGCAGGAAAATCGACGTTTCGGACAAAAGCCCTTCATCAGGAATAGAGGCAGGAAGCTCTATTCCTGATCTCTCCACCCTGGAGGCTTCCTGCCTCTATTCCTGATGAAGGGCTTTTGTCCGAAACGTCGATTTTCCTGCTCCTCAGATGCTGCCTGACCTGCTGTGCTTTTCCAGCACCACTCTGATCTAAACTCTGGTTTCCAGCATCTGCAGTCCTCACTTTTGCCAAGGTGAAAAACTTGACCAACTCTTGGGAAATAAGGTAGGGCAGGTGACTGAGGTGTCAGTGGGGGAGCACTTTGGGGCCAGCAACCAGAATTCTAATAGATTTAAAATAGTGATGGAAAAGGATAGACTAGATCTAAAAGTTGAAGATCAAAATTGGAGAAAGGCCAACTTTGACAGTATTAGGCAAGAACTTTCAAAAACTGATTGGGGGCAGATGTTCGCATGTAAAGGGACGGCTGGAAAATGGGAAGCCTTCAGAAATGAGATAACGAGAATCCAGAGAAAGTATATTCCTGTCAGGGTGAAAGGAAAGGCTGGTAGGTATAGGGAATGCTGGATGACTAAAAAAATTGAGGGTTTGGTTAAGAAAAAGAAGGAAGTAGATGTAAGGTATAGACAGGTTAGATCGAGTGAATGCTAAGGAGAGTATAAAGGCAGTAGGGAAATCAGGATGGCAAAATGGGGACATGAGATAGCTTTGGCAAATAGAATTAAGGAGAATCCAAAGGGTTTTTACAAATACATTAAGGACAAAAGGGTAACTAGGGAGAGAATAGGGCCCCTTAAAGATCAGCAAGATGGCCTTTGTGTGGAGCCGCAGAAAATGGGGGAGATACTAAACGAGTATTCTGCATCAGTATTTACTATGGAAAAGGACATGGAAGATATAGAGTGTTGGGAAATAGATGGTGACCCCTTGTAAAATGTCAATATTACAGCGAAGGAAGTGCTGGATGTCTTGAAATGCATAAAAGTGGATAAGTCCCCAGGACCTGATCAGGTGTACTCTAGAACTCTGTGGGAAGCTAGAGAAGTGATTGCTGGGCCTCTTGTTGAGGTATTTGTATCATCGATAGTCACAGGTGAGGTGCTGGAAGACTGGAGGTTGGCTAACATGGTGCTACTGATTAAGAAGGGTGGTAAGGACAAGCCAGGGAAGTATAGACCAGTGAGCCTGACGTCACTGGTGGGCAAGTTGTTGGAGGGAATCCTGAGGGACAGGATGTACATATATTTGGAAAGGCAATTTTGATTAGGGATAGTCAACATGGCTTTGTGCGTGGGAAGTCATGTTTCACAAACTTGATTGTGTTTTTTGAAGAAGTAACAAAGAGGATTAATGAGGGCAGCGTGGTAGATGTGATCCATATGGACTTCAGTAAGGCATTCGACAAGGTTCCCCATGGGAGATTGGTTAGCAAGGTTAGATCTCACGGAATACAGGGAGAACTAGCCATTTGGATACAGAGCTGGCTCAAAGGTAGAAGACAGAGGGCGGTGGTGAAGGGTTGTTTTTCAGACTGGAGGCCTGTGACCAGTGGAGTGCCACAAGTCCTCTACTCCTTGTCATTTACATAAATGATTTGGATGCGAGCATAAGAGGTACAGTTAGTAAGTTTGCAGATGACACCAAAATTGGAGGTGTAGCGGACAGCGAAGAGGGTTACCTCAGATTACAACAGGATCTTGACCAGATGGGTCAATGGGCTGAGAAGTGGCAGATGGAGTTTAATTCAGATAAATGCGAGGTGCTGCATTTTGGGAAAGCAAATCTTAGCAGGACTTATACACTTAGTGGTAAGGTCCTAGGGAGTGTTGCTGAACAAAGAGACCTTGGAGTGCAGGTTCATAGCTCCTTGAAAGTGGAGTCGCAGGTAGATAGGATAGTGAAGAAGGCGTTTGGTATGCTTTCTTTTATTGGTCAGAGTATTGAGTACAGGAGTTGGGAGGTCATGTTGCGGCTCTACAGGACTTTGGTTAGGCCACTGTTGGAATATTGCGTGCAGTTCTGGTCTCCTTCCTATCAGAAAGATGTTGTGAAACTTGAAAGGGTTCAGAAAAGATTTACAAGGATGTTGTCGGGGTTGGAAGATTTGAGGTCTGGGAGAGGCTAAACAGGCTAGGGCTGTTTTCCCTGATGCGTCAGAGCGTCAGAGGTGACCTTATTGAGGTTTATAAAATTGTGAGGGGCATAGATAGGATAGATAGACAAAGTCATTTCCCTGGGGTCAGAGAGTCCAGAACTGGAGGGCATAGATTTAGGGTGAGAGGGGAAAACTATAAAAGAGACCTAAGGGGCAACGTTTTCACACAGAGGGTGGTACGGGTATGGAATGAGCTGCCAGAGGAAGTGGTGGAGGCTGGTACAATTGCAACGTTTAAGAGGCATTTGGATGTGTATATGAATAGGAAGAGTTTGGAGGGATATGGGCTGGGTGCTGGCAGGTAGGACTAGTTTGGGTTGGGATGTCTGGTTGGCATGGATGGGTTGGACCGAAGGGTCTGTTTCCATGCTGTACATCGCTATGACTCTATGACTCTATAACCAGAACTGCATACAGTACTCCAGAAGAGGCCTCACCAAGGTTCTGCACAACCTCAACATGATGTCCCAATTCCTGCACTCTAAGGTCTGAGCAGTGAAGGCAAGTGTCTTAGGGCCTAGCTATCTTCAACTACTTCCTCAACCAACATTCTTCTGTCAATAGTTCAGAAATGGAAATATTTGCAAATGATTATACAATGTTAGCATAATTTGTGTTTCCTCAAATACTGAATCATCCCATGTCTCTGTGGAAAATTCTGGACAACATCCAGGCTTGGACTGACAAGTGGCAAGAAACATTTATGCCACCCAAGTGCAAGCAATGACCATTTAAAAAAAATGGAAAGAAAATTTAACCATTGCCTTTTATATTCAAAGGCATTATCATCACTTAATCCCATTATCAACACTTGGGATTGGTGGAGGGGGTGGGGGTGGGCAAGGTTATTACTGACCAGAAACTGAACTGGGCCTGGCATCTTAATACTTTGGCTCAAGGGCAGGTAAGAGGCTAAGAATTCTGCAGCAAGCAAAACACGACCTGTTTCCCCAGTGCCTCTCCATCATCAACAACACACAAGTCAGGGGTGTGATGGAGCACTCTCCACTTTTTAGGATGGGTACAATGCAAAACCACTCAAGAACCTGAACCCCGAATAGGACAAAGGAACCCAACTGATTAACAACTCACTCATCAACTTCACTTATCACTCACTCCATTACTGTTGCGTAATGGCAGCCATGTGTTTTAGTAGGATGCACTGCAGGAATTCACACACAATTTTGACTTGATACTATTATATCACTGGGTCCATAACGTGAACAACCCTTCTTAATAGCAATCTGGGTATACCTACATTCCAAGGACTGCTGTGGTTCAAGAAGGCAGCTCACCACCACCTTCTTAAGGACAATTAGGGATGGACAATTTGTGCTGGCCTCGACAGAGACATCCACTTCCCATAATGGAATAATATAAAATTTCATTGAACAGCTTTGTCATCAAAACCTTCTGCTTTAAATCTGTTAAAGCCTTTGAAGACAACAAGTAGGTTAATCGTCATGTTAAGGCGAAGAGCCAAACAGATGTATGAACTGAACATGAAGGATAGTGGTAACTCTGTCAAAACCTTGAAACAGCCATACAGCTGACATAAACTTCAAGGAAAAAAAATGCTATTGATACCAGTGTCTCTGGATTTCACGGTTGAACAATGCAGAATAACATTTCATCCAACAGATAATGTACTTCAAAGTATCTGTAGAATTTTCCACTTCCATAATGCTGCTCAGTTCCTCGACAGCTGATCAAATTTCTAAATGACAATGTGGCGACCACATGACTTACTGATTTTTCCTTTTCAAAAAGCAAAGACCTGACAACACTTTCTAAATTAAAAAGAAACATATGATAATACATTTCATTATGGGACTCAGATGGTTCCCGATGCTGCACCATGGCTCACAATCCCTCGACGCTAATATGTATTGTGTAACCTCACTAAACTGACTCAACTCTATGAAATTTGCAGGAGGTCCACTTCTACAGTGGTACTGGGAATATCAAGACATCAGTGCGCTCCTACTTCATCCTTTATTTTCATGCCATTTACTTCTGGGAATTCTGGATTTGGGTCCTGCCCAACATTTATAAAGACCGCCCAGCTCACCTCCAGCCCACAGCACATGGAAAAAAATCTAACATACTGTGTTTGAACATTCACATAAAAGAACTTTTATGTAAGAAGAGAGATTGGGCAGCCTGGAATGATCCAGGACCAGAACGGTTCAGTTATGAGGACAGGTTGCAGAGCCTAAGCCAAATTTCTACCAGGATAAAAGACTAAAGGATGATATAATTCAGATTTAAGGTGATTAAAGAATTTGATGGTGTATATGGACTGAAGCTATTTAGCTTGGTGGAGGAGTTCAGAAGCAGGGACATAACATTAAAATTAATGTTAGGTCATTGAGGACTGAGGTCAGAAAGATTAGCTTCCACCAGTGGTGAAAACGTGGAGCCTGTCCTTAAAAATAAAAGCAGGGCTAGAACAAATGAAATACTCAAACTGAGGTTCATACATTATGTTAGGTATGGATATTAAAGAAATAAAAATGATCCTGTTTTGTTTAAATGAGCATTTGTGATTCCAGCATGAAGAATAAAAAGTGTTTACTTTCAACTGTCAGTTATTTCGAAGAATTTTATTTTTAATACTTTATGTTGGCTGAGTCTTCATATACTTTTTCTTTCGTGGAATGCATCAGTACTCCCATGCCAAATGGTACAGTGCATGCCACATCCATATCTTTCCGCTGCATTCATGAATGTTCAGTTTATTTTGGACTAACCCACAATGTTTAATGTTGTCATTTCATTTTAGCCACAAATATGAAGGTAAATAAAATTAATTAGAGTGTTTGTGGCATCATAAACACCACACGATGTTTGAGGCATTTCCAGTGAACAGAAATGGTAGTCATATAGTTTAATTCCAGTACTATTTATAAAACAGCCTAGAATGTGTTTCATGGACCTGACACTTTCTTATGTAAAAATTTCAGATAATCTTGTTACCAACAACTTGTATCTATGTAGCAACTGTAAAGCGTCCCAAGGTCTTTCAAAGAAGCATTATCAAATAAAAATTGAGACCAAGTTATATCAGGGGATTTTAGGGTGGATGAACAAATATTTTGCCAAAGAGCTAAGTTTTAAGATCAATCTTAAAGGAAGTAAGAGATATATGGGTGGAGAGTTTTGGAAAGGAATTACAGAACCTAAGACCTAGGCATCTGAAGAAAAGTCTAGAAAATGATGGAGGGGTTAAAATCAGAATTTGTTCAAGCATCCAGAAATGGAGGAGCTTGGAAATCCTGGAAACTATAAGGCTGAAGTACATCATAGCGTGGAGCAAGAAAAAATTTGGTAGTAAGAACTGAAAGTTCATTGCATTTTAATTAACTAAGACAAGTCAGCAAGGACAGAATGGAAGGGTAAATGAACTTGGTGCATGTTCGAACATGAGCAACAGAAGTTTGGTTGGCCTCAAGATTACAAAGGATATAATATTGGAGTCTAACCAGAAATGTAGTTCAGCCTCAAAAATAAAGATATGAATGAGAGTATTATCAGCAGCTGAGCTAAGGCAGGGGTCAAATTGGGGAACATTATTGCAGTGTAAATAGGCAGTCTTAGCAATTTCACAAATACATGTATATGGTTAGGATATTATCTTCAGATCAAATGTGACACCAAAGTTCAGACTGCTTCAGTCTCAGTGAGTTGACAGGTGAAGGGATGAGCAAGGGAATGCAGTTGGAAGCATGGTCTGAAGAAAATGGTTACACTGTTCCCAATATTTAATTGGAGGAAGCTTTTGTTCATCTAGTAATAGATGTCAACTTAAGCAGTCTGAAAGTTTCGGGATAGTGGAGGGGTTGAGAAAGATGGTGGTGAAATAACTAATGTCATTGGCAGTGAGTTGTCAATTTAATGTCCTTCTACTAATCACCTTCGGAAAGATGACTTTCGGTTGCTTTCTTAAATTGCTGTAGCTTACCCATAGTGTTGATTTGGCCTTAATGCTGTTAGGTAGAATTTTGACAAATTCTATTGGTGACAAATAATGGATGATTTGGAGAAGAATATGGCTTTATTGTCAATATATGTGAATAGCAAACAAATACAGTCTTTTTTTTCTCTGCAAAATATAATGTTCAGTTGTTTCTTTTCTGAAGCAGGCATGAAATTTCTGAATATGAACAACAATAAATGGCATTCTGTAGTCGTGATAGCTGGGTCTTTTACTCGTTTGGTTTCTCAGTAGCAATCATACAAAAATGTAAAGAAAAGTAAAAATTGTTTGCTGATTTCTTCTGGCATTTGGAAATTTATGGATACTTGCAAAGATAGATTCTCCTATTGTAGAGATTATCAGTATTTGGAAATCTCAACGAGGTAAAAACAATGACTGCAAATGCTGGAAACCAGATTCTGGATCAGTGGTGCTGGAAGAGCACAGCAATTCAGGCAGCATCCGAGGAGCTTCGAAATCGACGTTTCGGGCAAAAGCCCTTCATCAGGAATAAAGGCAGAGAGCCTGAAGCGTGGAGAGATAAGCTAGAGGAGGGTGGGGGTGGGGAGAAAGTAGCATAGAGTACAACGGGCGAGTGGGGGAGGGGATGAAGCTGATAGGTCAGGGAGGAGAGGGTGGAGTAGATAGGTGGAAAAGGAGATAGGCAGGTAGGACAAGTCCGGACAAGTCATGGGGACAATGCTGAGCTGGAAGTTTGGAACTAGGGTGAGGTGGGGGAAGGGGAAATGAGGAAACTGTTGAAGTCCACATTGATGTCCTGGGGTTGAAGTGTTCCGAGGTGGAAGATGAGGCTTTCTTCTTCCAGGCGTCTGGTGGTGAGGGAGTGGCGGTGAAGGAAGCCCGGGACCTCCATGTCCTCGGCAGAGTGGGAGGGGGAGTTGAAATGTTGGGCCATGGGGCGGTGTGGTTGATTGGTGCGGGTGTCCCGGAGATGTTCCCTAAAGCGCTCTGCAAGGTGGCGCCCAGTCTCCCCAATGTAGAGGAGACCGCATCGGGAGCAACGGATACAATAAATGATATTAGTGGATGTGCAAGTAAAATTTTGACGGATGTGGAAGGCTCCTTTAGGGCCTTGGATACAGGTGAGGGAGGAGGTGTGGATGCAGGTTTTACAGTTCCTGCAGTGGCAGGGGAAAGTGCCAGGATGGGAGGGTGGGTTGTAGGGGGGCATGGACCTGACCAGGTAGTCACGGAGGGAACGGTCTTTGCGGAAGGCGGAAAGGGGTGGAATGGAAATATATCCCTGATGGTGGGGTCTGTTTGGAGGTGGCAGAAATGTCGGCGGATGATTTGGTTTATGCGAGGGTTGGTAGGATGGAAGGTGAGCACCAGGGGCATTCTGTCCTTGTTATGGTTGGAGGGGTGGGGTCTGAGGGCAGAGGTGCGGGATGTGGACGAGATGCATTGTAGGGCATCTTTAACCACGTGGGAAGGGAAATTGCGGTCTCTAAAGAAGGAGGCCATCTGGTGTGTTCTGTGGTGGAACTGGTCCTCCTGGGAGCAGATACGGCGGAGGCGGAGGAATTGGGAATACGGGATGGCATTTTTGCAAGAGGTCGGATGAAAGAGGTGTAATCCAGGTAGCTGTGGGAGTCGGTGGGTTTGTAAAAAATGTCAGTGTCAAGTCGGTTGTCATTAATGGAGATGGAGAGGTCCAGGAAGGGGAGGGAGGCGTCAGAGATGGTCCAGGTAAATTTAAGGTCAGGGTGGAATGTGTTGGTGAAGTTGATGAATTGCTCAACCTCCTTGCGGGAGCACGACGTGGCGCCAATGCAGTCATCAATGTAGCGGAGGAAGAGGTGGGGAGTGGTGCGGGTGTAATTACGGAAGATCAACTGCTCTACGTAGCCAACAAAGAGACAGGCATAGCTGGGGCCCATACGTGTGCCCATGGCTACCCCTTTGGTCTGGAGGAAGTGGGAGGATTAAAAGGAGAAATTGTTAAGGGTGAGGACCAGTTCGGCCAAATGAATGAGAGTGTCGGTGGAAGGGTACTGTTGGGGACGTCTGGAGAGGAAAAAACGGAGGGCTTGGAGGCCCTGGTCATGGCGGATGGAGGTGTAGAGGGATTGGATATCCATGGTGAAGATGAGGGTTGGGGGCCGGGGAAACAGAAGTCTTGGAGGAGGTGGAGGGCGTGGGTGGTGTCTCGAACGTATGTGGGGAGTTCCTGGACTAGGGGGGATAGGACAGTGTCGAGGTAGGTAGAGATGAGTTCACTGGGGCAGGAGCATGCTGAGACAATGGGTCGGCCAGGGTGGTCAGGCTTGTGGATCTTGGGAAGGAGGTAGAACCAGGCAGTGCGGGGTTCCCGGACTATGAGGTTGGAAGCTGTGGGTGGGAGATCTCCTGAGGTGATGAGGTTCTGCATGGTCTGGGAGATGATGGTTTGGTGATGGGGGATGGGGTCATGGTCGAGGGGGCAGTAGGAAGAGGTGTCCTCAAGTTGGCGTTTGGCTTCAGCGGTGTAGAGGTCAGTGCGCCAGACTACCACTGCGCCCCCTTTATCCGCTGGCTTGATGGTGAGGTTGGGATTGGAGCAGAGGGATTGGAGGGCTGCGCGTTGTGAGGGTGAGAGGTTGGAGTGGGGGAGGTGGGTGGACAGGTTGAGGCGGTTAATGTCCCAGCGGCAGTTGGAAATGAAGAGGTCGAGGGCAGGTAATAGGCCAGCGCGGGGTGTCCAGGTGGATGCAGTGCGTTGGAGATGGGCGAAGGGTTCCTCGGAAGGGGGGCGGGAATCCTGATTGTGAAAGTAAGCTCTGAGGCGGAGGCGATGGAAGAATTATTCGACGTCACGGCGTGTATTAAATTCATTGTTGCGTGGATGGAGGGGGATAAAGGTGAGTCCTTTGCTGAGGACTGATCGTTCGTCCTTAGTGAGGGGGAGGTCTGGGGGGATGGTGAAAACTCGGCAGGGCTGGGAGCTGGAATCTGGTGTGGGTGTGGAGCTGGGAGTGGGGGCGGAACCTGTAACTGGAGTGGGTGTGATGGTGGGGGGAATGGGGGTGGAGTCATGAGCAGGGGTAGTGTTCCCCTCGGGGTTCTGGGGGGTGGGGATAGTGACAGTGGGGTCTGTGGGGGGCATGTCAGCAGAATGCAGCTGAGTGGCGCTGGTGGGGGCGGAAGTAGTGGTGACCATGGCAGTAGGGGTGGCAGAAGTCACTGAGCATGTGGCATCAGCGATGATGTGAAGGGCGGAAGTGATGTCATGTGTGATGCATGAGGAATTGTGAGGGGTGGAAGTGGTTGTGGGAGTGGCTCCTGGTGCTCACCTTCCACCCTACTAACCTTCGCATAAACTAATTCATCCGCCGACATTTCCGCCACCTCCAAACAGACCCCACCACCAGGGATATATTTCCATCCCAACCCCTTTGCGCCTTCTGCAAAGACCGTTCCCTCCGTGACTACCTGGTCAGGTCCACGCCCCCCTACAACTCACCCTCCCATCCTGGCACTTTCCCCTGCCACTGCAGGAACTGTAAAACCTGCGCCCACACCTCCTCCCTCACCTCTATCCAAGGCCCTAAAGGAGGAGAAAGTGAGGTCTGCAGATGCTGGAGATCAAAGTTGAAACTTTATTGCTGGAACAGCACAGCAGGTCAGGCAGCATCCAGGGAACAGGAGATTCGACGTTTCGGGCACAGGCCCTTCTTCAGGAATGAGCAGAGAGTGTTCAGCAGGAGAAGATAAAAGGTAGGGAGGAGGGACTTGGAGGAGGGGCGTTGGAAATGTGATAGGTGGAAAGAGGTCAAGGTGAGGGTGATAGGTCGGAGTAGGATGGAGGCGGAGAGGTCAAGAAGAAGACTGCAGGTCAGGAAGGCGGTGCCGGGCTGGAGGGATTCGGCTGAGACAAGGTGGGGGGAGGGGGGATGAAGAAACTGGTGAAGTCCAAGTTCATCCCCTGTGGTTGGAGGGTTCCCAGTCGGAAGATAAGACGCTCCTCCTCCGACCGTCGCGTTGTTGTGGTTTGGCGGTGGATGAGTCCAATGACCTGCATATCCTCGGTGGAGTGGGAGGGGGAGTTGAAATGCTGTGCGACAGGGTGGTTGGGTTGGTTCGTCCGGGTGGCCCAGAGGTGCTCTCTGAATCGCTCCGCAAGTAGGCGGCCTGTCTCCCCAATATAGAGGAGGCCACACCGGCTGCAGCGGATGCAGTAGATGATGTGGGTGGAGGTGCAGGTGAATCTGTGGCGGATATGGAAGTTTCCTTTGGGGCCTTGGAGAGAAGTGAGGGGGGAGGTGTGGGCGCAAGCGTTGCACCTCCTGCGGTTGCAAGGGAGGGTGCCGGGAGTGGGGGTTGGGTCGGTGGGGGGTGTGGATCTGACAAGGGAGTCGCGGAGGGAGTGGTCTCTACGGAAAGCTAATAGGGGAGGGGAGGGAAATATATCCTTGGTGCTGGGGTCTGTTTGGAGGTGGCGGAAGTGACGGCGGATGATGCGCTGTACATGGAGATTGGTGGGGTGGTAGGTGAGGACCAGTGGGGTTCTGTCCTGGTGGCGGTTGGAGGGGCGGGGCTCAAGGGCGGAGTAGCGGGAAGTGGAGGAGATGCGGTGGAGGGCACCATCGACCACGTCGGGGGGGAAATTGCGGTCCTTGAAAAAGGAGGCCATCTGTGTTGTATGTATTTTGAACTGGTCCTCCTGGGAGCAGATGCGGCGGAGACGAAGGAATTGGGAGAATGGGATGGCGTTTTTACAGGGGGCAGGATGGGAGGAGGTGTAGTCCAGGTAGCTGTGGGAGTCGGTTGGTTTGTAGTAGATGTCCGTGTTGATTCGGTCGCCTGAGATAGAAACAGAAAGGTCTAGGAAGGGGAGGGAGGAGTCCGAGACTGTCCAGGTGAATTTGAGGTTGGGGTGGAAGGTGTTAGTGTAGTGGATGAACTGTTCAACCTCCTCGTGGGAGCACGAGGTAGCGCCGATACAGTCAACTGGTCCTCCTGGGAGCAGATGCGGCGGAGACGAAGGAATTGGGAGAATGGGATGGCGTTTTTACAGGGGGCAGGATGGGAGGAGGTGTAGTCCAGGTAGCTGTGGGAGTCGGTTGGTTTGTAGTAGATATCCGTGTTGATTCGGTCGCCTGAGATAGAAACAGAAAGGTCTAGGAAGTGGAGGGAGGAGTCCGAGACTGTCCAGGTGAATTTGAGGTCGGGGTGGAAGGTGTTAGTGTAGTGGATGAACTGTTCAACCTCCTCGTGGGAGCACGAGGTAACTGGTCCTCCTGGGAGCAGATGCGGCGGAGACGAAGGAATTGGGAGAATGGGATGGCGTTTTTACAGGGGGCAGAATGGGAGGAGGTGTAGTCCAGGTAGCTGTGGGAGTCGGTTGGTTTGTAGTAGATGTCTGTGTTGATTCGGTCGCCTGAGATAGAAACAGAAAGGTCTAGGAAGGGGAGGGAGGAGTCCGAGACTGTCCAGGTGAATTTGAGGTCGGGGTGGAAGGTGTTAGTGTAGTGGATGAACTGTTCAACCTCCTCGTGGGAGCACGAGGTAAACTTCCATATCCGCCACAGATTCACCTGCACCTCCACCCACATCATCTACTGCATCCGCTGCAGCCGGTGTGGCCTCCTCTATATTGGGGAGACAGGCCGCCTACTTGCGGAGCGATTCAGAGAGCACCTCTGGGCCACCTGGACGAACCAACCCAACCACCCTGTAGCACAGCATTTCAACTCCCCCTCCCACTCCACCGAGGATATGCAGGTCATTGGACTCATCCACCGCCAAACCACAACAACGCGACGGTCGGAGGAGGAGCGTCTTATCTTCCGACTGGGAACCCTCCAACCACAGGGGATGAACTTGGACTTCACCAGTTTCTTCATCCCCCCTCCCAATCCCTCAGCCGAATCCCTCCAGCCCGGCACCGCCTTCCTGACCTGCAGTCTTCTTCTTGACCTCTCCGCCTCCATCCTACTCCGACCTATCACCCTCACCTTGACCTCTTTCCACCTATCACATTTCCAACGCCCCTCCTCCAAGTCCCTCCTCCCTACCTTTTATCTTCTCCTGCTGAACACTCTCTGCTCATTCCTGAAGAAGGGCCTGTGCCCGAAACGTCGAATCTCCTGTTCCCTGGATGCTGCCTGACCTGCTGTGCTGTTCCAGCAATAAAGTTTCAACCAAGGCCCTAAAGGAGCCTTCCACATCCATCAAAGTTTTACTTGCACATCAACTAATATCATTTATTGTATCCGTTGCTCCCGATGCAGTCTCCTCTACATTGGGGAGACTGGGCGCCACCTTGCAGAGCGCTTTAGGGAACATCTCCGGAACACCCGCACCAATCAACCACACTGTCCTGTGGCCCAACATTTCATCAACTCCCCCTCCCACTCTGCCGAGGACATGGAGGTCCTGGGCCTCCTTCACCGCTGCTCCCTCACCACCAGACGCCTGGAGGAAGAACGCCTCATCTTCTACCTCGGAACACTTCAACCCCAGGGCATCAATGTGGACTTCAACAGTTTCCTCATTTCCCCTTCCCCCACCTCACCCTAGTTCCAAACTTCCAGCTCAGCATTGTCCCCATGACTTGTCCGGACTTGTCCTACCTGCCTATCTCCTTTTCCACCTATCCACTCCACCCTCTCCTCCCTGACCTATCAGCTTCATCCCCTCCCCCACTCACCCATTGTACTCTATGCTACTTTCTCCTCAACCCCACCCTCCTCTAGCTTATCTCTCCACGCTTCAGGCTCTCTGCCTTTATTCCTGATGAAGGGCTTTTGCCCGAAACGTCGATTTCGAAGCTCCTTGGATGCTGCCTGAACTGCTGTGCACTTCCAGCACCACTAATCCTGTATTTGGAAATCTGGCAATGTAAAAGGATATGGGAGTGGTGTGCAGAAAAGGCATATTAGCCATGATCATACTAAACGGTGGAGCAGCTTTGATGGGTTGAAAGACCTCGGCAAGCTCCCGTGTTTGTAAGTTAGAAGCTTGTGGTAGTGGGACCCTGTCAAAATCAAATATATGTTGGTTTCATCTTAGAGCATAATATTTAATTGTGAATTTTTTTTCACAATAATTTCTTACGCATACCACCATGAATGTTTTGCTGCATCTTTGGCTACCTGACTTGTTACGGGTTTTTGTGCTGATGCGTTTGAGATTTCTGCTCTTTCCATTCAAGGCCCAGACTTCTGTGTGAAACTAGCCAGTTTCTTCATAAAGTTAATTGCACCAGATCACTCGTTTGAAAAGAGCAGTTCATGGGATCATTGCAAGTGAGGATCTAGCAATGTGACTTGGGCCTCACAATAACAACAGGAAGGCAGCAAGTGGCTTCCCCTGTCAACTCTCCATTTTTCAGCCAAAAGTAAATATTTATATACTGCAGACCTCTACATGTGGCCTGCAATCACCTTGATATTCATTTTGCACACCAAGGATAATTAAAGAGAGAAGATACTTTTGTTCATATCATGGATACATTTGTAGAATTGTATTTGTACATTTAAAACTAAAAGTAAAACAAAGCAAATCAAAATCATATACATTTTGTCTCTAACAGCTACCAGTTGCAGTGTACTACGGAGGGCAAAAGAAAGAATAACTTTGCTCTAGTTGTTTTCTTAAATAAACAGTCTCAGGTATAATTTGTCAAAACATATTGACATCCATTGAAATAATGATGTTTCCCTTTCAGCTATTCTCTGAAAAAGTTAATATGAAGACTACTTGACAAATTTTGTACAGCCATGCAAAGAATATATTGTAAATTTTAAATGTCACTTGCAGTGGTCAGGAAAATATTTATCAGTTCCATCATCATATGGCTGTAATTATATAGACTCCATCCACAGAAAACCTTTCTTTTGTTGGACATCAGTTTGAAAACTGATTTGATTCTCTGCTTTAATTCTGAATAACTTCAAGCCATTATTTAACTCTCCTCATCTTTATACTGCTTATTTTAACTTAACTTTCATATTTTCCATGTCATTGCTAAGCCTAAGTCAGAAGTTGGTTTGGCTTTTAAATTCATGTTATAAAGTGAAAGCCATATGCAAAGGAGAATAAGCTAACAAGTTGGATCAAATTAAAATTGGTGTACCTGATTTATTTGGGGCTCAACAAAATTGTAATTGGCTGAAGTTTTTCTTTGTAGCTGGGAAGAGAACTATAGTCATGAATTCAACAAGCGCTCAATTCATCAAAACCTTAGCTAGTACTTTGCCTTTATACTATACATTGGTGTAGAGACTTCACTGAATTAGATCTGGTTTAATTTCATTGGACAGAATGTCATAGGAGCTTGAATGGCATGATCTACGTTGAATAATGTAGCAGAATCACGTGAGAAGGCTGGTAAGGCCTTTTTCATCAGGTACAACCCACTGCATATGTTAACTAAGTTCTGGGCGTTCATGATAAGGAGTGGTGAATTGCTTATTAAGGGGGTTTATTGCTTGTTAATGACGTTATTTACTGCACATCTTAACTCATTAAATGCAGTTTCAATTTACCACCCCACCGTAGCAAACTGAACACCGAGCATTCTCAACATCACTGGCTGTGAAGTGCTTCCAAGTTGCTTACCACACAACAGCATCTCAGAGGATGATCCATTGGCATGGGGCAAATGCACTCCTTGTCTATGGTTATTGGCATCAGCTATTTGCCAAACCATCAGGAATCTTCATGGCACCTTTCTGATCCACTTGCAGGACTCTTAGGAAGCACTGATCTGCACTCCAATATACCCCAGCAACTAGCATTAAAAAGCTATTTGAAGACACTTTGCATACAGGGACAGACACCCTGCTCAGTGATTGGACCAGGCTGCATCTCAGTTCACAGTCTTACTGCAGGCTCAATGAGCGCCTACCTGCACACTTATACCTTCCTTACCTAACCTTGCTCTGCCTTGCCAATTAGTAGAGTCCCAATTCCAAGCAGTCTTCAGTCGAGGGAGAGTACATCTTGCTGTATGGCAGTGTGCTACGTTAATCTCAAACCTGCATCATATGCCAATAGCTTACACAGCAAACACACTGCATGTGCAGGAAGTGAGCAATCATGTCTCAAAGTCATGGAAAGTAGTCCTTACTGAAGTCATGAAGGAACCAGAGGGTCTCAGCACAGTAAGTCAAGAACAGCCTCCCATACCAGTCCAAGCGAATGGCCGCAATCAGTCTTGAATCACAGTTTTGTGCCTCTGCAGTTTGTGGAGTGGGTCATAGTCAGTCCTGTGGCTTCATAGCAGCCAATTCAGGTAGTGGAGTTAATGTGGTTGGGGAGATGTCCAGCCACCTGCCGGGGTCTGAGCCCTTCTGATCTGGAGCTGTCCAGTTTCATTCCTCACGGAGGTGGATCACGGTCAATCCATCGATTCTGTTCATAGAAGCTAAAGGGAAAAGGTGTGATGGGGGAGACAAGGAGGCTGCTACCAAGAAAAGGAGACTTCAACTTTAAAATGGCAAATAATATTCATGCCACACAATGTCAGACAATAGCCATCTCCAGCAAGAGAGAATCAAATCATTGCCCCTCGACATTCAATGGTATTACTATCCCTGAATCCTCCATTATCAATATCCTGAGGTTACCCACTGACCAGAAACTCAACTGGACTAGCTGTGCAAATACAATGGCTACAAGAGCAGATCAGAGACTAGAAATTCTGCAGAAAGTAATTCACCTCCTGACTCTCCAAAACCTGTCCACCATCTACAAGACACAAGTCAGGAGTGTTACTGAATAATCCCCTCTTCCATGAATGAACGTAGCTGCAACAACACTCAAGCTTGACACCCCGATGGACAAAGCAGTCCACCTGATTGGCACAATATACACAAACATCCACTGTCTCCACCAGCATCATTCTGTAGCAACATGGTGTACCATCTACAAGATGGAGAGAAGTAAGGGCTGCTGGGAAGGTTTTAAGATCTTTACCCGAGACCCTACACCGTAGGACCTCCTCTAATCTTACTAAGAGTCTGTAAACTCCGTAAGTTTTCAGGTTTTCTCATTTTCTTCCCTTTTCTTCTCTTTCTTGTTTAGTCCTGTGTGGGCTTTCAGATTAGCGGGGTATGGCTGATAGTTGCATGTGGCAGGTGAGAGACACAACACATGTCTCTGCTGAAGACATCTGCAGGAAATGCACCCAACTCCAGCTACTTGAAAACCAAGTTAGGGAACTGGAGCTGGAGCTGGATGAACTGTGGATCATGCAGGAGACTGAGGGAGAAATTGAGAGGATGTACAGAGAGGTGGTCACTCCTCATACACAGGATAAGGACAGCTGGGTTACAGTCAGGGGGAGGAAAGGGAACCGACGGTCAGAGCAGGGATCCCCTGTGGCCATTCCCCTCAGCAATAAGTATACCGTTTTGGATACTGCTGGTGGGGATGGCCTACAGTGGAAAGCCTTAGTTGTCAGGTCTCTGGCACTGAGCCTGGCACTATGGCTCAAAAGGGAAGGGGGGAGAATAGAAAAGTGCTAGTTGTAGGGGAATCAATTGTAAGATGGATTGACAGGAGATTTGTGGTCAGGAACGGGACTCCTGGAAGGTATGTTGCCTCCCCAGTGCCAGGGTCCAAGATGTTGCCGATTGGATTTACAGGATTCTTTAGGGGAAGGGTGAGCAGACAGAAATCATGGTACCTATTGGCACCAATGATATAGCTAGGAAAGGGATTGAGGATCTGAAAGGATCTGAAAGGTGATCTGAAAAGTGCTAGGTTGGAAGCTGAAGAGCAGGATGAGTAGAGTAGTGATCTCAGGTTTGCTACCAGTGCCATGAGACAATGAGGTGAGGAACAGTCAGCGAGTGCAACTTAACACGTGGCTGCGAGGCTGGTGCAGGAGGGAGGGATTCAGAAATTTAGACCATTGGGATGCCTTCTGGGGAAGCTGGGACCTGTACAAGAAGGACGTGTTGCACCTGAACTGGAGGGGCACAAACGTCCAGGGTGGGAGATTCGGGAGGGTTTAAACTAGTTTGACAGGTGAGTGGGAACCAGAGCTACATATTTGAGAGAGGGGGAGATAGTTGTGCATGGAGCAGTGACAGAATGTAGTGAATCTATTGGGAAGGTTTTTCACGTGGTGAAACAAAAGGATCAAGTTAAAGTGTGTCTGCTTTAATGCAAGGAGTGTCAGAAATAAGAGTGATGAACTTAGAGCATGGATCAGTACTTGGGACTATGATGTTGTGGCCATAACAGAGAAATGGGTTTCACAGGGGCAGGAATGGTTGCTAGATGTTCCAGGGTTT
Organism: Chiloscyllium plagiosum; assembly: GCF_037043375.1. Classification (NCBI taxonomy): domain Eukaryota; kingdom Metazoa; phylum Chordata; class Chondrichthyes; order Orectolobiformes; family Hemiscylliidae; genus Chiloscyllium; species Chiloscyllium plagiosum. The sequence continues at coordinate 69,456,668 of NW_028270141.1, forward strand.
AGAATGTTTAAAAAGAACAGGGAAGGTGGAAAAAGAGGAGGGGGTGTAGCATTGCTAATCAGTGCATCACAGCTACAGAAACAAAGGTTGTTGAGGAAGGTTTATCCACTGAGTCAGTTAGGAACAGTTAGGGAGCAGCCACCTCATTGGGGGTTTTCTACAGACCCCCTAATAGCAGTAGGGAGATCGAAGAACTCATAGGCTGGCAGATTTTGGAAAAATGCAGATGTAGCATGGTTATTGTTATGGGTGACTTCAACTTTCCCAATATTGACTGGAACCTCCTTAGTGCAGATGGTTTGGATGGAGCCGTTTTTGTCAGGTGTGTTCAGGAGGGTTTCCTTACTCAGTATGTGGACAGAAGGGGAGAAGCCATTTTGGATTTGGTGCTCGGTAATGAGACAGGACAGGTGTCAGATCTCTCAGTGGGAGAACACTTTGGCGACAGTGACCACAACTGCCTCACATTTATCATAGCCTTGGAGAGGGAAAGGAGCAGTTACCAAGGGGAGATATTTAATTGAGGAAAAGGAAATTACAACATTATCGGAAAGGAGTTGGGAAGTAAAGATTGGGAGTAATTGTTCCATAGAAAGGGCAAAACAGACATGTGGAGACTGTTTAAGGAGCAATTGTTGTGAGTGATGCAGAAATTTGTTCCTCTGAGAAAGGCAAGAAGGGGTAAGATTAAGAAGCCTTGAATGACAAGAACAGAGGAGCTTCTCATCAAAAGGATGAAGGCAGCTTACGTAAGGTGGAGGAAGCAAAGATCTAGTACAGCTTTAGAAGATTACAATCTTACGAGAAAGGAGCTGAGAAATGGACTGAGGAGAGGTGGGAGGGGCATAAGAAAGCCTTGGCAGGAAGGATTAGGGAGAATCCAAAGGCATTTTACTCATACGTGAGGAATAAGAGAATGAACAGGGAGAAGGTAGGGCCAGTCAGGGATAATGGAGGGAACTTGTGCATGGAGTCTGAGCAGATAGGGGAAGCCTTAAATGAGTTTGTTGCTTCGGTTTTCACTAAGGAAAGGGATCTTGTTGTGAATGAGAACTTCGAGGAGCTGGGAAACATACTTGAACAGATCGAGATTGATGAAGTTGATGTGCTGGAAGTTTTAGCAAACATGAAGATTGATAAGTTCCCAGGGCCAGACCAGATTTATCCTACGTTGCTATGGGAAGCGAGAAAGGAGGTTGCCAGTCTGCTGGCGAAGATCTTTGCTTCCTCACTCTCCACAGGAGTCATACAGGAAGACTGCAAGAAAATGAATGTTGTTCCTCTTTTTAAGAAGGGGAATGGGGAAATCCCTGGAAATTACAGACCAGTCAGTCTTACGTCTGTGGTCAGCAAGGTTTAGGAAAGAATTCTGAGGGATAGAATTTATGACTATTTGGAAAAGCATAGTGTGAGTAAAGGCAGTCAGCATGGCTTTGTGAGGGGCAGGTTGTGCCTCACAAATCTTATTGAGATCTTTGAGGAGGTGATGAGACAGGTCGACGAAGGTCGAGCAGTGGATGTGGTGTATATGGACTTCAACAAGGCATTTGATAAGGTTCACCATGGTATACTTATTCATAAAGTCAGGAAGTATGGGATACAGGGAGTTTTGGCTATCTGGTTTCAGAATTGGCTGGCTGACAGAAGGCAAAGAGTGGTTGTAGATGGAAAGTATTCTGCCTGGAGGTCAGTGTTGAGTGGGGTCCCGCAGGGCTCTGTTCTTGGGCCTCTGCTCTTTGTAGTTTTTATAAATGACTTGGATAAGGGGTTGAGGGGTGGGTTAGTAAATTTGCCAATGACACAAAGGATGGAGGTGTCGTCGATAGTATCGAGGGCTGTTGCAGGCTACAGCGCGACATAGACTGGATGCAGAGCTGGGCTGAGAAATGGCAGATGGAGTTCAACCTGGATAAATGCGAAGTGATGCAATTTGGAAGGTCGAACTCAAATGCTGAGTATAGGATTAAAGACAGGATTCTTGACAGTGTGGAGGAACAGAGGGATCTTGGTGTTCAAGTGCATGGATCCCTCTAAGTTGCCATCCAAGTGGATAGGGTTGTTAAGAAAGCATATGGTGTTTTGGCCTTCATTAACAGGGGGAATCGAGTTTAAGAGCTGCAAGGTTTTGCTGCCGCTCAGTAAGACCCTGGTGAGACCACACTTGGAATATTGTGTCTAGTTCCGGTCGCCCTACTATAGGAAAGATACAGAGGCTTTGGAGAGGGGGCAAAGAAGGTTTACCAGGATGCTGCCTGGACTGGAGGGCTTGTCTTACAAAGAGAGGTTGACTAAACTTGGACTTTTCTCTCTGGAGAGAAGGAGGAAGAGAGGTGACCTGATCAAGGTATACAGGATAATGAGAGGCTTGGATAGAGTCAAAGCCAAAGACTTTTCCCCAGGGCAGGATTGCCTAGCACAAGGAGTCATCGTTTTAAGATATTAGGAGGAAGGTATAGAGAAGATGTCAGAGGTAGGTTCTTTACACAGAGAGTTGTGAATGCATGGGATGTATTTCCAGCGATGGTGGTGGAAGCAGAGTCATTAGGGACATTTAAGCAACTGCTGTACATGCACGTGGAGAGCAGTGAATTGAGGAGTGTGTGGGTTAGGTTATTTTATTTTAGATTAGGAATAATCCTCGGCACACCATCGTGGGCCAAAGGACCTGTTCTGTGCTGTACTTTTCTATGTTCTAAGATGCACTGCAGAAATTCATCAAAGATCTTTAGATGGTACTTTCCAAATCCATAACCACTTCCATCTATAAAGACAATTTTTGCAGATGTATGGGAAGATCACCAACTGAAGTTCCCTTCCAAAACACTCACCATCTTGACTTGGAAATATAACACCCTCTCTTCAGTATTGTTGAGTCAAACTCCAGAAAATCCCCCCAATTGGATACCAACAACACATGGACTGCAGCGGTTCAAGAAGGCAGCTCAAGGGTAACAATGGAAAAACAATGAATGCAGGGACACTACAGCGCAGTGAATGTATTTTTAAAAAAACTCTCCAGATGCAGCTTCAGCAATACCCTGTATGATTGTAACAAGACATCCCAATTTTTTAACTCCTACATGTAATAAACACTAAAACTCCATTTACCTGCTTAATTATTTGTTGCAGGTGCAATTTAACATTTTGTGTTTCACCCACAAAAACAGCCATATCCCTTTACACTTCATTTGAGTCTCTATCCATTTACATAATCTCCCCATTTACATAATAGCCTGGCTTTTGATTATTCCTCTCAAAATCCATGACCCCATACATTCCTACTTTAAATTCCATCTGCCAAGATTTTTTGCCCACTCGCTGAACCTATATATAGTCCCTTGCCAATTCCTTATATCCTCATTCCAACATGCCCTCCCATCTTTTTTTTATATGATTAGCAACTTTGGATACATTACACTCCACCCCCTCCTTCAAATTATTAATAATAAGAAGTTGAGTCCCCAGGACTGATCCTTGTGGCACTCCACTAGTCTTTCCAAATTGAGAAACACCCATTAATGACATCTATTTGTCTTCCATGTGTTAATCTCCTCGATCCATGCGAAGACATTATCCCAAATACCATTAGTTCCTATGTTGTGAAATAATCTTTTGCATGTTACTTTATCAAATGCCTTCTGGACATTCTAATACAGTATATCTACTAGTTTCCCTTTATCAACTCTGCTTGTTATATTCTCAAAGAATTCCAACAAATTTGTCAAATACGATTGCCTTTTCACGAAACTGTGTTCATGCTGTTTGATTGCTATTTTTTCTTTAATCATAGACTCTAGGATTTTCCCAATGAAACATGTTCAATTAATATGCCGATAAATTCTAGGTGGCTATTGACGTGTGGGTCACAATGGTCTCACTTGACAGTAGAAACAACTGAATCAGGATTATCATTCAGAACTGATATTTGCTTTATTAAGATTTTGCAGTAGGACTGCAGTGTCTTCTCCTATACACAAGCTGGAGTAAACCTTAGCATAACTTTAGACTGCCCAAGTGCTAAGGTCTGTCTTTCAACTGATTAAGTCGAAAAGATTGCAGAACACCATGTTCTGCATCATCTTATTTGCAGGAAATGCCAGTAAGATGACCTATTTAAGTCCACCTTTGGGACTTTTTAATGAGGGTTGACTCCATTCAACTATCCTAAGGTAGGATCCGCAAGGCAGTTGGGTTATTTGGGAATTTGATCCATGAGTTGCAGGAAGTATCCATAGTCAGCCTGTATATCGCCCTGGATACCAAATCTCCTCTGAGTTCCTCTTAAGTTATCAATTGGGACCACAAGAGACCCCATTTCCATATGTTGCCACAAGGAGGTACAGATAAGGACTTGTCAATAGAAAGACTGTTTATTGTCAGGAGAAACTTACACATTTAAATCTCTCGTTCATCTTGCGAATAGCCAGCATTATGTACTGAAAGTGAGGTGTGAGCTGGCATCCAAGGCTCTCTTCACCCACGCATTAGTTATATCACATTAACCTGTTGGGCACACAGCCCATTTTTCACAAAACTATAAATATAAGAGTTTGGAATTTGGGAAGTTGGCATTATTATGTGCATCTGATCTCCAATGTACATTCCTAATTGATATAGGCGAACGTGAGGACTGCAGATGCTGGAGATCAGAGTCCAAATCATATGACCCAGTTCTTGAGCCTGTAGACATTAGTAACAGAGAGCAGGAGGTGGAATATCTGTCTAGTTTTATTGAAGATACATTTGCCTTGCATTTTCAAGACCAGAAATAAAGGTTGTTTGTTTGAAAGCTTTACCAGTAATATCACTCTGGAAGAAATTCCTCCGCAGTTAGATGAGTTTCCAGCCAAATTTGAAGCTATATGAGTCTGCCCACACCCTCAACATCTGACAGCTCAAATTCCAGTCTGACAACTAGACCACTGTATAATTCATTCCAAATTGGCCCCATTATAACTTCAAAGGTATGTTGATTGAAAACAGAATCATCCAAAAAGTTTTGTATTTTAAACACACTGCGAACATTTCCAGAAAAAAATGGTTAGCAGCCTTATACCATACAAGAAAATGTCAACAAAACAAAGTCAATAAACTGTGGTGTAACTTTAAGATATGTGTTTATTCTTCGGCAGCCAAGACATAGGTTTCATTAAGCAGAAGCATAAAGGATAATTTTACACGACTGGAGAAATATTTAGCCCTGTGAAAAGAAATGAACCATGCAATATTAAAGCCAAGTAAACAAACTACCCCAAAGAATATAACAAAATATTGTCATATATTTGACTATTGTGAAATTGAGTGGTATACTTAAATTTAAATTGCTTTAATCAACAGGCTCAGAATTAAGAGGAGCAGATGTATTAATGTAGAAGATACATGAACTCAAGTGAAAATATCACTGAATAAGTTAATAGATTCAAGCAGAAGAGGTACATTCCCTAGTTTGACATGCTTAATTACACCTAATAACAATACAGGATAAAGTTAAAAATCACACAACACCAGGTTATAGTCCAACAGGCTAATTTGGAAATACCAGCTTTCGGAGCGCTGCTCCTTGAACAGGTAGCTACTTGATGAAGGAGCAGCACTCCGAAAGCTTGTACTTCCAAATACACCAGTTGGACTGTAACCTAGTGTTGTGTGATTTTTAATTTTGTCCACCCCAGTCCAATACTGGCACCTCCAAATCAATACTGGATATGTCAGAGCACAGGATGAAACTTGGCTCAATAGTTTTTTTACAGTTGGTGAATATGGTGGTTCGTCCCTGAACATAGACATATGAGGTTGTCAATGTTACTTAACTCAAGAACATAAATTTATTACGCAGAAAAGAAAAAAGCTATATATATATATATATGTATATATGTGTCAATTCAGAAAGATTGTAACGTAATCAGCCTTACGTATAGATCGGAGCTTTAGGGAAGTAGTAACTCCAAAGATTGCAGACAGATGAGTGACAGTGAGGGGGACTGGGAGGAAGCAGCCAGTGCAGGGACCCCCTGCGGCCGTTCCCCTCGAGAACAAGTATACCGTTTTGGATACTTGTGGGGGGGACGACTTACCAGGGGTAAGTAACGGGGCTCAGGTCTCTGGCACGGAGCCTGTCCCCGTTACTCAGAAGGGAAGGGTGAAGAAGAGCAGAGCAGTAGTAATTGGGGACTCGATAGTTAGGGGCACAGATAGGCGGTTTTGTGGGAACGAGAGAGACTCACGTTTGGTATGTTGCCTCCCAGGTGCAAGGGTACGTGATGTCTCTGATCGTGTTTTCCGGGTCCTGGAGGGGGAGGGGGAGCAGCCCGAAGTCGTGGTCCATATTGGCACCAACGACATAGGTAGGAGGAGTGCCGAGGATGTTAGACAGGCTTTCAGGGAGCTAGGTTGGAAGCTCAGAGTTAGAACGAACAGAGTTGTTGTCTCTGGTTTGTTACCCGTGCCACGTGACAGAGATTCGAGGAATAGGGAAAGAGAACACTTAAATGCGTGGCTACAGGGATGGTGCAGGAGGGAGGGATTCCGGTTTTTGGATAACTGGGGTTCTTTCTGGGGACGGTGGGACCTCTATAAACAGGATGGTCTACACCTGAACCTGAGGGGCACCAGTATCCTTGGGGGGAGGTTTGCTAGTGCTCTTGGGGGGGGTTTAAACTAACTCTGCAGGGGCATGGGAACCCAGATTGTAGCTTCAGGGTGCAGGGCCTGGAGTGTAGGGAGGTTAGGAACATGGCATCAATTTCCAAGGAGGGTGTCTGTAAACAGGAAAGTGGCTTGAAGTGTGTATACTTCAATGCAAGAAGTATACGAAATAAGGTAGGTGAACTTGCAGCGTGGTTTGGTACCTGGGATTTCGATGTTGTGGCTATTACGGAGACATGGGTAGAACAGGGACAGGATTGGCTGTTGCAGGTTCCAGGGTTTAAATGTTTTAGTAGGGTCAGAGCTGGGGGTAAAAGAGGGGGAGGTGTGGCATTGCTTGTCAAAGATAGTATTACAGCGGTGGAAAGGTCAATGGATGAAGACTCGCCATCTGAGGTAGTTTGGGCTGAGGTTAGGAATAGGAAAGGTGAGGTCACCCTTTTAGGAGTTTTCTACAGGCCTCCTAATAATCCTAGAGACGTAGAAGAAAGGATTGCGAGGATGATTCAGGAGAAGAGTGAAAGTAATAGGGTGATTGTTATGGGGGCTTTAACTTTCCAGATATTGACTGGGAAAGCTATAGCTCGAGTTCGTTAGATGGGTCGGTGTTTGTCCAATGTGTGCAGAAGGGTTTCCTGACATAATATGTAGACAGGCCAACAAGAGGTGAGGCCATACTGGATTTGGTTCTGGGTAACAAACCAGGCCAGGTGTTAGAATTGGAGGTAGGTGAGCACTTTGGGGACAGTGACCACAATTCGGTGACTTTTACTCTAGTGATGGAGAGGGATAAGTGTGCACTGCAGGGCAAGAGTTATAGCTGGGGGCAGGGAAATTATGATGCGGTGAGGCACGACTTAGGATGCGTGGCTTGGAAAAGTAGGCTTCAAGGGAAGGGCGCAATTGATATGTGGAGCTTGTTCAAGGAGCAACTATTGAGTGTCCTTGATAAGTATGTACCTGTCAGGCAGGGAGGAAAGGGTCGTGTGAGGGAGCCGTGGTTTAATAAGGAATTGGAATCCCTTGTTAAAGGGAAGAGGGCGGCCTATGTAAAGATGAGGCGTGAAGGTTCAATTGGGGCGATTGAGAGTTATAAGGTAGCCAGGAAGGATCTGAAGAGAGAGCTAAGAGCAGCAAGGAGGGGACGTGAAAAGTCCTTAGTTGGTAGGATTAGGGAAAACCCAAAGGCTTTCTATAGGTATGTCAGGAATAAAAGAATGACTAGAGTAGGAATAGGTCCAGTCAAAGATAGTAGTGGGAAGTTGCGTGTGGAGGCTGAAGAGATTGGGGAGACACTGAATGAATACTTTTCATCAGTATTCACTCAGGAACAGGACATTGTTGCCGATGTGAATACTGAGTCACAATTAATTAGAATGGACGGCTTTGAGGTATGTAGGAAAGAGGTGTTGGAAATTCTGGAAATGGTGAAAATAGATAAGTCCGCTGGACCTGATGGCAGTTATCCTAGGATTCTCTGGGAAGCAAGGGAAGAGATTGCACAGCCATTGGCCTTGATTTTTGTGTCCTCGTTTTCTACAGGAATCGTGCCAGTAAACTGGAGGATAGCAAATGTGGTTCCCTTGTTCAAGAAGGGGAGTAGGGATAACCTTAGTAACTATAAGCCGGTGAGTCTCACTTCTGTTGTCGGCAAAGTCTTAGAGAGAATTGTAAGGGATAGGATTTATGAACATCTGGATAGGAATAATGTGATCAAGGATAGTCAGCATGGTTTTGTGAAGGGCAGGTCGTGCCTCACAAACCTTATTGAATTCTTTGAGAAGGTGACTAAGGAGGTGGATGAGGGTAAAGTGGTAGATGTGGTGTATATGGATTTTAGTAAGGCGTTTGATAAGGTTCCCCATGGTCGGCTAGTGCAAAAAATACGGAGGTATGGCATTGAGGGTGAGCTGGAGGTTTGGATTAGGAATTGGCTGGCTGGAAGAAGACAGAGGGTAGTAGTTGATGGTAAAGGTTTATCTTGGAGTGCAGTTACTAGCGGTGTTCCGCAAGGATCTGTTTTGGGACCATTGCTATTTGTCATTTTTATAAATGACCTGGAGGAGGGGCTACAAGGTTGGGTGAGCAAGTTTGCGGATGATACGAAAGTCGGTGGAGTTGCTGACAGTGAGGAAGGATGTGTCAGGTTACAGTGGGATATAGATAAGCTGCAGAACTGGGCAGAAAGGTGGCAAATGGAGTTCAATGTAGGTAAGTGTGAGGTGATTCATTTTGGTAAGAGTAACAAAAAGATGGGGTACTGGGCTAATGGTCAGATACTTGGTAGTGTGGATGAGCAGAGGGATCTTGGTGTCCATGTACACAGATCTCTGAAAGTTGCCACCCAGGTAAATAGTGCGGTGAAGAAGGCATATGGCGTACTGGCTTTTATTGGTCGAGGAATTGAGTTCCGGAGTCCTGAGGTCATGTTGCAGTTGTATAAGACTCTGGTGCGGCTGCATCTGGAGTATTGTGTGCAGTTTTGGTCGCCATACTATAGGAAGGATGTAGAGGCACTGGAACGGGGTGCAGAGGAGGTTTACCAGGATGTTGCCTGGTATGGTAGGAAGATCGTATGAGGCACTTGGGGCTGTTTTCATTGGAGAAAAGAAGGTTTAGGGGTGACTTGATAGAGGTGTACAAGATGATTAGGGGTTTAGATAGGGTTGACCATGAGAACCTTTTTCCACGTATGGAGTCAGCTATTACGAGGGGGCATAGCTTTAAATTAAGGGGTGGTAGGTATAGGACAGATGTTAAGGGTAGATTCTTTACTCAGCGAGTCGTGAGTTCATGGAATGCCCTGCCAGTAGCAGTGGTGGACTCTCCCTCTTTATGGGCATTTAAACGGGCATTGGATAGGCATATGGAGGATAGTGGGCTAGTGTAGGTTAGGTGGGCTTGGATCGGCGCAACATCGAGGGCCAAAGGGTCTGTACTGCGCTGTATTTTTCTATGTTCTATGTAACAATGTTTCAACCAGTTTAATGTTATTAATTACTTCGCTGGCTCTTAATGATCCATAAATGCCAAGTAACCATGGATGAGGTTAAGCAGAAGAATATAAATAATTTTATCCATTGCTGTTTCAAAATTAGCTTTATCAATATAAACTAGTTCAAGACATAAATGTTTGAATTTCAGTTGACATTTGATTCATATCGTCTTTATTTAAATATTTTTATAAATATAAGATATATAAATAATTACCAAAATTGCTGTGACTTGAACATTTCCAACACACTTGTCTTGTGTGTATATAAGGGCAACTTCATAAATAAATCTGCTTCTCTTAATTTGCAAAACTTACAACTTTGACTTTGACATCAATATGAAACTGAGCCTTGACTCGAACAATGATTCCCTTCTATAACGTGTGTGCTGGATCTTATGTAGATGCTCTTTGTTTCCATGTCCACATGAAATATCATCCTTTCAAACTGTTATGTTGGAGCTGAAGCTCAGAACCTCACTTGCTTATAAGTAAAACAGTGAGACAGGAGCAGAAGAGATACAACAAGTATTTAATAGTATAGTGCATTTCTTTGATAGTATTTGAATTGTTCTAATGAAATATTAAGAGTACAAAACATATGTAGAGTTTTCCAAAATCTACTGACTGAGTATCTGAATGTTAAATGGCTAATAACACTCTGTCCAATGAAATAGACAGTGTGAAACAAGGAATTAAAGTTCTTGGTGAAAATTATTACAGTTCCTGCATAATTTTCTTGGATTTCAAAGAGAGGTTCGATGTTCGGAAGCAATTACGTTATTCAAATGTCTAGTAGGGTAGCAATCTGAATCTCAATCTACGGTTTGCACTTAAAATAATAAATAATTAAATTTAAACTTTTTAAAATATCCTTATTGGATCAGATATTGGAAGTAATTGGATAAGATAATGCTAATAGACAAAGAGACTGAAAGTAATACAGGATCAGAGAAATCACTATAATTTAAGCTGGCAACCAGAATAGGTGAATTTACAGTATGGATTTCATTGTAAAGTTCCATCTGCAAAATTTTGGTGATTTCTATTTTGGCTAAAATGAATAACAAAACCCCAAACAAATTTTACCCATTGCTGTTTCAAAATTAGCTTTATCAATATAAACTAGTTCAAGACATAAATGTTTGAATTTCAGTTGACATTTGATTCATATCGTCTTTATCTTAATTCCATCAAGTACAAATAATATGGATTAATGATTCTCAGGCAAGTTTTTTTAATGCATTTCAATAACATTTTAGCATGAAAACATTTAAGTCAGAGTTGGAAATAGGCCTTAATTTACTGTTTGAAGATATTCTGTTTGAAGAAAGTCATTACATTTACTGATGGAGCCCTGTTGAGAGAATGTACTTGGTTTGTGCATTAAATATGTTGGTATTTAACTTTGGGTCACATGCTTGAAGGAAACCTGAATTCCATACGCCAACTGAGTTTCAAAAATAACCTCTGACGGATTAAGGCACAGTATTGCATTACTCTTAACACACTTCTGATGTGGTTTATAACTTTTTTTTTCTTGGCAATGTAATTCAAAACACTTTGTGTAGATTCATCAAACTTTATGCCAATTCAATTTTGATTATGTTTGTTTTCTTACCAAAGCTCCCAAATCCCTGGAAATCTAGCATAATGAGAAATTTACCAGATCAGCAACTCCATTCTTACTGCACTGTGTATTTTGCATTTCAGCATTGAACGGAATTTCACACTTCACAATGTTTCTACACATTTCCTCCAGATTCATGTACCAAGTCAGGGTTTGGCAATCTGCAGTTTTGTGGCCTTATACAGTTCATTAAGAACTCATGTGGGTCCCAAATTTGATCAATCAAAGGTCTTTACAACCTTTCCGGATACAGGTTAAATTTTCAAAGAAATTCTGCAGCAGAAATCACATTAAAGTAAAATGGTTTCTTTTCCCCCATTTCCTATTTCTTTCATCCATCTTCCGAGTGATGCAAATATAAATACGCCCATTTACTTTCTCACTCCTGGTTTTTATTATTGTCGACATTTGAGTAACAGCATTGTAGCTCTTAAAATATTGAATTTTTGACTCTTTTTTTTTGAAAACATCTCAATAACCCCTCAGCTGAACTGAAAAGTAAAATCAGTACACCATTTTCATCATATGTTCCTTAGGGCATTTTAATTATACAAATCTAAGGCAATTTATATACAGTTATTTATTTGTGTAATTTTGTTAATATGCCCTGACACCTTATAGTGCCTTTCTCAGATTTCAAATATTTTAGCTGTCTTCCTCACAACCTGATGATGGGGCCTTCCAGAAAGCATCTTCTCGTGACTTACCCGAGTGCTGGAAACCATTCCTTTCATCTCCAGTGGCAGCTTCCTGTCACCCAATATGGTGCTGCAGATACTTCCCACCAGTTTCTGGCAGAAATCTAACTTGGGGCCCACAGAGCTCTGTGAGTTAAGATTGCCCATTCTCCATACTACAGAAGTCAGGGTGTTTGGTGACTGCCTTAGCTCCTTCTCCCTACCAGAATAATCAACTCTTGTGCAATAAAATTAGGGGTGGGAGGTGGGGGGTTGTGCTACGTTAAGTGATGCATGTGGTATTGGGGGTTGCTTTGAGAGTAGCAGGCTGGCAGGGAAGAACTTAGATAAGCCTGAGAGTTGTATGAGAGTGAGGTATGCAAGACAGGCTGGAGAAAGAAGTCCCGAAACCATAATATCAGGTGGCATTTATAATCAACTAAAGCATATATCTTATCACATTGCATCAGTCATCTCTCTAATGGCCTGCTTACATACTTCAGGTCCTGTCTGACTCACTCAAACTCATTCTTGAGACTCCTAGTAACACTCTCCCGCAGCTGTCCTGGAATTAAGACACAAAAGTGTGAAGGTCATGGGGCAAATAAGGAATAATTCTTAAAGTAAGTGACAACTAGTCACCTCCTACTCCCTGCACTGCCGTAAAATTGGAATTTGTGTGCATCACAGGCCCAGACTTGACCTATAGCTTCCTAGGGGAGAAAGTGAGGACTGCAGATGCTGGAGATCAGAGCTGAAAATGTGTTGCTGGAAAAGCGCAGCAGGTCAGGCAGCATCCAGGGAACAGGAGAATCGACATTTCGGGCATAAGCCAGAAACGTCGATTCCTGAAGAAGGGCTTATGCCCGAAACGTCGATTCTCCTGTTCCCTGGATGCTGCCTGACCTGCTGCGCTTTTCCAGCAACACATTTTCAGCCCTATAGCTTCCTAGCTGACTATGAAGAAAACAGAGACTGAGAAATCTCAAGATGGAAGTCAGAGTGGGTGCCTGATGAGTTCAGCTTGCTACCTGCTCCAAAAGTCCATATTGGATGTCAGGCACCAACATACAAGGACACACTCTCAGGGCACTGGCCACGTGCATCTCAAAGTCATTAGCATTCAACATATGCCAGCCTCTATGAACCCTCTCTGCACATCTCTGAACCACTTACAATATTTTTCTGCATCTCACTGCAGTGCTGCTGCAAGGACACTGTACCCTCAGGGCCACACACTCAGTTCACAGACTGGACCCTGTTCGCTTGGTCCTTTGGCACCCATGCACTTTGAGCCGACTTGAATGCCCATAGCATCCCTTCTTTGCTATACCATGTCTGTTTGTATATTACCAGGGATACTAGGTTCACAATACAATTGTGCAACTGACTTAGCATTTAATCAGACACAAAGCTAGGACACATGTTATGGTCTTCAGCAGTCCTCATCAAGTTGGGGAAATGGCTTTTAGTCAGGGGTTCCCAGCACAGTAAATAAAGGGAACCTTCTAAAACTGATCCAGGGGTTTGGGCACAGTCAGTCAGCCACTTAGGGCAGTAGGTGTCAGGATCTTCTCTACATAAGGGTCAAGGAGCCAAGAGAGGAGGTACCCTTCACCAACCACATTGCCTCTTTCTGCTCTATTGTTTTCTTTTAGGAATGAGAGCCACGGAGAGAGAGAGACAGACAGATGGAGATTAACAGTAATGAAAGTGGATGGCATGGCTTATAGATCTCCCCATCTGCACCAAAACTCCTGCATAAGAAAGTTGGCAGCACAGAGAGAATGAAGAGTTGGTGGCATGGGATAGTGGGTTAGAGTGAGTGAAGGGGTGTGAGGCAAGATGTTGTAGGAAATAGCAAGAGTGGTAGCGCATGAGCCTTGGTGGGAGATGGTTATAATAGCAGAGATAAAATGAGCATGGGATCAGATGGAAGATGGTGAGGCTTACATTGGCAGAGTGGAGAAGATAATTTACCTTCTCACTGCATTTTCAGGCATTTCTCCAGATGGTTGAGCCTGTACTGACCGGACCAAACTGGCATGGTCTGCTGAATTCATCTCCATGCCAGTCCGGCTGTCAGAGGATATCCAACACCACCTTGTCCACCAAATGAACCTGATCCTTACCTGCAAATCTGGGCACTAATTTTCCTTTCTTTGCCATATCTGGGGGAAATTTAAGGAACTATCTATGGCATAGTGTATACTTACCTTTTAAAGATGCCACCAGTGCCAGGAATGTGAATCAATGCCAGGATATCACAGTCATGGCAAGTTCTGCTGATCTCAAAAACAGGACTTCTTTTAAATAAAATATCACCGACTCCCACCTCACATTTAACTAGATTCATCGTGTACCTGTCAGGTTGGCAGGGGTCAGACTTTGCCAAGGTTTCTGTAGGCGCAGTGGATTTCCCCATGCTATGCTGAGACAGGGAGTTTGGATGTTTCTTACATCAGGAGCTGTCACGTTGGAAATTTCTGGTATATCATATGGAACACTGTAGCTGGGGGGTGCAAGGACTCAGTGCCTGAGAGAAACACTCATATTATTCCTGGCTCAGTTTGATGAGAGGGTAAGTTTACTGATTTGTCTTTACAGCTACTTGGTTCTTCCAGCCATATTGCAAGAAACCCACTATATTGATCCTCAAATGAAATTGTAACCTTGATTATAATGTCGATTTCTGTCTATTGAACCTTAAGTCGGCCTCTATCTGCATTTAATACTAGATAGGGCCTAAATTAGTGCTGTTAATGGCTGAGAGGCATGCTTATTATTTTTAGGACTTTAATCTCTTAACCAACTTTTAACCACATTTGTGTGACAGAGGTTGGTGGAAGAGTTAAAATGGAAGCCATTATATCAGATCTTCATGCAAATAAGATGCACCAGAAATTGCTCAATATCATCATTGCAATGTGACTGACTCTGGGCCTGAATTAACTGCAAATCTCAAGTAAGGATGGAAATAAGATTAAACGTGATATTCAAACATCCCATGTCAATTTGGTCTTTCAAAGTTACCCAAACAAGCAGGAGTTAGAACTTGTGCTGGAACTTTGCTAAGTCATAAGAACTCGGAGTCAATCCAAAAATGGATTGTGAGTAACATATCTCCTTTCCAGAAGTCAGTCTCCAGTAGCTACAGAAAGGCATGGATACTGATTGTTACTGATGGCTACAATTCTGTATCTCACATTATGTTAAGACTTGTCAAAGTCTGATTCTGCATGGGAAATGCACTCAGACTATACAAAGAATTAAGACAGAAAGCCTTAGAGCAATTCCTTCCTCAGTGATGCACAGAAAAGTGGGTTCAGGGGGAAATCCACTCTCAGGTCTGTTTTATGCCTGATAGATATTGACCAGTTTGTTGCACTATGTAAGATCACGCTAGAGAGGTAATGGGTGGAACTCTCTGTGAAACCTAACTTTTGACAGAGGCAACTTTAGAAGAGATTCTGTGCACAACGTGTACTATTTATAAAAATTTGGATTGTAGTAAACAATACAAAAAAATTCTTGGTTTTGGAACATTTTGGCATTCATTTGTATGAGCTTTCATCAACACATAAACATTGAGTAAGAATTAAAGTAGTTTACAAGGCCATAATCAATTTGTGAGGTTCAGATGACAAGTAAGTCAAAAGCCTTGGATTTGATCATTGGCTGCAGTCTCCTAACACACATTCAAATGTATAGGTCAATTCTGAGGAATGGTACCTCATGTATTTTCTAGTTTTTACCTTCTTTTAGAGGTGTTGCTTTGTAGTCCACAGGAGGCCTGGAATGTGGAATAAATTCCTCACAGTTCATTAACAGAGGTTTCTTTATTGGTAACCAACAAGTAATTTGCTACAGGGACAGAATTAGCCTTCATTTCCAGACATGCTTACAATTTTATTCATTCCATTTTTTTCTTGGTTGGCCTTGAACTTTTTATTTGCTCTGTTTAAATCTTGTTTTGGTTCTGAGCCTGTTTCTCCCCAGTGGTCTTTCAAAGCTGATACAGTTTACACTTTTCCTTTCCCTACAGAATGAAGGATTGCAAAGTTTCATCAAAAGTGAAAGACAAATGATTTTTGCTGATATTTGGTAGATAGAGACAAATAAATGCTAAATGGCCAGGCCAATGGTGATGAAAATAAAATAACACACAATTGCAAACAGTCACTTGCTTTTTAGTTTTGGTGAAGTTTTGCAATCCTTCATATTTGTCTTGGAATTGACATTAGTCCTTTCATTAAAGTTCAAGTGGTGTTACAACCAGTCCCTGGGTGAGGTTCTCTTTATTTTACAGTTCCAGATAAGATACTTCAACTTGGCATTTACCACATAAGGAGGGATGAACTGCCTCTCTTGGTTATTTGTCTGCCACCTGGGTTGGGCGCAACAAGATTAATTTAGAAATGGATCCCTCCCCTTATGGATATCTTTCTCCCAGAACCAAATGAACTTTTGTTCCAAAGGATTCAAATTTATCCAGCAGATTAGTTAACTTAAAACAAAAGAAAATACTATGTCAGCTACACATCTGACAATACAGCAGACCAAGTAAAGGTCTAAAAAACTATTGGACTGAAAACATTGGACTGAATTTTTCATATTTTTCATTAAATCCGAGTCATGTTATGCTTTTTGGAAGGCCTAGAGAGATCTCTCTCTCTATCTGAACAAACTTGCCTCTTTAACAATTTACTCCAACTCTTTGGCATCCTTCATGTCTAATTCCATCTCCACCTTACCATGTTTCTGGTTTTATGCTCTGATTCTTATAATTCTGTAAAACCTTTAATCTTCAATTGATACAGTCTACTTTTTCCTTTTTTAAACTGCTCTGATAACTGTTAATTTTTGTTTGTTGCCTTTTGAAGACTCGAGCTCTTCCATTTGCTGTTTCAGTGGTTGTCCAGTTTGCTTTATGTCTTGCTTGAGTTATTTCACTAAAGCTTTGTTGCAGGGTTTATTTCTGAAAGAACTGTGTCATGAGTGATTTTCAGCTCCTTCTTATCTATGACTGTGTATCTCTGCCTGTTTTTAATATGAGCTCATGTCTAATGGCTGTGTAGCTGGTCCTGCAACATTTGATTTGTCTTCAGTTCTGAGAGAGAGTCACTCGACCCAAAATATTAACGCTGATTTCTCTCCATATTTGCTGTCAGGCCTACTGAGCTTTTCTAGCAATTTATGTTTTTGTTTTTATGTCAAGTGTATGATGCTCCAGGTCTTTCTAAAAACCTATGATCTTTTCATTGGATTAATGATGTAGAGCTTGCAGGTTGTCCTCCTCCATTTCTTTCTCTTTCAGCCCTACATTCATCTTTGTGAGTTGAGCAGAGATGTCTCCTACAGATGTCATTAAGTTAAAAATCACATGACACCAGGTTATAGTCCAACAGGTTTATTTGGAGACACAGGTTATAGTCCAACAGGTTTATTTGGAGAAGCTTTCGAAGGGTTGCTTCTTCATCAGGCGGTTGTGAAGCAGCATCATAAGACACAGAATTTATAGCAAAAGATTACAGTGTCATGCAGCTGAAATGATATATTGAACAAACCTAGATTCACTCTTTCATCTTTTAGAATGGTTTTGCTAATTTTGGTTCTTTAATATGTAAATCCCAGAAATTCTTTTAAATCTCATTCTCCAGATAACTTAAGGTTTATGACAAAAGGTGCCATCTCAGCTCAGACAATGCATTAAAGGTGTGAGGTTAAAGTCTCTTACAGACTTCTTCATCATCATCAACTCCTCAGAAATGCTATTCTCATTTTAGACTTGTCCTGAATGAGTTGTTCAGCCCGCTAACTGTTGAACTTTCCTTTTTCCCTCCACATTAAAGAGCTGAAACTTTATCTCCATTAATGCAGAATAATGTTTTGTTCTTTTTCAGATCAGTTCTGCAATTGTTTCTTGAATAGTTACTTCCATTTTCTTGTTGAACCTTTGATATCTGACTGATTTCATGGTGTATAACTAGTATGAAATCATGGCAGGCTGTTATAGTCCCAGTTGCTGATGCAACAGTGTCTACAGTGTAGAACCTCTGCGGCCTACAATCTGATTCACTGTACTAGCACATGGAATTGGCACACAAGCGAAAATTTTACATTTGCAGGTTTCTCTGTGAATTCCCATTTTTGAGGGTGCATGGCTATTACAATTTATGGGGGCAGTTAAAATATTAGCACTTGCCACTGTGTCAATCTTAGCCGATAACAGATAAGTTCAGAAACATGTCTTCTGCATGGAGCTCAGCAGTTGCCTATGCTCCAGCAGTCTCCGAGTGTCAGAGTCCTCGGGCAGTATTTTCTCCAGCTGCTATATACATGTCAGTGACCAGATTTTGCCCCAAATCTAACATAAAGTATCCACTGAGGTGACAGTGTCTATGCTCTTTACAGAGTCATAGAATCATAGAGATGAACAGCACAGAAACAGACCCTTCAGTCCAACCTGTCCATGCCGAACAGATATCCCAACCCAATCTAGTCCCAACTACCAGCACCTGGCCATATCCCTCCAAACCCTTCCTATTCATATATCCATCCGGATGCCTTTTAAATGTTGCAATTGTACTAGCCTCCACCACTTCCTCTGGCAGCTCATTCCACACACATACTACCCTCTGAGTGAATAAGTTGCCCCTTAGGTCTCTTTTATATCTTTCCCCCTCACCCTAAACCTCTAGTTCTGGACCCCCCACCCCAGGGAAAAGATCTTGTCTATTTATCCTATCCATGCCCCTCATGATTTTATAAACCTCTATAAGGTCAGCCCTCAGCCTCTGACACTCCAGGGAAAACAGCCCCAGCCTATTCAACCTCTCCCTATAGCTCAAATCTTCCAACCCTGGCAACATCCTTGCAAATCTTTTCTGAACCCTTTCAAGTTTCACAACATCTTTTTAGATGGGCGGCACGGTGGCACAGTGGTTAGCACTGTTGCCTCACAGCGCCAGAGACCCGGGTTCAATTCCCGCCTCAGGCGACTGACTGTGTGGAGTTTGCACATTCTCTCCGTGTCTGCGTGGGTTTCCTCCGGGTGCTCCGGTTTCCTCCCACAGTCCAAAGATGTGCAGGTCAGGTGAATTGGCCATGCTAAATTGCCCGTAGTGTTAGGTTAGGGGTAAGTGTGGGGGTATGGGTGGGTTGCGCTTCGGCGGGTCGGTGTGGACTTGTTGGGCCGAAGGGCCTGTTTCTACACTGTAATGTAATGTAATCTAATCTTTCCGATAGGAAGGAGACCAGAATTGCAAGCAATATTCCAACAGTGGCCTAACCAATGTCCTGTACAGCCACAACATGACCTCCCAACTCCTGTACTCAATACTCCGACCAATAAAGGAAAGCATACCAAACGCCTTCTTCACTATCCTATCTATCTGTGACTCCACTTTCAAGGAGCTATGAACCTGCACTCTAAGGTCTCTTTTTTCAGTAACACTCCCTAAGACCTTACCATTAAGTGTATAAGTCCTGCTAAGATTTGCTTTCCCAAAATGCTGTATCTCGCATTCATCTGAATTAAACTCCATCTGCCACTTCTCGGCCCATTGGCCCACCTGATCAAGATCCCGATGTAATCTGAGGTAACTTTCTTCACTGTCCACGACACCTCCAATTTTGGTGTCATCAGCAAACTTACTAACTATACCTCTTACACTCATATACAAATCATTTATATAAATGATGAAAAGTAGTGGACCCAGCACCGATCCTTGTGGCACTCCACTGGTCACAGGCCTCCAGTCTGAAAAACAACCCTCCACCACCACCCTCTGTCTTCTGCCTTCTAGCCAGTTCTGTATCCAAATGATGGGTTCTCCCTGTATTCCGTGAGATCTAACCTTGCTAACCAGTCTCCCATGGGGATCCTTGTCGAACCCTTACTGAAGTCCATATAGATCACATGTACCGCTCTGCCCTCACCAATCCTCTTTGTTACTTCTTCAAAAAAACTCAATCAAGTTTGTGAGACATGATTTCCCATGCACAAAGCCATGTTGACTATCCCTAATCAGTCCTTGCCTTTCCAAATACATGTACATCCTGTCCCTCAGGATTCCCTCCAACAACTTGCTCACCACCAACGTTTGGCTCTGGTCTATAGTTCCCTGGCTTATCCTTACCACCTTTTTTAAACAGTGGCACCACGTTAGCCAACCTCCAGTCTTCTGGCACCTCACCTGTGACTATCAATGAAAGAAATATCTCTGTAAGAGGACCAGCAATCACTTCCTTAGCTTCCCACAGAGTTCTAGGGTACACTATGGTTGACATGAACATCTTGCTGGTGAGTCCTCTGAGGTAAGTTTCAGCTTTCTGAGGTGCTTGTCCTGGTGAACCTCTGGAGTTTGTTATGTTTGGCTCTCTGTTGACCAGTTATCTCTGACATATACCGATCAGCTTATCTTTGGCAGCTTCAATTCAATTTTTCAGTGCTGCAGTGTTGGAACTTTCTGAAAGGAAATCAAGCAAGGTAATCAATTCTAGCTGTACGAGCGGACCCTCAGATCCACCTAATGCATTTTTAAAAATGAAGTTAAAATAGCCCAGCATTTGCACGGAGCTGGCTGACAGGTTGAGCTTTTTACCAGGGAGGATGTTGGCAATCCCAAGGTTTAGGGCAAGAAAGTTTCCACAGCTATTAATGTCATCTGCAGCATAAGGAGGATCAACCTAATTGTTCCAAACCCACAAAAATACTGACCAAAGAAATTCTATATTGTGATTGGGCAGCTGGTTAGAGTACTCCATGCCTGATATAACTAGCTTTAGTGTGCGCAGCCGACACTCTGCCAACTTGTATATGGAAATGACAAATGTGGTTGTGATATCCCTATAGGATGCTTAGTTACATTTTTTTTAACAGCCTCTTGGCTGACATTTGTAATCATTCCTTCCAAGCCAACAAAAAAAGAATGATTCTTGGACTTTGGGGTGACATCAAAGGCACATGTATGGTGCGTACTTCATTTTTCTCTGCCAGTAAACCATCGGAAGCTCTCAAATAAATAAAACAAAGAACTGCGGATGCCGAAGATCTGAAACAAAACCAGAATTTGCTGCAGAAACTCAGCAGATCTAGCAGTACCTGTGAAGAGAAAGCAAAGTTAATGTTCAAAGTCCAGTAACCTGCTTTCAGACTGTCCTGAGGAAGGCTCACTGGGCCCGAAATGTTTACTGTTTTCTCTCCACAGATGCTGCCAGACATGTTGAGCTTCTCCAATAATTTCTGGCATTGTATTGGAAACTGTCACCTAATTATTTAATTCAAGTTACTGTGCAATCAGCTAGTAGTTTGGAATAACATTTTTTCTGTTATCAGGATTTGTTTGGAATTCTAATATGATGTGCACGTACTGCACTTTTAATCTTTATCAGAAGACGCATTAAAAGATTTTCCTGAATAATGCAACATATCAGCATTTTTAACAGCTAACATGAAAGGATTGAGTCATGAAAAGCTGGGTTGTTAGTTGAGCTTTTAAGTAGTTAGCAGAAGTAACAATAAAATGCTGAAGTTGTTTATTATCTGAAACATTGGACAGACTCATGAAGTATTACCTCAGACACATGGGTCAAATAGTTTGGTGACAGGAAATTCAGTTAAATTTTAAGAGTATTTCACAACCCGGGTCTCTGGCGCTGTGAGGCAGCAGTGCTAACCACTGTGCCACCGTGCCGTCTATGAAATATGATGAAAGCAGTTGGACACAGCAGAATCAAGAAACTGTATTTCAATCAATTAAACATTGCTCAATTATTGAAACAAAAATACAGATTATTGGTTATTATATCTGTGACATCCTGAACAAGTTACAATGCACAGAAAATGTCATGATATATCAGGCTGACCTGCACATTAACCTGTTCTAATGTTACACAGGCCTAAATCTTTGCTCCAGAGTAAAGAACATAAAATGAAGGAAATACCAGGCTCTGTCACAACAGAACTCTGCCCATATGGCAGATAATAACTGGAGGTGGGCCGGTCACCCCCAGAGAGAGTTCGGAGGCAGCCTTGGGGCTGCTGGGTACAGCAGCAGTCTACGGGACTTTGTCAGAGCTGTTAGAAAGACACTAAAGCAAAAACGTGCTCTCCAGCCCTCACCCTTCACCTGCACACACTCCCCATAACCCATCCATACCAACATATGCCACCTCATGCTCCAACCCACCAACCTTCTAGTCTCCCACCTCTCTGCCAACCACTCATTAAAAGCCACTATACCAACTTGATGCCCTCTCATTGTCAACGTATAGTCCAGCCAATTACCCTTTTCCTTCAC
Organism: Chiloscyllium plagiosum; assembly: GCF_037043375.1. Lineage (NCBI taxonomy): Eukaryota > Metazoa > Chordata > Chondrichthyes > Orectolobiformes > Hemiscylliidae > Chiloscyllium > Chiloscyllium plagiosum. Next base: position 69,478,916 of record NW_028270141.1, read on the forward strand.
ATAATCATTGCCAACATATTCAACATCTATCATGGGTAGACCTGTTGCAATGAAATAAGATAAATGTCTATTGATGAATTCACTATTTTTAAAAAACACTCTCATTGATAAAATCCTGTTCACTTGTTTAACTTCCTTCCTTGAAGGGTCACTAGATTCAAAAGGTTAGCTGTGTTTTCTCTTTACAGATGCTGTCAGATTTGCTTTGCTTCTCCGTCACTCTCTGTTTTAGTCACACAATGTTCACCTTCCCTCCTTCATCCCGACAATGCTCATTCTCTCCATCCCCTGGTAGTGCTCACTATCTCACACACTTCCAATAATACTTGCTGTCACCTTCATCCCAACAATGCTCACTCCTCCACTAACCCTTGATCACACTCACTCCCACTACACACTAACAATGTTGTCACTCGCCACCTGACAATGCTGACCCCAACAAACATCAATGCCCTCTAACCTCCAGCAATGTTCACCCCTTCCTTGCTTCCCCTTCTCTCAAGCAATGCTCACTCTGACTCCCTCATCCATGACAAACTCAACCCCTACCTACTAAACAAACTTACCCTTTCCTTCACACAATGATTCTTACTTCCTGTCCCCTCATTCCTAACAATACTCATCCTCCTCCTCATACTTGACAATGCTCACCTTTCCATTCACTCCAGACAATACTCACACTCTCCCACTTATCCTTGACAATGTTCATCATCATCTTGGTTCAAATGTCTTGCTCTTGTCCCCTCTAATGATCAACCTGTCCTCTCTATGGGTTGTGTTCTTCTCTACGTGATAAACATGCCAATCATACAACAAGGATTGGGGAAACCACATTGTGGGCTTTACATTTGAAAATAAGACTGTATACGAATACTGTTAATTTGAAGGCTGAGTATACATAACTGACTCTACCCTCTACTGCTGTTGACTATGGACCTTTTGAGGAACATTGCATCATCCTGCCGAGGTGACAATAATTGACATCATATTGATTTTGAGGGCTGGTGATCACAGTTAGCTAATATAGGCAGTTGATAATTTGTAGCAATTTTCTGATCATTTATTGAGTTAGTTAAGAAACAGTATGATCTATTAATTAGGCAACAAAAACATAGATGCTTGACAGATAAGAACGCTTTACTGATCTGGAAGACGTTCTGCAGAATAGAGCAGCAGGGGCAGTGGTTTTAGTTGGTGGAGTGTTTGTCCTTCATACAGTGCAGCCTTTGGTGGTCTTTGTTCTTCCCTCAGGCTGAGCTGGGGGAACTCCTAGTCTTCTCTCAAGAAGATGTTTGCTGTTTCTCCTGGATCTTCTCTCTCTCTCTCTCTCTTTTGTTCCTATTAATTGATATCCCTTATTTTGAAGGCTGGCCATCAATACTGGGTCAATCATCTTTCTAAACCGACTTGGCTGGTGACCAGGGGCAGCTGTTCATCTTGTCAAGATGACCATGCCTACCTCAATTTGTAGGTTAGTTTTCATTCCTAAGAACTTTTTGAAAATTGACTCATGGGATGCAGGTGTCACTGGTTAGGCCAGCACTTGTTTCCCATCTCCTTGTTGCCCCTGAGAAAGTGATAGTGAGCTGTCTTCTTGAACTGCTGCAGTCCACATGCAATGTTGTTAGAGCTGGAATTCCAGGCTTTTGACCCAGCATCAATGAAGGAATCGAGATATATTTCCAAGTCAAAATGGTGAGTGGTTTTAAGGGGAACTTGCGTGTGTCTCCCATGTATCTGCAGCTCTTGTCCTTCTAGATGGTGGTGGTTAGGGTTTGGATGGTGCTATTTAAGAAACTTTGGTAAATGTGTACAGTGCATCTTATAGATAGTACACGATGCTGGTCCTGAGCATCGGTGGTAGATGGACTGAATGTTTGTGGATATGCATTCTCATGTTACACAGGAAATTCTAAATATCAAATACTAAAATAACCCAGTTTTAAAGTGGACTCCAATTTCCAATAATCATTTTAAAATATGCTCCCAAAGGGTCTTGAAATCATATCTTTACACTCTGAACAGCAATGCTATCTGTCCTGCTAACAGTTGGATTTCAGAAGATGAGTTAAGACATTGGATGTTGTGGGGTGTCTGAACATTGTCAGGAAAAAGTCCTATGGGAGTAGGAGCTAGTTAACATTGCACATGAATGTTGCTGCTGCTGGTGTTGTTGTGGGGGTGATGGGTGAACGTTTTCAGGAGGAAGGTGTTAAGGTTGCCATGACCCCTGGAGAGCTTTGACACTCCATCTGATTTACTTATAGCTGCATTTCTAAGTTGTCTTATTCTGCTAGAAGAGTCTCTAAGTGAATCTATGTAAAAAACAAATATGTATAGGGTAACCAGCACTGTCTGCATGGATATGGCCATCCAATTTCCCTGTTGTGGGGAATCATGAGGTAAAAGAAGCGAAATAAACCCAAAAGTTACGTTCCATGTGAGTGTCAGGACTTCCTCAGGCGATGGAGATGCATCAGTGAGTTGAGTCATTCACCACACCTTATATTTTTAGTTTGAAATGTAACAGAAGATTTCTGTTTATAGAACGAAACACTAGAGGGAACCATTGCATTGTTCTAAAAATCAATAAACCTTAAGCTTAGGAAAGCAGCACACTGGTGTGAACAAGAACATTATCTTATATCAACAATGAAGTTCCTCCTGGCTGTTAAGATTTAACTTTTTATTGCTGGACATGGTTTACATTTTATGCCAGTGGCAGGGCTTCTGCTGCTGAAGCTGAAAATAAGAAGTGGGGGGCCAGGTGGAGAATAGGAGAGTCAGTGAGGGGATGGGGTGGCCCTACTTTGCAAGTATTGGGACCCAGACTCACGTTTTGTCACTGACAGTAAATTAAATGGCTGTTGCTGTATTAAAAATAGTTTCCTCAACTTGGCCCCCAGCAAGACCTCCTGGCCCAGTCAGAGGTGTGGCAAGTCAGCAGCCTCAGCAGTGCCATTCCTCACAGCAGCCAGGGCTGGGATGGCACTTGCAGCCGGGTATATGGGATCTACAGAGTGCAAGCACCATTCAGGCAGACACTGGAGAAGTGGCTGGAGGTATAACTGAAGGCATAGCCGAGGGGTGACCATTCCTGCTGGGGGCCTCTTTTTGGGTCCAAAATGTCTAAAGTCCTCCTCTCCAGTTCAACTTTTGATTCTGGCCAGCCCTGTTTATCTTTTCATAGATGCTGAATATTTCTTGCAATTCTTTGCATTGGCTTGTACAGCCCTGGCCATACAATATGCAGCAGGCCCTGTGGCAGCTTGATTTAGAGCAGCTAGCATGGATAAGGATCCCCATCCCAACACAGCAGACAGTGCATTCCTAGCATAGAATGTATGCATTCATATTATTAGCTATTGTAGGCTTATATACTTGCTCTGTACAATTGTAGAGTCATAGAGTCATATATACAGCACAGAAAAGACCCTTCAGCCCATTGAGTCAGTCAAAAACAAACATCTAACAATTCTAATTCTGTTTTCCAGCATTTGACCTTACAAGCATTTGGCATTACAAGTCTACATCTAAATACTTAAGTGTTATGAGGGTTTCTGCCTCTATAACCATTAGAGGCAGTGAGTTCCAAATTCCCACAACCCTCAGGGTGACAAAGCTTTTCCTCACATCCCTTATAAACCTCTTGCTATTCACCTTAAATCTATGCTCCTGGTCATTAATCTCTCCATGAAAGAAAGAGGTTTCTTCCCATCTACCCTTTCAATGCCTCTCATAGTTTTACATATCACAATTATGCCCATCCTCATTCTCCTCTACTCCAAGCAAAACAACCTTTGTCTATCCAAATCAAAAACAGAATCTGTCAGCATCTATGGTAGAAAGCAGAGTTAATGTTTTGAGTCAAGTGGCTCTTCATTATCCCAGTCTGTCCAATATCTCTTCATAACTGAAACTATCCAGTGCAGGCATCCTGGTAAATCTCCTCTGCCCACTATCCAGTGCAATCATATAGTGTGGATTCCAAAACTGTACACAAAAGTCCAGCTGTGGCCTAACAAAAGTTTATACAGTTCTTATCATGATCTCCCTGCTCTTAAAATTTATGAATCAACTAATAAAGGCAAGTTTCCCATGTGCTTTCCCAACCCCTATCTATCTCTCCTGCTACCTTAAGGGACTAGTGAACAGGCATATCAAGGTCCCTCTGATTTACCCAGAGCTCTACTATTCATCATATATTCCTTTGCCTTGTTTATCCTGCCCAAGTCCATCACCTCGATTATCTGGATTGAATTTCATTCTCCACTGAACTGCCAATCTGACCAGCCTGTCTATATGCTGTAACTTAAGTTATCCTCCTCATTATTTACCACCCTACTAATTTTTTTTTCATCTTCAAACTTAGTGGTCAACTCTCCTACATTCGAGTCTAAATTATTTATATATACCACAAAAAGCAGGGGCTCCAAAACTAATCTCTGTGGAGTTCCACTGGATACAGGCTTCCAGTCACAAAAACAATTATCACCTTCTGCTTCCTGCCACTTAACCAATTCTAGATCCAATTTGCCAAATTACCTTGGATCCCATAGACTCCTACATTCTCAGTCGGTTTCCCATGTAGGACTTATCAACAGCCTTAATGGAATCTAGGTCTACTGTATCAGGCCACTTCTTCAAAAAAATTCAATTATATTTGCCAGACGTAAACTCCCCTTAACAAAAGTATTCTGACTGTTCTTGATTAATCCCTGCCTCTCTCAATGCAACTTAATTATGTCCCTCAGAACTACTTCATAGCAATACCATTGGCAATAACGTGGGACATCAAGCAATATATCTATGATGTCCTTTTAGCAGACATACAACAAAGTCACCTACCTTTCAGGAAGAAATAACCCTTTGGCAATGCAGGATATTAGCTATGGCCTTTTTCTCCTAAGGATTATACAACAATGAAAATAAAGCACAAACAGAACATTTTGTCCTCTCCAGCATTTGCCACTTACACATTGTTTAAAAAATATTATTTATCTGTTAGATCAGTGATTAAACAGAATGTGATGAGGCACTGCTCTGGACTGAAGGCAGTTTATTTAGATCATAAGGAATAGGAAGAGGTGAATGCTGTTGGGTCTCTCAAGCCTGCTGTGCCATTCAATAGGTTCATGGCTGACCCAACATTCTTCACATCCACTTTCCTGAATTTTCCTGATGACCCTTGATTCCTTTACTGACCAAGAATCTATCTATCTGTGCCTTAAATGTAAACAAGGACTCTGCCCCCACAGCTCTCTGTGGCATGGAGTTCCAAAGACTCTCAACGCTCTGAGAGAAGAAATTTCTGCACGTTTCAATCTTACATTTACACCCCTTTATTCTGAAACCTCTGATCCTAGATTCTCCAATGAAGGGAAATATCCTGTCAGTATTTACCCTGTCAAGCCCCTTAACAATCCTCTATGTTTTCAATGAGATTATCTCGCATTCTGCTGAACTCCAGTGAGTACAGTTTAAGCTTTGCCCGTAACACAATTCCTTCATTTCCAAGGATCATTTGAGTAAATCTTCTCTGAACTGCCTCCAGTGAAATATCTCTGTGAATAAGAGGTCAAAGTGTTCAAGTATTCCAGATATGGTCTCACTCGCACCTTGTACAGTTACACTAAGACTTCTCTACTCTTCTACTTTAACTCGCTTGAAATTAGGACCAACATTCCATTAGCCTTTCTGATTGCCTGCTGCAGATGATGTACTAGCTTTCTGTGTTTCATCTATAAGAAACCCTCAAGTCCCTTTGTGTTGCAGCTTTCTGCAGTTTGTCTCCATTTAAATAATATTCTGTTCTTTTGTTCTCCTTTCCAAAGTGAGCAACTTCACATTTTCCCACATTATACAAAAGTTTGACAACGTTTCGACTACTTACTCAGCCTGTCTGAGTAAGTTACTTACACACTTACTGTGTGTAACTCCCTCGAAACTTTCCACCTATTTTCATCAACTACAAATTTGACTACAATACAGCCTTCCTCCAGGTTTTTAATGTACTGCAAACTGTTGAATCCCTGTGGAATCCCACCTTTCATAAGTTGCAAATCTGAAAAGAACCCTTTATCCCCACTTGCTGTTTCCTGTCCAGGAGCCAATTCTCTATCCTTGCCAATATGTACCTTCAACACCACGGGCTCTTACCTTATGACTTAACCTTTTGTGAGGTGTCTTGTCAAATTCCTTCTGGAAGTCCAAATACAACACATCCACTGATTCTACCCTGTCTACTCTTGTTGAGACTTCCTCAAAAAACTTTAATAAACAAGTCAGACAGGTTTCCCTTTAATGAAGCTACATTGGCCCTATTTAACTAGATTATGATTTTCCAAATGTTCTGTGAGTATATTTCCTTCACAATTGATTCCAATCCTTTTCCAGCAATAGGTATTAGGCTAATCAGCCTATCGTTATCCACTCTTTTCTCGCTCCCTTTTTGAATAGGGGAGTCACATTAGCAGTTTTACAGGTACTTTAGGTACTTCAATGATTTTTGGAAAATTATGGAAATTTAGAAAAACTAGTACATCATCCATCAGGGCCAGAGGACGTATTTGCCTTTAGCCCCATTAGTTTATCTAATACTGCTTTTTAGCAATAGTGATGGTACTTAATTCCTCTCCCATATTATTTAATATTAATGGAATGATTGATGTATGTAAAGATTGATGCAAAGTATCTGTTTAACTTCTCTGCCATTTCCTTCTTCCCTCAAATCGTCCCCCCAGATTCAGTTTTTAAGGGGCCTCTGTTCACTTCGACCTCTTTCTTCCTTTTTATGGAATTAAAGAAGCTCTTATTGTTAGTTTTTATATTCCTCACTAGTTTGCCCTTAACTTATTTTGTCTTCTTTACTTTTTTTTAGTCCTTCTTTGCTGTATTCTGAATTTATTCCAATCTTTGGGGCTATCGCTGACTTTGGCCTCCTGACTGTGCACACTGTCAAATGAAGGAATGACTGCTTATTGGAACACCAATGGCAAACTACAACCACCATCATGGGTTTCCAATCATAATTGAGATGGAAAATGTGAGGAAAAGTTCAACATTAATAATCCACAAAAGTATAGAGATCTACATGAGAAGATAATAATGGTAGCTGGAAGATGCTGTACGAAGACAATTTTATGAATGCATTCTTCTTTACTTTGCATGATTAAGAAAACAAAGGATTGGAGTAATGTGGGATTAAAAATAAAAATGCCTATTGATATATTTTTTTCCAACAGTGTGATGTTTATGGTTGTGGAAATGTGAGAACATTTTGGTTAATATTTTCTGACATTGAGAAGCTAAAAGAAAAAGATTTTAAAAGGGCAGTGCAAAAGCGTTCTTAAAAATTGGTGGCACGGTGGTTCAGTGGTTAGCACTGCTGCCTCACAGCACAAGGGACCCGGTTCAATTCCTGCCTTGGGCAGACTACCTGTGTGGAGTTTCCACAGACACTCCTTGTGTCTGCGTGGGCTTCCTCTGGGTGCTCTGGTTTCCTGTCATAATCCAAAGATATGCAAGTCAGCTGAATTGGTCATGCTAAATTGCCCATAGTGTTAGGTGCATTAGTCAGGGGTAAATATTGGGTAGGGGAATGGGTCTGGGTTGGTTTCTCTCCGGAGAGTCAGTGTGGACTTGTTGGGCCGAAGGACCTGTTTCCATACGGTAGGGAATCTAATCGAAAAAATGTGACATTATTCTTAGGGTATATTCCCTGATGAGATATTCTAATTCATTATAAGTCATTGTAATAATAGTGAGACCAAGGAGTGAATTAACTACAATGCTTTTAGTGGAGTGAATTATGTTTTTAAGGCTGAATTAAACTTACAGTTTTAAAATAATATAGTTGTGAAAAACATAAAATATCCCTTAAACAGCACTTTAGAAGTTAGAACAATAAATCAGTAAATGTGAGTAAAAAATATGCTTCTTAATTCCCAAGAGTGCATCAGATCTCTGCAATTATATCATAATAACCCTCCATTAAGTTTTCTATATTTAAATTTTAATCCAATGATTCAATAACTGACAAAATATTATTCATTTGATATATGGACATAAAAGGAGCTACCTTTGTTTTTTCAGAGATGATGCTATAGCAGCTGTGCATCTTCTGTCGGAGAGCAACAAGGCCTTACAACTTTGGATGTACATGCTGACTAATAGATTAGATTACTTACAGTGTGGAAACAGGCCCTTCAGCCCAACAAGTCCACACCGACCCTCCGAAGAGCAACCCACCCAGACCCATTCCCCTACACTAAGGGCAATTTAGCATGGCCAATTCGCCTAACCTGCACATCTTTGGACTGTGGGAGGAAACTGGAGCACCTAGAGGAAACCCACGCAGACATGGGGAGAACTTGCACACTCCACACCGACAGTTGCCCGAGGTGGGAATCGAACCCGAGTCTCTGGCGTTGTGAGGCAGCAGTGCTAACTGCTGTGCCACTGTGCCACCGTGCTGCCCTAATAGTGGAAGCTTTAATTGTACAATTGTTCCAAATGGAGATATTACAGGCTTTTTTTTAAAAAAATGCAAATCTAGTTAGTGTTGCAGCTGAATGTTTTTACTTTTATTTCAAGTAACTTTCCTTAAAAAACATTGAAGTCAGTTTGTCAAACTTTACATTTTAAAATCCTGTTTGGAGTGAATGCAAGAGGAAGCATGTTCAGAAGCGTATGCAGTTGTAAGGTCTTCTGTTTAGAACTGTTCCAGCATTTATAATTGCAAGGTGAAATTTTTGAAGCAGGTATGAGGTGTGCTACACTCAATGGATTATCTTGAGCTGTCTTACATCCTATCTCCTCCAAGTGGTAATGGCAGGGTGTGTCTCCATATGTGATTGCAAAGGTAGCTGATTGGTGGGAATGTGTACTCACAGAAATAACAAGGTAAATACTAAATTGCAATGCCTTATTTCACTTAGTTAGCTAAGTACAGGTACTATTTATACAGGTGCTGACGAGTCTGATGTGATCAGCAAGTCAGCATAAATGACACATGATGGTGATTGTATCTCAGTATGCTTGTGTTTCTGAGTTCCATTTTGCCAAAACAGAAGGAATCAATGCTATATGGAACATGTATGCTATTTCTGAAACTTCTGAGTGTCTCCAGCCAGATAAGAGTGAACTGAGCTTTAAAAACAGCGAGTACGCTTTGACAATTGTGTGGGATATAACAAAGCTCTGAGAACAATCTTTCTAGGTGATAGTCGCCCTGCAGCTAGAGTAGAATAGTGAGACAGAGGAAGAGAAGTGGTTGACCATTTGTGAGCATAGAAGGGCGATCTACCGTGTAGATGAAAAGATGTCTTCTGGGAGGTATCTAATATTTTGCTGTGTGGGAAATCATTTTAGTTGAAGGATATCAAATGCGGACAGCTGGAATAAGATTAAATTATCAGGAATCTTTCAGAAGCCAGTATCTAAGTGCAAAACAATAACCCATATTTCTTTGTTACTTTACCCTTGACATTAATAAGCTAATATCACAATTGTCACAGTGTAAAATATAGAAATTGGCTCACAGGGGTCACGGTGAGGTCAAATTGCCAAAAAACTTTTCATTTGGAGCTTCAGCCTGAACCCGGTTCCCAGCACAAGAGGGTATTTGTGCTGCATTTGTCTTTGTAAACTGCCCCATTGTAGCTTCTCTGGTATAGAAGCCTCGGCTTATTAATTACTTATAATTTTGCTCTCATGCAGCCTGACAAGGAGCACCATTATAACTCTTGCCAGCAAATCCAAATAAGAGGGAAGTGTATTTGGATAATGTCAGGAATTAATGCTGTGTCAAGGAACATAATGTGAAGGTGCAGAAACTGTTGCTATTGAATGAAACAGCTGCTACATTTTTCGAAGAATGGTAAAATCAGGATGAAGCTCTGTTGAATGGGTGAAAGTTGAGAGGTCATTTTGTTGCCAAGCAGGATTCGCCCTAGAATTGCTGAACGACCAGTTCTTACTGCTGACTACCTTCTTGTATAGGATGATCTGCACAATGTTGATCACCATGGCGTAGGTTTGCAGCCACCAACTTCTTTTAGGGTAGGTAGGGATCTACAGAGTCCACTTACTGCAGTGTGGTGGAGAAGAACCACCTGATTCTCTAAACAAGATGTAGCTTATTGGCATGTTAGCAACTATAGACATGTTATATTGATAGGAATATAATAGTAAGTTATTGTCACATGTAGTTTTGCAAAAAAAAGTGACAAGTGTTTAAGTCATCAAACTCTGGCGCTATGTTAATAATAGAACTCACAGGTAAAACAAAATTTTAAAATTAAGACAAAACCCACCTTTAAGGAAAAGACAGGACCCATGTTCTCCACTACTGCTAGAAAGTCAACATTGAAGCCGTTAAGTCCAAGGCCATTGGAATCCTGGGTTGGACCCATCACACCTCCAAAGCTGCTGAAGCAGTCTACCATTCATTGGATTCACCAAGATGCAGCCGCAATGGCCACGAGAACAGACCACACCGCCTTCGCCAGTGCAGCGGCCTCCCAGCCAGCTGACTCTGAAGCTGCCATCTCACCGCCAACTCCAGAACTCAGGCCGACAATGGTGACACCACTAAAGCTGTGCCTGAAGTTTCCTTTTGAATGCCGCTCTTCGCCAGAAGGTAAATAGAAGCAAAAAAACTTAATGAAAAATAAAGAAAGATAAAAAAAACCAGCAGTCAGAGTAGACAAGCACTAGGCCTGGACGCTGCTTAATCTGTCACCACCACCATCTTGTAAGTAGGGATAAGATATGTTAGACATTATTACCAAGACCAGGAGGAGGACCTAGCTGTTAGGTCTTATTCCTTAAATCCTAAGCTGTTCTCCCTCCAGGGCTGTATGATGACATCATAGTGGGTGGTGCTTAGGACTCTCCTCAGTATTAACCCTTTCAGACCATTACAATTTTAGATAACAAAAACGACACAATCTGAATTTTCATTGACTACTCAAGCATTTTGTTGACAACGTAACTGCTAGAGACACAGTTGTTTATGAAGACTTAAGTTTGTGCACTTTTCCGTTTGGACAATCAGATGCCATCTTAAGGGTTCTATCTCAACTTGGAGAATGACTGTTATTTGGAATGAAAAATACCTTAGCTCGTGTCGAGGATTCGAGCTGGACCAGCCTTTCCCAAGGCAGTGCTTCTTGGAATTCCCCTGACGGTATAGGTATGTTCCAACTTACCTTCACCTTTAACTCCTGGGACAATGGGGCTGAGAGATCATAGAAATAGGAATCCTTCAAACTTGCAGCATCGTTCAGTAGGAGCGTGGCTGATCTGTTGTGGCCTCAGCCCTATTTTCCCAATAATTCTTGTCTCTTAAAATTCTGTATAATTCAGTCTTGGCTGTATTCATTGATCTCCATTGGTCACTGGTTTAGAGAATTCCATAGTTACAACCCTTTCAGCATCCACTGTGCCTGTGTGAATAAGGCTACCATTCGCACCATACCTATCAATGAGTACATGCTTGGACTGCTCAAACTTTATAGATTGGTGTTGGAGGTGGCTGTATTCTGAAACCAGTGCACTGGGTTGAATGCAATAGGTTGGCCATTTCAAAGTGAAATCAAATATCATGATTGTGGGTAAGGAGTCTCATGTAGAGTCATAGATCATACAGTGCTGAAGGGGGCCCTTGGCCTATCGGTTCTTGGCACAGACCAATCTACATTATTCCCACTTTCCAGCATTTGCCCCATAACCTTGAATGTTATGACATTTCAAGGCTCATCCAAGTATATTTTTTAAAACTTATAAAATTTCCCACCTCAACTATCCTCCCCGGCAATGTATTCCAGAATCCCAAGACCTTCTGGGTGGAAACATTTTTCTGCAAGTCCCCTCCTAGATGTCTGCCCTTCGCCTTAAAATTATGCCACCCTTGTAATTGACCCTTCAACTAAAGGGAAACAGTTGCTCCCCATCTACTGTAGCCACACACTTCATAATCTCTTATACACCTCCATCAGGTGTCCCCTCAGCATTGTGTTCCAAATAAAACAATGCAAGTTTATCCAGCCTCTCTTCATCACTAAATTGCTTCATCCCTGACAATAACCTGGTGAATCTCCTCTGCACCGTCTCTAGTACAGTCCCATCCTTCCCAAGTGCACTAACCCAATACTATGCATAGTACTCAAGCTGTGGCTTAACCAAAATCCTGTTCAGCTCCAATGCTAACTTCCCTGCTGTTATATTTTATGCCATGACTGCTGAGGGCAAGTATCCTGTATGCCTTCTTAACCACCCTATTAACCTAGTTAAGAATGACTGGCACGGTGACTCAGTGGTTAGCAATACTGCCTCACAGCACCATGGATGTGTGTTCAATTCCAACCTCGGGTGATTGTGTGGAGTTTGCACATCTCTCTGTGTCTGTGTGCGTTTCTACCGAGTGCTCTGGTTTCTTCCCACAGTCCAAAGATGTATAGGCAAGGTGGACTACGCTGTAGGGATTCTATGAACCTGTCCTGCTGTATTCTGGGATATGCAGACAAACATCCCAAGATCTCTCTGTTCTTCATGGTGTCCTGCCATTCATTGAGTACTTCCTTATCTTGTTCCTTTTTCCCAGAGTGCATCATCTCACATGTCTCAGGGTTGAATTCCATCAGCCACTGATCTGCCCATTTAACCAACCTGTCTATATTTTCCTGTAATCGAAGACCTTCTTCCTCACTGTTAACCAAGAGGCAAATCTCATGTAATGTGCAAACTTATTATCATCACCTCCACGTTTTCTTTTGTATCCTTTTTGGACCCACTGCTGATCCCTGGATACAAGCTCCCGATCTCTTAAATAAATCTTTTTAAAGCTCTTTTCTCACCACCCTGTCTCCCACTACTAAGCCAATTTGGGATGCAACTTACCAAGTTGCCCTGAATCCCATGTGCTTTTACGTCCTTTATCAGTTTCCCAAGGTTTTGCCAATGTCCATGTAAATGACATCGACTGCACTAGCCCCATCTACACACCCATTAACCTTCTCTAAAGATTAATTTAAATTTGTTAGGATTGCCCTCCCCCTGACAAAACCGTTACTTAAATGGTTGATGGTGGAAAAAGAATAGCAAACATTGAAAGAGCGCATGTGGGAACTGCAACAATTGTTCATTCCGGTCTGTGGAAAGGCAAAGTTGGCTAAACCATGGTTTCTGTGGGAAATTAGAGTTAATGTTAGATCCAAGGAAGAGGCATACAGATTCACCTGAAAAAAACAGTGGACAGGGGAAATGGGGCAGTTTAGAAATCAGCAAAGGAAGACAAAAGGGATTGATTTAAGAAAACGAAAATAGTGTAACAATAAGATTGCGGGGAACATAAAAACCGACTAAAACTTTTCATGGGTTTGTGAAGAAAAGAAGATTGCTGAATCCAAATGTAAGTCCCTTACAGAAGGAAACAGAATAATTTAAAATGGGCGACAAAGTAATGGCCGACCAACTAAAAATGTCCTTTGGTTCTGCATTCTCAAACAACATACTAGAAATGGTGGGAACACAGGGTTTAATGAGAGGGAGAAACTGAAGAAACTCAGTATTAGGAGGAAAATGGTGTTGGGGAAATTGATGTGATTGAAGGCCAATAAATCCCCACAGCCTGATAATGTACATCCCAGAGTACTTAAGCAACGTGGGTGCATTGGTGGCCATCTTCCAAGGTGGAATAATGGACAGTTTGGAAGAATGTTAAAGGTTGCAGGGGGACTTGGATAAACTGCAAAATTGGGCTGAGGGGTGGCAAATGGAGTTCAATGCAGCTAAATGTGAGGTGATGCACTTTAGGAAGAATAACAGGAAGGCAGAATACTGGGTCAATGGAAAGATTCTTGGTAGTGTGGATGTGCAGAGGGATTTTGGAGTCCATGTACATAGATCCCTGAAAGTTGCCACCCAGGTGGATAGTGCTGTTAAGAAGGCAAACGGTGTGTTAGGTTTCATTGGTAGAGGGATTGAGTTCCGGAGCCACAGTATCATGCTGCAACTATACAAAATGCTGGTGTGGCCACACTTGGAATATTGTGTACAGTTCTGGTCCCCATATTTCGGGAACCACATGGAAGCATTGGAAAAGGTGCAGAGGAGATTTACCATGATGTTGCCTGGTCTGGAGTGAAGGTCTTATGAGGAAAGGCTGAGAGACTTGAGTCTGTTCTCATTGGAAAGAAAAAGGCTAAGAGGAGATTTGACAGAGACATACAAGATGATCAGAGGATTAGATAAGGTAGACAGTGAAAGTCTTTTTCCTAGGATGATGACGTCAGCTTATATGAGGGACATAACTACAAATTGAGGGATGATAGATTTAAGACAGATGTCAGAGGCAGGTTCTTTTTTAAAAAGAGTGGTAAGGGCGTGGAATTCCCTACCTGCTAATGTAGTCAACTCAGCCACATTAGGGAGATTTAAACACATGGATGATTTTAGGATAGTGTGGGGGACGAGCTGAGAATAGCTCACAGGTCAGCGCAACATCGAGGGCCAAAGGGCCTGTTCTGCGCTGTATTGTTCTACGTTCTATGTTCTATCTAATGACCTCCCTGCTAAAGTATCCTGTGTTATTCCCTGTGGAATCTGTGCTTCACTTTCTGTGGACAATCCAGGATTTGAGCACCTTGTTCAAGCACTTGCTACACTGGGGGAAGGTGATGTGCGCGGTGAGAAGGAGAGGTGGGACAGCTTTACAAGTTCCAAAGATATTTCAAGCTTTACTTTGCAGTACTTTAAGATACTGGGATCAATGCTGCAGAAATCCTCTTTGTTTTCCAGTTTCCAAACTTCAGAGGAATTTCACAGAAATATGATCCTGAACGATCTGTGAAAATGTCCATGACTAACAGTGGTCAAGTAAAACAATAGTTGGGACTTAATAAAAATCAGAAGGTACACTGCTTCAAAATAAAGTTAAGAGAAGAAAATTGAAAATGATTTCAAAGATGCACATGGTATTAAGAAGTACGGGGAGACACTCTTTATGAATGTGTACTAATAGACCTGCATAAGCCTGTTTCATGGAGCAGATTGGTATAATTTTCAACCCAGATCAATATTATAAGATTTTGTTTTCCCACGCCAACAAAAATCTCTTTTGGCCTCATTGCAGCCACATTGGAAACTCGAACAACTCATAAGGGACTCGAACCTGGCTTTCTACAACCCCTCCATTTACTTTGGCCAGCAAAACAAGATTGAGTTTAGCACAGGCTCGTCATTTAATATTTTGATCAACTGAATCGTATGGTTCAAAAATCATCTGGGTAGATTGTTCTGACTGATTTAAGAATGCAAGAAGGACCAAATTTTGAAAATGTGTTTATTCTGACTGTTATATCTTTCCTTTTTGAACCCTCCGTTTTTATGAGCAAAAAACTACTTATTGCTGTGATTTTTTGATTTACCAGAACAGTTCTCAAAGCATCCAGGGACATTGGGAATCTGATCCAATGGTGCTATATGTATGCTATCTGCTAATGAAAGATACCAAGACAGAAAATTAACCAAACGGCTGCTTTACCTTAAACAGATGAAAGATGCAAAAATCTTTAAACATTTTCTTTGATTAAAAGTGACAGAAAAATATTAAGATATTAATGAATCCATTGGGACCATTTGATGATTTTAATGATCAGTGCCAAAACCAATTTATTTGCCAAGCTAAACTTGAGTTTGATTGGATTACTGTAGGTTTGTTACAGAACAGGGGTTTGATAGGCTGGATCTTTTTTTCCCTGGGTAATCAGAGGCTGAGGGGTGACCTTATAGAGGTTTATAAAATCATGAGGGGCATAGGTAAGATGGGTAGCCAAGGTCTTTTTCCACTGGAAGAGGAGTCCAAAACTAGAGGGTGTGGGTTTAAGGTGATGGTGGAAAGATTTAAAAGGGAACCGAGGGGCATCTTTTTTCAGACAGAGGATGGGGAATATATAGAGTGAGCTGCCAGAGTAAATGATGGAGGCTGGTACAATAACAACATTTAAAACACATTTGGATAGGTACATGAATAGGAATGTTTTAGAAGGATATGGACCAAAGCAGGCAACTGAGTAGTTCAGTTTAAGATACCTGGTCAGCATGGACGAGTTGGACCAAAGAGTTTGTCTTTGTGCGCTATGACTCTATGACTTAATGGCTGTAGTAGTAATGATCCATGCACCAGAGATAATATGATCTATCCACCAACTGCATCTGAAATCCCTATAATCCAAATGCATGATAGTAGACCATACAGCTTAGACTAAATGTTACAAGTTAGACTTATTAAATTTACAATCAGATTTATAAAGTAATGTTATGAAGAACTAAACACTAAAAGCAATAAATTACTTAATTTTCAATGGATATTAATACGTTTTACTGGTAACTCATTTAGATTAACAGCCTGGAAGATTTTATAGTCCTTTACTCTGATATTATTGCACAACATACCTAATTTGTTGCAGTCAATGCATTCTTGATAGAATTTGAACACTCAAAGTTTGACAGTAATGAGGAGATGGTAATACATGACACAATAATGTTTTCTGACAACTTTTGAAAAACAGAGTTATTTTTGATGAGTTAACTCTGAGGGACAGCAGTAGTTTATCCTTCAGCTATTTAGACATTGTAAGTATGAGGTGTTGGGCCAATCCATACAAATGTGGTGATGGACTATTAATAAAGACTTACTGAATAAGGAGATTGATTCTTCTCCCTTATCTCACCCTTCCCGACAAGAACATCAGTGTTAAAATCAATCCATATCTTGCACATTTTGTTCATCATAATGGAATTGACTTTTTTCTGAAAAGTCATATTAATGTGGCTATAAAATAATATGGCATTAAAATCAGAATTATCATGGACATAATAAGTCACTTAAAATTCCACAATGGCATCCATGAGTGTGCTCAGACTTTGTGCAATAAATTAAGGCGGCATTGTGGCTCAGTGGTTAGCACTGCTCCCTCACAGCCCCAGGGATTGGTATTGAGTTTTGGGTGACTATCAGTGTGGGTTTCTGCCGGGTGCTCTAGTATTCTCCCACAGATGGACAGGTTAATTTAGCTTGCCATGGTAATTTGTAATGTGCCGGGCAGGTAGACAAGCCATGGTAAATGTGGAGTTACAGGGTGGGAGGGGTCTCTTCAGAGGGTCAGTATAGACTCGATAGTCCAAATGGCCTCTTTCTGCAATGCTGGAATTCAATGTTCCTAAATTGGGCACATGCAATGAATGTCATAGAGTCATAGAGATGTACAGCATGGAAACAGACCCTTCGGTTCAACTTGTCCAGGCTGACCAGATATCCTAAATTAATCTAGTCCCATTTGCCAGTTCTTGGCCCATATCTCCTCTCACCCTAAATCTATGCCCTCTAGTTCTAGACTCACCACCCCAGGGAAAAGACCTTGTCTACTTACCCTATCCATGCCCCTCATGATTTTACAAACCTCTATAAGGTCGCCCCTCAGCTTCCAAAGCTCCAGGAAAACAGCCCCAGCCTATTCAGCCTCTCCTTATAGGTCATAGCCTCCAACCCTGGCAAGATCCTTGCAAATCTTTTCTGAACCCTTTCAAGTTTCACAACATTCTTCCAAAAGGAGGGAGACCAAAATTGAGCATGATATTCCAAAAGTGGCCTAACTAATGTCCTGTACAGCTGCAACATGACCACCCTACTCTTATACTCAGTGCTCTGACCAATAAAGGAAAGCATACTAAATGTCTCCTCCTCTATTCTATCTACCTGCGACTCTACTTTCAAGGAACAATGAATCTGCACTCCAAGGTCTCTTTGTTCAGACATACTCCCCAGCACCTTATCATCAAGTGTATAAGTCCTGTTCTGGTTTGCTTTCCCAAAATGCAGCACTTCACAGTTGTCTAAATTAAGCTCCGTCTGCCCCACCTTGGCCCATTGGCCCATCTGATCAAGATCCCATTGCACTCTGAGGTAACCTTCGCTGTCTGCTACAACTCCAATTTTGGTGTTATCTGCAAATGTACTAACTATACCTCCAATGTTTGCATCCAAATCATTAATATAAATGACCAAAAGCAGTGGACCCAGCGCTGATCCTTGTGGCACACCACTGGTCACAGGCTTCTAGTCTGAAAAGCAATCCTCCACCACCACCCTCTGTCTTCTACCTTCTAGCCAGTTCTGTATCCAAATGGATAGTTCTAGGATTTCCTAAATAGTTTACCATGAGGAAGCTTGTCAAATGCCTTACTGAAGTCCATATAGATGACGTCCACTACTCTGACCTCATCAATCATCTTCGTTACTTCTTCAAAAAAATTCAATCAAGTTAGTGAGACATGATTTCCCACACACCAAGTCATGTTGACTATCCTTAATCAGTCCTTGCTTTTCCAAATACATGTAAATCCTGTCCCTCAGGATTCCATCCAACAACCACCGATGTCAAGCTCACTGGTCTATAGCTCCCTGACCTTTGCTTACCACCTTTCTTAATTAGTGGCATCACATTAGCCAACCTTCAGTGTTCCGGCACCTCACTTGTGACTATCGACGATCCAAGTATTTCAGCAAGGGGCCCATCAATCACTTCCCCAGCTTCCCACAGCATTCTAGGGATACATCTGATCAGGTCCTGGGGATTTATCCACTTTTATGCATTAGAAGATTTGCATCATCCATGCCTCTGTAATATGGACATTTGAATGTATGAAGGATATTTACAGATTATAAAGATCATGATGTCAATCAGCCTGCAACAGTGCTTTGATGCCAAGGATGTCACTTTGAGGTTCAATGTTCCAACCAGTGCACTCTCTAGGCAATGCACAGTTGAGTATGCATTTAACAGAAGGAAGGACCGCACACACCTCTGCACCTGAGTTCAGTGTCAAAAAGTGATCAATTATTTGGCGCTTTACTTAGCTTTTCAAGTTGCAGAAGTCTGCAAGCAATGGTGTGACAAATGCTGAAGAAATTCTGCTGACATTTAGGTCATTTGCTTGCAGGCATGAATACAGTAATACTTTGAATACAGCAAGGCCTGGACAATGAATAAAGGTCACACCAGATGGGAAAATCTCAATGAAGGGGGAGAAGGAGGAGAGGGAAAAAGGCTTTCTGAAGGAAGCTAAATTTGCATTGTAAGTATTAAGATCAATTCTCCTACCTGACTCTCAAGAGCAATGAGTGCTGAATGAGTCTGTACTTCGCTATAGGTCTGCAATGAAAGCTGCCACCAGCTACAACCATAGTTGTGAATACAGGGCACCAAGAAATATATTGCCAGTGAAGGTGATTGTGAACATAAGAACATAAACAATAGCAGAATTAGGCCAATTGGCCCTTCGAACCTGCCCTGCCATTCAACAAGATTATAGCTGATCTGCTCCAGGTGTCAACCTTTTTATATGTTCACTTCCTCGTAGCCATCAACTCCTTGATATTTCAAAAATCTATCCATCTCCTTTTTAAATATTTTCAGTGATCTAACATCCATAGCTGTATGGGATAGAGAATTCCAAACATTCAATGTACTGGGAGAGAAGAAATTCTTTGCAGCCCAGTTTTAAATGAGTGTCCACTTATTCTGTAACTATGTCCCCTAGTCCATACCCTCCCAGCTGAAATATCTTCTCAATATTTAGCCAGTAAAGACCCCTCAGACACTTGCATGTTTCAATAAAATCATCCCTGATTCTTCGAAATACTAATGAATAAAGACCTGACCAGTTCAGCCATTCTTGATAAATCAACTCCTTCATCCCAAAAGTCAGCCTAATGCACTCTTTTCTACTGCCTTCCAGACCACTAAATACTTTAATATGGGGACCAAAACGGTACACAATACTCCAGGCACAACCTCACCAATGCCGTGTACCGAGAATATTAACTATGAGGCATGATAAACAAAGATTGGTGGTCGATGATTGACAGGATGTATTGGTTTGAACATTTGCCAAAGGTACTGATGCAAATCATAAAATATGACATTTGAAGATGCATTCACTGAACTTATCACTTGTGTAAGATTGTTGAACATCCTGCAGTACCTGCATCCAGTACTGGTACTGACCTCCAAACTAACAACTATCTTTTGCCAATGTATCTAAAGGGCCTCCATCCCAACTCAGATAAAGGAGATCTCTCCTTTTTACCTCCTCCACCATTATGTCATTTCTCACTGTTTCGCTGCTCAAACTTTTTTCCACACCTTGCCTACAGCTAAACATGCACCTCCTCTTGAAAGGGTGCAGGCTAGCTTTCCTCGTGCAAGCCTGCATTAAATAGTGCTCACCACTCATGATATTCAGCCACTCAACAGTTTGATTAGTAATGGTTAGATGAACCCCAACTTCAAGTTCTGAAAATATTTTTTCTGCAATAACTTCAGTCATTCATCTATCAACATGTAGATAAATACAAAAATGATCGGTCAGTCCTCCCTGCCCCACCCCCACCTCCATCCAGATTTTTGAGGGCTCTAACAGATGTCTCACGATTTTTAAAAAATAAATAAATGTTCCAAATTTTGCATTAAATATAGTATAGTCTGTAATGTAGTTCAGTGCCTGTACCTGCTTAACTTCACAATGCAACGCAAAACAGGTAATTTAAATCATTCTTCTCACTTTCAGTGTGTAGTGGATGATATTTAGGAATGCAATATGAAGAAAGGTGGTTATGACATGCAATCTAGTGTCTGTTGTAGCCTGTGAAGTAAAATTAATCAAACTGACTCAAAGACAAATGACTGCTTTGGGGATTAAAAGACGATGAGGTATTATTGGGACCTTTCATTAGGGGAAAGAATAAAATCGTCCAATCTATTTAAAAATAGGAAACCATTTACCATGTCCTTTAGCCCAGAAATGTAATCCTAAAGTTCCTTCCCCTATCATTTTGTCCACCATTTTGTCATTTCTCACTGTTTCACTTCTCAAACTTCTTTTCCGCACCTTGTCTGCAGCTAAACATGCACCTCCTCTTGAAAGGGTGCAGGCTAGCTTTCCTCGTGCATGCCTGCATTAAATGGTGCTTGCCACTCATGATATTCATCCACCAACAGCTTGATTTGTAATGGTTAGATGAAGGGATCATGAAAATAAGCAGGCACCACAAAGCTGACAAAGAATAATTATGCATCATGATCTCTCACTCACATTTTCAGTGGCCATCCAGTTTAACTCTCTATAGATTTTAAGATTCAAAACAGGTCAAAAACATACTTGACTCATTGAAAACTCACTGAAGTTCATTTGCATTAATGTTTATAGTATGCTTGCGTGAATCGAATGTTTATATTACATTTTGTTTTTTTTTCATACAGCAATGGGAGGTTGAAATAAAGATCCACCTCATTGAAATTCAGGACTTGCATCCAACACACAAGGTACGATCTGCGGTTTGGTAGTGTTGAAACTTCAAATTATATGGGAAATAGAAAAATGTGTTTTGATAAAACTGGCATTTTCCTGTCAATCTCAAAAGGGGTTAAAGGCACACCACCAGTCCACACTGCAACCCACAAAAACTTTGGCAATGTACCTTGTTGACCACATCCTGACAGCGAGCACAATTTGGAGTTGTGGAATTTTCACAACATGTGTATTGCACACAAAATACTTCAAGTTCTGAAAATATTTTTTCTGCAATAACTTCAGTCATTCATCTATCAACATGTAGATAAAGACAAAAATGATCTGTCAGTCCTCCCTGCCCCACCCCCACCTCCATCCAGATTTTTGAGGGCTCTAACAGATGTTTCATGATTTTTAAAAAATAAATAAATGTTCCAAATTTTGCATTAAGTATAGTATAGTCAGTAATGTAGTTCAGTGTCTGTACCTGCTTAACTTCACAATGCAATGCAACACAGGTAATTTAAATAATTCTTCTCACTTTCAGTGTGTAGTGGATGATATTTAGGAATGCAATATGAAGAAAGGTGGTTATGACATGCAATCTAGTGTCTGTTGTAGCCTGTGAAGTAAAATTAATCAAACTGACTCAAAGACAAATGACTGCTTTGGGGATTAAAGGACAATGAGGTATTATTGGGACCTTACATTAGGGGAAAGAATAAAATCTTGCAATCTATAAAAAAAGGAAACCGTTTACTGTGTCTTTTAGCCCAGAAGTTCCTTCCCCTATCATTTTAATTTTTGATCTTTCTCCCACCCTGTGCTTTCTATCCTTGGGCTTGCTACAGTGTTGCAATGAATCTTAATGTAACTCAAGAAATAGCACCTAATCTTTTGATTCCGCTCTTTACAGCCTTCTGGATTTAGCATTTAGTTCAACAATTTTCGATTGTAACTTCTTGCCCATTTTTGTTTTACTTTTTTTTGTTTTTTTCTATCCTCTTGTTTCTGCCTGATCATCAATACTGCAAAGCCTCACAGATTTACACCAAATCTTTAAAGTCCAGATGATATGAACTTTTAATGACCCAACTAAATGACACGGTGAAGATCAGGAAGTAGTAATCCAGACATAGCTTTGAACTACGTGACAAATGGTTTGTGCAGTAAAGATTTGTGATTTGAACGAAGTTGATGATTTTTGAAATATATTATTTGAAGAAGAGCACATATAAGATATAAGGAGAGAAATCAGAGTTAACATTTCGGGTCTAGTGACCTTTCCTCAGCACTTTAGAAGTTATGAAGAAGGATCACTGGACCCAAAATGTTAACTTTATTTCTCTCCACAAATGTTGCCAGATCTGGTGACTTTTTCCAGCAATTCCTTTTTTTTTGTTTCTGATTTCCAGTACCCACAGTCCTTTTGGGTTTTTAACATGAAAGGAAATCACGCCGTACCAGGAATCAACATATGAACCTTCTCTGGACTGTCTCCAATACAGGTATGAAGCATTATAAATTATTTACAGCATATAAACAATCCGTTAAAAACTTAATTTAACCCCATTAACATAGATAGGTCAGCCATCTTAACATCTGATTTGGGAAAATATTAGAAATTATTTTAAAAGGACTGATAGCACAATATTTAGACTTAGGTAATAAAAGTAAGTAGCGTTAGCATGACTTCATTAAAAGGATAATCAAAAAGTGTTGCACTGGAAAAGCACAGCAGGTCAGGCAGCATCTGAGGAGCAAGAGAATCGACATTTTGAGCATAAGCTGTTCACCTGATGTAGAGCTTATGCATAAAACATCAACTCTCCTGTTTTTCAGTTGCTACCTGACCTGCTGGCCTTTTCCAGTGCCACACTTTTTGACTCGGATCTCCAGCACCTGCAGTCCTCACTTTCTCCTTCATTAAAGGAAGTCATGCCTAATAAACTTCTTAAACTTATTTGACAAGATAACAAACAGGAAAGACAAACAGGAACCAGTGGATGGAATACATTAGGATTACCAAAATAATTCAATATTTATCAATAAGGTACCGCACATAAGGCTACGCAAAAAGATAAGAGCCCGTGGTGTTGGGATAGTTTATTAGCATGAACTAAAAGAAGGCAGAAAGTTGGGATAAAGGGAACATTTTCTGGATGGCAACTTGTATTAGAGGGGTGGCACAAGGATCAGTGCTGGGTCATAATTATTTAATATATATTAATGGCTTGGATAACAGAAGTGAATGTACTATTGCCAGTTTGCAGGTGACAGAAAACTAGGTGGCAGCCTTACTGTTAAGGATGACATAAAGCATCCATAGGGGAATATAGACAAGTTACACAAATGGACAAATACCGGACAGATGGAATATAACATGAGAACATTTGAGACTGTGCCTTTTGGCAGGGAGAATAGAGAAGCTGAATATTACTTAAATGGGGAATGATTGTGGAAAGCTGTAGCACAGATAGATTTTGAGATTCTCATGCGTGATTAACATCCAAGTTCAATGAACAGTAGGAAAGGCAAATGGAATGTTGGTCTTTATTTCAAAGGGAATGGAATATAAAAATAGAAAGGACTTGCTCAATCTAAACAAGGCATTAGTCAGACCATACCTGGAATAATGTGAACAGTTTTTATTCCCTCAAAAATGTAAGAATAATCTGGCACTGTGCAGTCTAGAGCAAGTTGGCTGGGTTGATTCCAGTATAGAATCAAGGTTCCAGATCAACAAGATGTCTAAGTGAAACAGCCACACTGGCCAAGACCAGCAGGTTTGACTGAGGCAGGCAAACAAGACTTAATTAAAACTGGTGCATAACGCAAAAGGTTCAAATAACTTTGCTTAAATGAAGAGGAATGGTAAAGAATGGAACTTAAATGGCATGTTTGTTGTTGTGGAAGCTGCATATTTTGGAGGGAAAACATAATGGGGTAATTAGGTGCTCTTGGGAGGGAGAAAGGTCAAGTGAATTGTTTAAGGGGCAGACTA
Organism: Chiloscyllium plagiosum; assembly: GCF_037043375.1. Lineage (NCBI taxonomy): Eukaryota > Metazoa > Chordata > Chondrichthyes > Orectolobiformes > Hemiscylliidae > Chiloscyllium > Chiloscyllium plagiosum. Next base: position 69,503,277 of record NW_028270141.1, read on the forward strand.
AGTGATCAGATGGACTTGGAGATCCAGGTGCAAGTGCAGGGATGTACAGCGATATGGTAATAGGGCCTGTAGGCACCAGGGAGATTGAAGGACAGAGGGGACACCAGATGAAAGGAGAAAGTCATCTATAGTGAAGGGAGAAAGGTTTTGTGTAAAGAGACTGAATTAAATGAAACATTTACAAACTCACATCTCTCTTAAATTGTCTCTAAGATTCATTCCCACGAGAAAATGTGCTGTACAAATGGAGGGGCCCAAGATCGGTTTTCATTTGTTCCTGCATAGTGCAAACATAGAGTCATAGAGTCATAGAGATGTACAGCAGGGAAACAGACCCTTCAGTGCATAACAACCAGATATCTCAACCTAGTATAGTCCCACCTGCCCACACCCACCCCATATCTCTCCAAACCCGTCCTATTTATATATCCATCCTTTTAAATGTTGCAATTGTACTAGCCTCCACCACTTCCTCTGGCAGCTCATAACACCTCTGAGTGAAAAAGTTGCCCCTTGGGTCTTTTTTATATCCTTCCCCTCTCACCTTAAACCTATGCCCTCACATTCTGGACTCCCCACCCCAGGGAAAAGACTTTGTCTATTTATCCTATCCATGCCTCTCATAATTTTGTAAACCTCTGTAAGGTCACCCCTCAGCTTTCGACGCTCCAGGGAAAACAGCCCCAGCCTGTTCAGCCTCTCCCTGTAGCTCAGATCCTCTAACCCTGGCAACATCCTTGTAAATCTTTTCTGAACCCTTTCAGGTTTCACAACATCTTTGCGATAGGAAGGAAACCAGAATTGCATGCAATATTCCAACTGTAGCCTAATTAATGTCCTGTACAGCCACAACATGACCTCCCAACTCCTGTACTCAATACACCGACCAATAAAGGAAAGCATACCAAATGACTTCTTCACTATCCTATCTACCTGTGACTCCCCTTTCAAGGAGCTATGAACCTGCACTCCAAGGTCTCTTTGTTCAACAACACTCCCTAGGACCTTACCATTAAGTGTATAAGTCCTGCTAAGGTTTGCTTTCCCAAAATGCAGCACTTTGCATTTATCTAAATTAAAGTCCATCTGCCACTTCTCAGCCATTGGCCCATCTGATCAAATTCTCGTTGTAATCTGAGGTAACCCTCTTCGCTGCCCACTACACCTCCGATTTTGGTGTCATCAGCAAACTTACTAACTGTACCTCTTATGCTCGCATCCAAATCATTTATATAAATGATGAAAAGTAGTGGACCCAGCACTGATCCTTGTGGCACTCCACTGGTCACAGGCCTCCAGTCTGAAAAACAATCCTCTACCACCACCCTCTGTCTTCTACCGTTGACCCAGTTCTGTATCCAAATGGTGGATTCTCCCTGTATTCCGTGAGATCTAACCTTGCTAATCAGTCTCCCATGGGGAACCTTGTCGAACACCTTACTGAAGTCCATATAGATCACATCTGCTGCTCTGCCCTCATCAATCCTCTTTGTTGCTTCTTCAAAAAACCCAATCAAGTTTGTGAGACATGATTTCCCATGCATATCCCTAATCAGTCCTTGCCTTTCCAAATACATGTACATCCTGTCCCTCAGAAGTCTGTCCAACAACTTGCCCACCTCTGATGTCAGGCTCACTGGTCTATAATTCCCTGGCTTGTCCTTATCTCCTTTCTTAAACAGTGACACCACGTTAGCCAACCTCCAGTCTTTCGGCACCTCACCTGTGACTATTGATGATACAAATACCTCAGTAAGAGGCCCAGCAATCATTTCCCTAGCTTCCCACAGAGTTCTAGGGTGCACCTGATCAGGTCCTGGGGATTTATCCACTTTTATGCATTTCAAGACATCCAGCACTTGCTCCTCTGTAATATGGACATTTTGCAAGATGTCATCATCTATTTCCCTACATTCTATATCTTTCATGTCCTTTTCCACAGTAAATACTGATGCAAAATAATCATTTAGTATCTGCCCCATCTCCTGCGGCTTTGCTAATCTTTGAGGGTCCCTATTCTCTCCCTAGTTATCCTTTTGTCCTTAATGTATTTGTAAAAACTCTTTGGATTCTTCTTAATTCTATTTGCCAAAGCTATCTCATGTCCCCTTTTTGCCCTCCTGATTTCTCTCTTAAGTATACTCCTACTGCCTTTATACTCTTCTAAGGATTCACTCAATCTATCCTGTCTATACCTGACATATGCTTCCTTCTTTTTCTTAACCAAACCCTCAATTTCTTTAGTCATCCAGCATTCCCTATACCTACCAGCCTTTCCTTTCACCCTAACAGGAATATACTTTTTCTGGATTCTCGTTATCTCATTTCTGAAGACTTTCCATTTTCCATCCGTCTCTTTACCTGTGAACGCCTGCGCCCAGTCAGCTTTTGAACGTTCTTGCCTAATACCGTCAAAATTGGCCTTTCTCCAATTTAGAACTTCAACTAGGGCATCAAAACAGAATGTGAACAAAACAGAGTGACCCGGGGCTTGGATTGGAGCGGGAACAGCTGTTGGACTTGGGTCTGGCGCAGGTGATCCTACCTTACTGTAACGTCAACCCTTTAATGTTGTCCGATACAGTACAACTTCAATTATCCGAGCCTCAATTATCCAAATTTTGGATTATCCAAACAAGATCTCAAGGCATTAGGCAACTCAGCGTTCAGTTATCAGTTAAATGGCGTGCATTTCTGAATAACCGAGGCATGTTCAATAACCGGCACTCATATATTACCACAGATCAGCCATCTGAATAGTCAGTTATCTGAACAAAATACTCCCTGCCATCCTGTTCAGATAATCAAGGTTGTTCTGTATTTAACTTATTTTTCATCTCTGTAAGTAATGCAACAACTCTGCTGTATCCAAGAATTGTACCTTGGTACTTGTACCTAAGATGTCACCATGAGAAGGCAGACATTGTAAAAGCTTTTCACTGTACTCCTACAATGGAGTACACGTGACAATAAAAGGATACTGTGTATTGAAACTGTTATGCAGGCTGTAGATTCCAAGGTTGTTGGACCGAATTGCAATGAATAATGAAGAACGCTAAGAGTCAGATTAAGCTAATCTCAACATATATGGAAGTAAATGTAAAGGTCAAGAATACAAATATCATACACATGGCACAATGAGGGAGAGGCCCCTCCCCATGTGGATGTGGCTCTAGAGCAGGCTTTCACCCAGCACACGAGCAGCCTGCTAAGGTCCCAAAGGGTTGCGTGACTATGTGAAGATCTCAAATGGAATCTCACTCCTCATATTTCTTCACCAACTTAACTGGGCTTCTGTTCCCGATTTGCTGCAATTAGGGAGGAGGAAGAGAAGAAGGAATGCCCCGCAATAACAGACCAGAGACATGAGGCTTAATTAGCTGCAGCATCTCCAGGGCTGGCTAGTGGGTGACAATGGGTACCCCAGAGGGTGGCTAATGATGCCCATTCATTCACTCTGGCTATCAATGAACAGACAACAGATCTTCTAAAGTTGTATTTCCATAACCTGGTCCATTCAAGGGGAATACTCCAGTAATGGCCAGTCAGGGTCTCCGGAACAGTGTTGTTTACCAAATGCTGTGCAATCTAGCTTTATGACAGAATGAGATGAAGCTACCACCTATCTCCTCAGATCATGAAGAAGGGATGACAGAGATGCTGAGAGAGAGCAACAACTGATGGTGAGGATTCAAAAGGAGCTAGTGCAGTAGTTAGACTGTAGTTGAAGAAGGGCTTATGCCCGAAACGTCGATTCTCCTGTTCCTTGGATGCTGCCTGACCTGCTGCGCTTTTCCAGCAACACCGGCACGGTGGGCGGCACGGTGGCACAGTGGTTAGCACTGCTGCCTCACAGCGCCTGAGACCCGGGTTCAATTCCCGCCTCAGGCGACTGACTGTGTGGAGTTTGCACGTTCTCCCCGTGTCTGCGTGGGTTTCCTCCGGGTGCTCCGGTTTCCTCCCACAGTCCAAAGATGTGCAGGGTCAGGTGAATTGGCCATACTAAATTGCCCGTAGTGTTAGGTAAGGGGTAAATGTAGGGGTATGGGTGGGTTTCGCTTCGGCGGGTCGGTGTGGACTTGTTGGGCCGAAGGGCCTGTTTCCAGACTGTAATCTAATCTAATCTAATCTAATCTAATTTTCAGCTCTGATCTGCAGCATCTGCAGACCTCACTTTCTCCTCAGTAGTTAGACAAGGCAGACAGGTCTGAGATAACCTGAAAGGGTCCAGATTTGAGCACAAGTGGCTTTACATTAACATGTCTGGGCACTCAGAACTATGAACTAAATATGGTACAGATGTGATCCTGCCCTCAAGGAAATGCTTACTTTATGTCTTATGACTTTTTACATACTAGGTTAATATGACTGAAACTTAAGTTTACAACCTGATGAAGAGTCAGCACCTCAAAAGCTGTTGGACTATAACCTGATGTGTGTTTTTTTAACTTAGTTTACAAAGACATTGATTATTTACAGAGATGTAGAAGGACTAGGTTATACTGATGGACTCCTGAAACAAAGGAAGGATGTCTTATTACAACATTATACAACAATAATTAGGCCACAGATGGAAGACTGTGCAGTTCTGCTCACTATACTATCAGAAGAACTGCACTGGGAAGGGGGCTGAGGAGATAAAAGTCTCAGTTATGAGGAGAGACTGGATAGGCTGGGTTTGTTTTCCTTGTAGCAGAGGAGGATGAGGTGTGAGAATCTCTTCCCCATGGCATTCGTGTCTTAGACCAGAGGGTATAACTCTAAGGTGATGAGTAAGTGGTTTAGAAATTTGAGAATTTTTTTTCCACCCAGAGATTGGTACACATGTCGAATGTGCTGCCTGAAAGGGTGGTGGAGGCAAATACTCTCACAATGTTTATGAAGTATCTGGGTGAATACTTAAAATTCCAGGGCATAGTAGCCTATGGGAAAAATAAACTGCAGGTAAAAGGGATTAGTGCAGTTTAGTTTTTGATGGTTGGTGTGGATGTGGTGGGCTGAAGGGCCTGTTTGTATGCTGTTTGACTCTATGACTGTGATTCTCTCTGGGTATCTCAGAACCAGGTCCTCCCACACCAGATAAGTGGCTCAGGAGTTGATTGTGACTCTGCAAAAATCAGTGTCTTGCTTTCCCTGGAAAATAAATCTGACCTCACTCTATTCATCCAACAAAATCACGTTACCTTACACTTTGCTAACTGGATGTTCATTCTGCAAGGTATTGATGTTTTCTTGTATTTTGTTGCAATCCTTCTTTGTATTAACTGCAAGTTGATGTCAACCCTGAATTTTGAAATTGTACCTCTGGATTCTTAATCCAAATTGTTCATGTAAATAGCAACAATTGTCTTCCTAGCCCAAACTCTTTGAGGAAGAACACTTCCACCATTTAACAGTGTTCTCTTCCTCAGCACACATGTTACATTATTTCTTCGCAGTTATTTTCTCATGCAAAAAAAAACAAAGCGGTCGGCACATTAAAAATTGCCAAGATCTCCAAAAGAAAAGGAATGTTGTTTATGACCATGGAGAATGGGAATGAATGCACAGACTACAAAACATCAAAAGTTCAAAGAAATCAATAAATACGATGGAATTAAGCTGCATATCCAGGAGGTGAATGAAGAATAAAGGGTGCATATGAGAATGTCTGAAGTACTTTATGGAAAAGTGAAGTAAGTTTCTGATTAAGGCAACAAAATATAGTTTGCAAGATCCAAAATGGCAAGCAAGACCGTGACAAAGGAAACAGATGGTTGACACAAAGTGTAGATAAGAGATTTTTGAAAAACAGAACAGTTCTTGTGTTTTTTTAATGTTACTTCCAGATGTAATTATTTATAGCATATTTCTAGGCAAGATGTAATTAGAATATTTTAGACAGATATTTGTTTTTTGGCCTCATTTTGCATTATCACAATCTCACTGAGGAACTTTCCTCACTTGATTTGATCAATCAGATTATTAGATTTGATCAACTTTTGAAAGGTGGTGGGAGGTGAAGTGGAGGAACAGCTATGATGTTTTACCAGCAGCGAGGAATTGGAGGATGGAAAATGGTCCTCTCGCCTAGGATACAACTGTGCCAATTCAGGAGGCTGCCTCCTGAACTCTGTCTGCCTCCCTGTATGAGGATATCTCCATATACGTGGGCACTCTTTGCCACTCAGTAAAAATAACTGTCCCTGTGCCAAAGCCATTCCTACCTTCACAATTTTTTTGAATGCTTGCCTGATGGATCCTGGGCAACTTCAGTCAAGTCACTGTGTTGTGAGGGTAGCATCCATCACTCCCTTCTCTTGACTAGGTGCAGTCCCAGTAGTGGCTACAAACTCCCCTAGTGCTAAAACCCTGTCAGCCCCCCATTTCCCAAAAATAAAAGCAGCCTTCCATTTGGCCAGCAGTTCTTAAAGGCAGGATCTCATCCTTTCTAGGGATGGAAGCCCCAAAGGCGACAGATAAGATGGACCAAAAAGCATGGCCATAGGATTCACAAATCATCGCAATAATTATGTTCTGGGTTATCAGAGTTGTCACTAAGACTGGACATGCTTCATGTTTCATTGAAACTATTACTTAATACATTCTCCACAGCTTCTGTTCTGTCACAGTAATTGTAAAGATGCAATACATTGTCTTATGAAATTCATCCCTTCCCCCTCCATCTCAAAATCCATCCACCTACCAATGTCTGTATAATTCCAGCTGGTCATTGTTGCTGCCTGATCAGGCAGTTCCTGATCTTGGCATTCTGTTCAACCCCAAAGCTGAGTTTATTATCTAATATCCTCTCCTGTTTCCTGACTTCCTGCTTAAACAAAATTGTCCTGTTTTGTTGACTGCAAGTTCAAAAAAATGAGCCATCACAAAAATAAATAGTTGTAGAAATTTAGAGAGGCTGCTCTTTGGTGTTTTTTTTAAATCTGGAAAACAGAGTAAAGCATTTTGGAAATTACATAGAATAGGATGAACGGCAATAGAGACGTTTCATGCCTGATCCCACAACTCTTTAATTTGAGAATGAACACTTTGGGTGGAATCTGACTGGGGGTTGGGAGTCTGAGCAATGTGGTTATGGCAAGATGTGTGTCAAAATCGGGCAACAAGCATAATGAGGCCTACCTTGACAGAAAAATCCTCTCACTCCAGCTTTTAAACGTTTACAAGTGCCACAACAGCCGGCTACAAGGTGGGGATTAATGCTCATTAACAGCACAACTTGCCGCATTAATTTTCAGTCTCTTATCTTCCTAAATGCACAAAATACATTAGACTTCAGGAAAACTTGACAAGGAAGCTAGGGTGAGTGTTTGGCAGATTCAGCTCATGACCTCCATGTTAATAACTGAGCACCATTATCTCACGGCACACTGCAGGGCACAGACCACATGCATCTTGGACATTGGCATATGACATGTGACAGTTTCTAGGAACCCTCATGGCACATGTCACTTACAGAATGCTTCTGCAATCAACTATCATTGTAATGCTGCAGCAAGTACACTGTGAGCTTAGGGACATGGACCTAGCTCATGGACCAGACCAGGCTGCATCTCTGTGCTCTTTGTTTCCTCTCACGGAGCTCTCTAGGAAACTACCTGAACGCTCATAGTACCCATGCCGTGCATTGCCTTGCTTTGTCTTTTTGCATTTGTCCCCTCAACCAGAGATGCCTGCTTGATATTAGTGCTGCCTTGCCATGCCATTAAGTGCAGACAGAAAGCCTGGAAGCTTCTCATGGTTGTCAGCAGGCCTCAGTCAAATCAAGTGGGATATCCTTTGTTCAGGGAGGGCTGGCACAATAAGTAAAGTGTAACATCTGTTACCACTCCAGGGAGTGCTGGGGAGCATTAAGAATCCGGATCCTATCCCCATAAGGGATGAGGAGCTGAATGATGAACCATTTTGAGTCTTTCTGCCCTATTGTGGGCTATTTTCCTCCTGGAATGAGAAAGAGTCTGGTCTTAAAGAAGATGAATGTGGGTGACACAACTATTACTGTTGTTGCAGGGAGAGAGATGTCCTAAGCATCTGGGTAGGCAGCGTAAAGGGCATGTAGGGTTACTGGTGCGCGTGTCATTGGTGGGTGACAGTGAGTGGACATTGTAGGAAATAGTGAGAGTGGTAGAGCATGAACCTTGAAAGGAAAAATTAGAGACAGCATGAGTGTAAGGAGTCCAAGAGATGATTGTGGCACTTCCACTGTTAAAATGGAGAAGAGCATTAATCTTTGATTAAGAGCATTAACCTTTGATGCAGGACATTCAACCAGACCTGTTGTGTTTTTCCAGCGCCACCCTTTTTATCTCTGATTTCCCGCATTTGCCATCCTCACTTTCTCCCATTCATTCAGACAGCTGAGGCTGCTTTAACCCATATGATAACCTTGGATGAGCATGCTGTGCTTTTTCCTAGTTCACTCTTTATCTGCTGAGGTATCACAGCCTCCACTGCTGGTTCTAGAGGAAGTCATGTGTCTGCAGACCCTCCAGGAACGTGCCCTAATATACATATTTCCCTTCCATGTCAATGGCAAATATCAGAGTACTTGGACTGATGCTTGTTTCAGTGCACTATTAACTTTTAAAGATGGCGCAGTCATAGGGATGCTTGAGTGTTCCAGAAATGGCATGTAGTAAAATTGTTGGAAATCAGATGTGACGATGCCATAGGGAATGTGGTAGGTATTTATGAGGTGAGTTTGGAAAGATAGGGTGAGAAAGTCCACTAGACTTCACAGCAAAGAAAACTCTCTAAAAGACTCAACACAACTCGGACTCAGCCAATAAAAAGTAAGATTCAGTCTTTATGTATTCATATCTAATTCCATTCTCTGCTATTTTATGAAAGATAATTTATTTTATAATTTATTGCATGGTACATTGATGCATTTTGATATCTTTTCCACAGTTGGTTAGTTCAGTACAGGAGTAAATGCTAGAAATGTTTCATTGTATTTCAGTGTGCAATATTAAATGAGCAACATCATCCATGGTGCTAAAACATTACGATTTCCAGGGGGATTTTTGCATTTTCATTAGGAATGCTAGTAGTCTGTGATGTTGGGTGGTCTTAGAAATGAATTTCACTGCAGTGTATTAGAAAATATTCCAATTGAGAAGTTTGTACAAATTAAATGTTTAGCAACGCCATAAACTATAGTTGAGTAGATAGCTCTTCTAAGTTTAATAGCTAAACTGCAGGTTTTACTTAAATATGATATATTGATGGTAATTTACATTTAGAAAGACAATAAGTACAATTTAAAAATAATTTCTGTGCACTAAACTAATCAACAGCTGTGAAGGAGGATAGATTTCAAACAGTACTGCGGTATTTACACAGCTGGTTTGATGTTTGTAAGGTCCTTTCATTCATTGTCTATTTCAAACAGTGATGAATGCCTATACACTGGGTAGACTTGCCTTCAGAATACCAGTGTGGAAACACAAGAACATTGAAATGGCATAAACAGGTCAGAGTTACTGAACAACATTATGTTGCTAAAATATTTGTCTTTTATGGTATTCCCATCTGTTGAGAAGATTCTATATCATCTACACAAACTCTTTCAGAACATCTCTGAGCAAAGAACAGAAAATCAACTTGTAGCCACCACATTCCCCTGAGAGGTGCTCAATGCAATACATGAATGCTAGCTGCTGTATGTCAATTGATAATTATCCTGCAAGTAATCATCACCGATTGCTACTACTCCATCTTGTTATGTTGTCACCCACAAGGCATTTTGCATTCACAGTTTCAAACTTGTATGGTGTATATTATATCCAAATGCAATCCTCTTGTATCCGTTGTATAAATAAAAGACTATCAAAGGAAATAAATCATTAAGCACTGCATATTGGCGCTCAGTTAAAGATGCTCATATTTGAGGGATTTAGTCTGCAAGCTATTTGCAACTTTTTCTCTAAGCTGTGTAGCCACTCCAAAATTCTGGGTAAGTCCATTGGTGTCAAATGCAGCATTAACTTCCATTTCCGGAAATATCTGCTGTGCACAGACCTCAGAGATTCATGCAAACAAGAAGAAAATTAGAGGGAATACAGATTATTTGTATCACAATGTCAGAAAAATGCACTTATATTTACATCAGACCTATATTGTATTTAACGTAATGTATGCTATTTTCACATTTCTGGAAAATTTATTCTGATCTCATTAGTAATGAAATCTCATAAATATGATAGAAATAAGTCCATTTGTATCACAAATGCACAATAAAAATCACAATTCATTTCACAACATTATCATTATCACATGTCTGATTCAGAAATATAAGGCTGTCCATAACATTTTTTTAATGTCTTAAAATCTTTGTGTACTTCTTGCCTGCAACACTGGACTACCTTGTGACATGTTATCTAATTGTTTTGCTAACTTTGCTTTCTGATTATGATTCTTATGACCCCGTTTGTAGAAAGCTTTTTTTTATAATGAAAACTTATCATTGGTTGTGTGTGCAGGTTCCCATTAATCATGAAAAATCCATGGAGAAAGCTACTAGCTGCCATTTTTCTGAGTAATTGAAATTTGTGCATTCCAAGATAAGGATTTAAGTAAAATGAAAAGAATTACATCAAGTTACGTATCTACTTTTTAAGTTTTGTACACTGGACCTAATTTTTCAGGATCCATCTAATTCTATCAGCCGTTGCAAAAGGTATATTTTAGTAGAGACATTGACCCAGCAATTTTAACTTGAACTGTTTAAAATGAATGTCACTCTCTGAAATAGGTTGACAATAAGAAAATGTGAGAGGGTCATTCACCCCTCCACACCATTGTGGATTGCAGAGAAAGGAGAGGAGGTAGAAAATGCAACCGTTTTACAAATAATTGTTTCAATTCAAAAGTTATAAAAAGTAGAAACCTTACTTCAAAGAGGTGCTGTCACTTCCGTAACTGTTTTTTAAAGACCTGAAAGGTAAAATTAACAGTATTTGCCTCAATAATATGTCAATGCACAGCTTTGGTTTTCCATCAAATCAGTCAATGCATCCAGCAAAGCAACATCATTTTTATTTTTCAGTTTATCTGCCCAAATTGCAGCAATACTTTCTAAGACCAAATTGTATTACTTCTGTACTGTCATTTCAACACTTGTACTTAAATTAATGTCCTTACCTGTTTCATACTATGCCTTATGACTGAAATTTGGTGAGTGGCTGCAATATTTCTGTTGGAGTCTTGAGGAACTGAGGTATCTCTCGCTGAACAGTCACTCTTGGTGGTTCCATTACTGGTACTCTGTTCTTCTATTGTTTTGCCTTGACTCAAATCTGAAGAACTTTCTTGTGCTGGTATTCATAGGCGCAGTAAGGCAGTAACTTGATGATTTACAAGCCTCGTACCCTAAAACCATTCCTGAGGAGCCAAGATTACTGTGTTGGCCACTCTGAAAATGTCATGTGTCTGACTTTTAGAAAATCAATAGCTGACACAGCAGTAGCTGACCTTCTAGAGATTCCTTGTAGCTGTCAAAGTATTCTGGGTCTGCTGGCTTTGTCTGATGGGGAAATTAGATTCTGACAGAAAATTTGGTGCCAGAATCAACTGGAGTTTTTGCAACAATGGGCAATGTCGTGGGTTGAAGACCAACTCTAGAATTTGATCAAGGCTGACACTCCAGTACTGCTAGAGATGCTGACTTCAGAAGAAATGAGACTTCAAGGCAAAGCCCTGTCTCTTCTCCTAAGTAGGTAGGAAAATATTTTGTAGAAATATTTCAAAAAGAATAGGAGATTTAGTTTAAAGTGTCCCAGTCAATCAAATCCTTAATCCAGAAAACAGCAAATACATATTTCTCTGGCCATTATCACTTTGCTGCTTGTGAGATTTGCTGTAAACAAAGTTGTGATATTATTATGTGCTAGTATTCATGTATTACATTATTACGATAGTGACTACTTTGCATATAGTACTTTGCATATAGTACTTGGCTGAAAAGGAATGATCTTTGAGATGGTCATTGCTCTTGCTCTAAGCTATTCTACATTTCAGAATGTTTAAGTTTCCCTTTCTTCATCTTCCAATTCAATTTATCCCTGCCCTCGACTTCTAGCGCTTTGAAGGAAATGTTTGTGCCATGAACTCCTTGTCTACTCCTCATTCGCACACAACAACCCTTCTGTTCCTACAACACCTTTCCCTGTAAGTACAGCTGATATAACATCTGCCTTTTCATTTGCTCATTTCTCACAGTTGAAGATTCTGAACAGTCTTTCAAGATTGGACAGTTTAATCATACTCTGTTCAATTTAGTATTCTGCATTTACTGTTCATAATGTGTCCTCCTCCACATTAGGGCACCAAACATAGACTGAGGAATTACTTTTGGGAACATCTCCATTCAGCTCAGAAGTGTGACCTCATTTCCTGTCATCTGGTATTTTAATTTGGAGTGCCTACTCTGACGTTTCTGTCTTTGGCCTGATATAGTATTCTAGTGAAACTCAAAGTAAGCCTGAGGTGCAGTATCGCACCTCTCAACTGGGCACTTTTACAGTTTTCTGGCTGAATCTATTTTGTTTATTTTCTTTGATGCCTTTTTTCTCTTATTTCTCTCTTAATTCCTTTATTTGACTTTCAGATGACAGGTATTCTGGATCCTGCTATTTATATCACATCAAGATAGATCTTTTGTTTCTTCACCAATGCCTTTGGCCTCGTAGTATGAAATCTTCTGGTATTTAATCTCTTCAACCTTCCATGATATGACAGACCTTCCACATACTTCTTCGTAAACTTTACTTTTTCATTTGCTTGAAAAGTCTTACTTTCCCCAGTTATAACAAAATGGGGATGGGGGTGGTAATCTGTGGTACACAGGATTGATTCTCGTCATGCTGAAGTGGATGCCCCCCCCTCTAAGGATAGCTGCTTGCCTCCATGGGGTACTGGCCAGCTGGCAGTTCAGTAATAGCAGCAGGAACAGTGCAGTTCCTTGCTGAAGCAGCACCTAGAATAAGGTAAGAAATGTAGCAAAGGTATCCTCTTTGCTAAGTGTGAGGGAGTGGATTTGGCAAGATAGCATCAGGAAGACAATGAACACATTTCTCTTCCTCCACTTCTATCACCATTTTATGTGCTCACTTACCACCCAATCCATCCCACAGGCTGGTAAAATCCATCCCATTAACTTGGTTTTGCTCTCCACAGATGCTGACACATTACCAGTAATCAAGTGCACAGCTCTGTCCCAGATGATCAGGATAGGGTTAGCATTTTAAATATTACTGCAACTTCTAGCATTCAGGAAGAAGCTGAGATCATCATAACCCTGCTAATGAGCTTTGTTGATGATGGAGAGTTTGTGAGTGATCAGGTGATATGTCACTCAATTGGAATATTAGTCTCTGCTTTGCTGTGCAGACCCTTTAGAATTGCTGAATCACAATCTTTATCTAACTCAGATGATATCTTTCAGAATTTGTTCCACAAACATCTTTCTCCAGGTTAAATCAAGCAACTTCTGGGACATCTAAAGCAGGTGAAATTCTGAACTGGTCTTGAAACATTAACATTGTCTTCTCTCCACAAATGCTGAGTTTCTCCAGCACTTTATGTTTTTGTTTCAGATTTCCAGCATTCTTTGTTTTATATTATTCTGAGATATCTATCTAACCAATGATTCTTTACCTTACAAACAGAAGCTACTTCTCAAAATTATTAAAATGCCTGGAGTTAAGGAGCCATTTTCTTTCTACACAGGGTGTAAAATCTATAATTAATACTTCTATTGTAGGATTGTGGGTTATATAATGTATTTTGGTTAGTAGTATTTTAATTTGGCAGCCATCAATTCCTAAGTTAACATTACAAGATTTTGGGTAACAAATGTGGGCAGTGAAATGCAGAAAATAATAAATTATGTCATTCAAGAGCCTTTCTCTCCATCTTGTTTTTAAAATTTCAGTAATGCTTTAAATAATAGATTAGTGTTCTTCCAAATCATTGGAGCATTTCATACCTTTCAGGTTGGTTAGTTGCTCATTTAAAAAATATTAAATGTGTACACAAAGATTCTGAAGACAAACTAATAAAGTATATTTTTTGTGAAAAAGGCTAGAAATTGGTATGACTAGGAATGGGGTGGCATGGTGGCTCAGTGGTTAGCACAGGGACTTTGGTTCGATTTCAGCCTTAGGCAACTGTGTGGAGTTTGGACCTTCTCCCCATGTCTCTATGGGTTTCCTTCGGGTGCTCTGGTTTCCTCTCACAGTCCAAAGATGTGCAGGGAGTTAGGTGGATTGACCATGCTAAATTGCCCATAGTCTCTAGAGATGTGTAGGCTAGGTCGCTCATGGGAAATGCAGGGTTACAAGGCTAGGATGGGGAGTTGGGTCTGGGTGGGATGCTCTTCAGAGAGTCACTATGGACTTGATGAGCCAAATGGCCTGCTTCCACACTGTAGGGATTGTATGATGGTAAAGTAAAATAAAGACATATAAAATAGAACACTGGAGTTGACAGCCTGCATGGTTGCCAAAACAGCAAGTTTGAAAGAAAGGAGTTATTACTAAAGAAGGCAGAAATCATATAAATTATGGCATGTGAATGTGTAAGTAATTTTTGGGACTTCCCCTTCTATAACTTTAATTCTTTCAGTACAAATGGTCAAATTTTCCTCCTGCTGATTGTTCAGTGTTCAGAATATTTTGTGATATGTGTTCCACTTTTCAAGGAAAAAAATGGAACTCAAAAATAATATATTTTGAGCTGAAAGGTAATAATGAGACGAATGCTTACTGTGAAGCATTGAATTTTGATTATCTTTTCAAAACCATGTATTGACTTCTTATCGAAATTAAACTGAATATAATGTATATATCTTTTCTGAGTTGTGGACCAGTTCTCAAAATTACAAACTGGTTATGGTATGACCGCATGAAGAAGGTCCACAGCTCCTACCTTTGTTCAATGCAGTCTTGGGCAACTGCAACAATTATTTTTATTCTCACTTTTTTAGCATGTAGCTATCACTCTTCAAGCAAACTTAGCTAACCAGATCAAGAATGCAGAGCAACTTAAGGTTTCTTTTTGAGTTAAAGATAATGCTACTACATTTCTGGGGTAGGTGGGACCTCCACAAGCAAGATGGTCTTCATCTAAACCGGAGGGGTACCAATATCCTGGGTGGGAAATTCGCTAAAGCTATTAAGGTGGATTTAAACTAATACAGCAGGGGGATGGGAACCAAAATTGTAGGACAGGTGCAGAAGAGGATGAGAGTAGGGAGTTACAAAATCATTTACCTGACACTGGCAAGCGTGAACCTGGTTCGAAGTGTGTATTCTTCAACGCGAGGAGCATCCAAAATAAAGTGGGTGAGCTGGCAGGGTGGGTTGGTACCTGGGACTTCGATGTTGTGGCCATTACGGAGACATGGATAGAGCAGGGACAGGAATGGTTGTTGCAGGTTCCAGGATTGAGATGTTTCAGTAAGAACGGAGAAGATGGTAAAAGAGGGGGAGGTGTGGCATTTTTGATCAGGGACAATATTACAGTTGTAGAAAGGACGTTTGGGGACTTATCAACTGAGGTAGTATGGGCTGAGGTTGGAAATAGGAAAGGAGAAGTCACCATGCTGGGAGTTTTCTATAGGCCTCCGAATAGTCCCATAGATGTAGAGGAAAGGATTGCAAAGATGATTCTCGATAGGAGTGCGAGAGGCAGGATAGTTGTCATGGGGGACTTCAACTATCCAAATATTGACTGGTAACACTACAGTACGAGTAGTATAATGGGTCAGTTTTTGTCCAGTGTGTGCAGGAGGGCTTCCTGACACAGTATGTAGACAGGCCTACAAGGGGCGAAGCTACTTTAGATTTAGTACTGGGTAACGAGCCCGGCCAGTAGGTGAGCACTTTGGAGACAGCGATCACAATTCTGTCAGGTTTACTTTAGTGATGGAAAGGGATAGGTGTACTCCACCGAGCAGGTGTTACAGCTGGGGGAAGGGAAACTATGATGCAATTAGGAAAGATTTAGGAAACGTAGATTGGGAGAGGAAACTGCAGGGGATGAGCATATTAAAAATGTGGAGCTTATTCAAGGAAAAGCTCCAGTGTGTCCTAGATAAGTATGTACCTGTTAGACATGGCAGACATTATAGAACGCGTGAGCCGTGGTTTACTAAGAAAGTGGAATCTATGGTCAAGAAGAAGAAGGCTTATGATAGGGCAAAATGTGAAAACTCAGTTAGAGCGCTTGAGGGTTACAAGGAAGCCAGGAAACACCTAAAAAGAGAGCTCAGAAGAGCCAGGAGGAGACATGAGAAGCTGTTAGCGGAGAGGATCAGGGTTAATCCTAAGGCTTTCCATAGGTATGTCAGGAATAAAAGAATGACAAGAGTTAAATTAGGGCCAATCAAGGATTGTAGTGGGAAGTTGTGTGTGGAGTCAGAAGAGATAGGGGAAACAGTAAATAAATATTTTTCAACAGTGTTCAACATAGAAAATGACAATGTTGGCGAGGAAGATATAGAGATACCTTCATCTAGACTAGAAGAGATTGAGGTTCATAAGGAAGAGGTATTGGAATTATTACAGGATGTGAAGATAGACAAGTCCCCTGGGCCAGATGGGATCTATCCTAGGATCCTTAGGGAAGCAAGGGAAGAGATTGCCGAGCCTTTGGCATTGATCTTCAAATCATCATTTTCTGCAGGAATAGTGCCTGAGGACTAGAGGATAGCAAATATGGTTCCCCTGTTTAAAAAGGGTAGGAGAGACAATGCTGGTAATTACAGACCAGTAAGTCTCACTTCAGTTGTTGGTAAAGTGTTGGAAAAGGTTATAAAAGATAAGATTTATAACCATCTAGAAAAGAATAATCTGATCAGGGACAGTCAGTACAGTTTTGTGAAGGGTAGGTCATGCCTAACGAATCTTATTGAATTTTTTGACAAAGTGACCAAACAGGTAGATGAGAGTGAACCGGTTGATGCGGTGTATATGGATTTCAGCAAGGCGTTCGATAAGGGTCCCCACAGTAAGCTATTATACAAAATGCGGAGGGATGGGATTGTGGGAGACATAGCAGTTTGGATCAGTAATTGGCTTGTGAAAGAAAACAGAGGGTTGTAGTTGATGGAACATGTTCATCTTGGTGTCCAGTTACTAGCGGCGTACCACAAGCGTCAGTGTTAAGTCCACTGCTGTTCGTCATTTTTATAAATGACCTGGATAAGGGCATAGAAAGGTGGGTTAGCAAATTTGCAGATGATACTAAGGTAGGTGGAGTTGTGGATAGTGATGAAGGATGTAGTAGGTTGCAGAGACACATAGATAGGATGCAGAGCTGGGCTGAGAGGTGGCAAATGGAATTTAATGTGGACAAGTGTGAGGTGATACACTTTGGACGGAGTAATTAGAATGCAGAGTACTGGGCTAATAGTAGGATGCTAGGGAGTGTGGATGAGCAGAGGCATCTCGGTGTCCATGTACACAGATCCCTGAAAGTTGCCACCCAGATTGACAGGGTTGTTAAGAAGGCATACAGTGTTTTGGCCTTTATTAATAGAGGGATTGAGTTCCGGAGCCAGGAGGTTATGCTGCAGCTGTACAAAGCTCTGGTATGGCCACACTTGGAGTATTGTGTACAGTTCTGGTCACCACATTATAAGAAGGATGTGGAAGCTTTGGAGAGGGTGCAGAAGAGATTTACTAGGATGTTGCCTGGTATGGAGGGAATGTCTTACGAGGAAAGGCTGAGGGCCTTGAGGCAGTTCTCGCTAGAGAGAGAAGAAGGTTGAGAGGTGACTTAATAGAGATGTACAAGATAATCAGAGGATTAGATAGGGTGGACAGGGAGAGCCTTTTTCCAAGCATAGGGAAGGCAAACACGAGGGGACACAGCTTTAAAGTGAGGGGAGATAGGTATAAGACAGATGTCAGAGGTAGTTTCTTTACTCAGAGAGTAGTAAGGATATAGAATGAATTGCCTGCAATGGTAGTAGATTCGCCAAGTTTAAGTCATTTAAGTCGTCACTGGACAGGCATATGGATGTAAATGGAATAGTGTAGGTGGGATGGGCTTCAGATTAGTAAGACAGGGCGGCACAACATCGAGGGCCGAAGGGCCTGTACTGCGCTGTAATGTTCTATGTTCTATTACATGAAAAAAGTAATAAAACAAGAGTGCAAACATACAGAGAGATGCAGTAATAAGTTTACAAAGAAAGTCGAGGGAATGGGTATTTGATACAGTCAGGAAGGTAAAGGTTGTGACAGTGTGTGGGGATGATGATACTAGACTAGTAATTCAGAATTCCAGGTTAATACTTTGGGCACATGGGTCCAAATCCTAAGTTGTCATATGGAAAACTTGAATTGACTAAAACATGACATCAAAAGCTAGTCTAACAGCAACTGATAACTATTGTCAATTGTTACAAACACAGTTCTGTCATTCATGCAGTCCTTCTTACTAACATCTTGTGCCAAAATTGGAAGAGCCATCCCACAAGAGCTATCAGCAGCAGCCTGACATAGTCATTGTCATAGAATCTTAAGTAAGAATGTCCCAAATATCACCACCACTAGGTATATCCTGTCCAACTAGTAGAACAGACAGTCTAGAAAGAGCAGCACAATCCTAAAAGTTCTCAATATTGGCTGTTGACCCCATGAAGTCTCAGGGCTTCAGGTTAAACATAGGCAAAAAACCATCCTGCCAATTACTATGTTACTACCATCCCTCAGTTGATGAATCAATATTCTTTCATGTTCTACACCACTTGGAGAAAGCTGGCAAGTTTGAAGAATATATAAGGGTGGGGAATTTTAATGTCAATCTGATTTCTTAAGGAAAATCGTACTTAATTTCCATCCTGGAGATTTTTTGCTGAGGTAACAGAGTAGTAGATAATGCTGTTGATATTGGATGCATGAACTTCCCAAAAGTTGTTTGTAACAGTCCTGTACAATAGTCTTGTGAGAAAAGATTTAGCTCATGGGACAGTAACATGGATAGCAACATGGATACAAAATTTCCTGAGGGATAGGAAACAGAGTAATTATTAATGGGTTACTTTTTTCTTGCTGGAGGAAGGTTTGTTGCAGAGTTCCAATTTAGGTTTTGAGATCCTTGTTTTTACCTTGTGATTAATGATTGATGTGGAAGTAGCAATTTTCAAGTTGGAACCATTGTGAATTGTGGATGGACAGTGTAAAACTGCAAAAGGTCATTGTTAAGTTACTGATTTGGGCAAATGGGTTACAGATGGCTTTGAAAGTAGAGAATTTTGAGGTGATATGTTTTGGCAATAAAGCACATGGAGATTCGGTAGTAAATAAAGGCTACAATTTGAAAGGGGATGCAGGAGCAGAGAGACCAAGGTGTATATGTGAATAATTCATTCAGTTGGCAGATCAAGTAAAATGAGCAGGTAATAAAGCAACCAGTACTCTAAGCTTTATAAATAGGGATATATAGCACTGGAGGAGGGAGGTTTACTGATCTTGTATAATACACTAATCAGACATCAGCTGGAGTATTGTGTACAGTTCCAGGCATCATACCTTGGGAAGGCTGTTACTGCTGATGGGAAAGTGCAAAAGCTTTTTATGAGAACGGTCCCAGGGATGAGAAACAAAGATAAATTGGAGAGGTTGGAACTGTTTTTCTTGGAGATGCGAAGATTTGCTAAAAGTTTTCAAAATCATGAGGAGGATGAACAGAGTAGATAAAGAAAAACTTAGATGTAAAGTAGTTTGTGAAAGAAACAAATGTGATGTAAGAAGACATTTTTCACACAGCAACTGGTTAGTGTCTGGAATGCACTGCCTGGAAGTGCAGTGAGGCAACTTCAAATACAGCATTCAAGTGGGTATTAGATTAATGTTTAAGTAGGGGTTATGGGGGGGAAACAGAAGAATGGCATTGAGTCATAATTCTCTTTCAGAAAGCCAGATCAGGCACAATAGTCCAAATGACTTCTGTGCCATGACCAAATTGTGATTCTGTATATTCCATGTGGGTTTCCTGGGTTTGTCAGGTGATCACAACAGCCATTTTAGGTCAGTAGACTTTTCTGTTTTAAAAACTAGTTTTATCCATGAAAACCTCAGGTGTTCACATCAAATAATGAAAGTTGAATATTGATAATCCACTTTCACTGCAATCATAACTGGTACAAAAATTATTTCATTTTTAAAGAGTTCTGTTTGCCATGGAGTGCAATTAAAATGATTTTGATCACTAATCATGCAGTGTTTGCTCATTCCAGTTACTTCCCTTTTGAGGAGAAGGAGCAATAAAGACCTGCAGCTTTGTTAATGTCAGTTCTGCAAAAAACGTGCATTACTTATTTTGGTAAATTGATAATGCTTTCTGCTTCCAGAATGTAATGCCACAGAATGGATCACAGTTGGGAAAACATTGATTTGCACCCATGAATCTTGGTCTTCAAGAGATTGCTGAGTTGAATTCAGATGTTTCTCATAAACAAAGATAGAAGAGAAATTGAAATCCAGCTCCCATTCTGTTTACAATGGAAATGAGGCAACCGACTGCCCTTGACATATGGCCTGCCCAATGAAAACTTCAACTTAGTCAGTACCCCTCCCCATAATAAGCAGGAGCTGATTCATATACTTCCCAGTGCCATTTGGTGGAATCCGTTTTGAAGAAAGGTTGCTTGACCCAAAATGTTAACTCTGATTTCTCTCTACATATGCTATCAGACCTGCTGAGTTTTTGCAGAAAATTTTGTTTTTGTTTTTGTTTCTGATTTTTTTGTTTTTTGTTTGTGGAGTAGGGTGGTGGCAGGGGTGTGGTTGTTTAACTGGACAAGTCATTTGCTCTGTAGAGTGATTGCACAGCTTCAATTCATGCACTGTCTGAGGTTACCCATGAAGATCCTACCTTCCCAATCCTTGTCCCATGTCTGAGGCATGCTGACTCTCAGCATGAGAAAGTGTACTACGGCAACGTTGCCTTTACCTTGACTGCTAATTGGTACATTGCAGCTGGACCAACCTCAGTCTTCAAAAAGCTGACTGTGGTGAGCCACTAAAAATCTCACTGTATACCTCTGGGATGAGGAACAGGTCTGCTTTGGCTATTCTTTTTTGTTGCCCAACACAACCAAGTCTACAGTTACTGCATATGAGTGTTGTGTAGCACTTTAAGTTAATACAAATGAGACTTAAAACTCGAAAATGGTTCAAGCCTCAGAAAGAAGATGTCCTCACTCCACACACTGCTCGATATTGGAAGTGCAAATTGATAGACCATGTCTATTGCTACCACATGCCTGGGTTATACACAACTTAAATTCACCTCTGTGTATTTAAACCGGTTCAGTCTTAAACTTGATGCAGCTGTGAACAGGGTAGGGGTTGTGAAGGTGAATAGAGGGGGATGTATGAAGGGAGAAAATACAGAGGGAGGAGGAGAGAAGGGGGGCGGTAGCAGTGGGATCTCTGGAGTGGCTTCTCCTCACTGTCCACACATCGACCCTCACTACCCACCTCACTCCCCCGTTGGTGTCCTCACTCCCTTTAGTCTCAATCATGATAATGTAGTGTTTCTAGATTAATAGAATGGGTAGTTAATACACAATGGCGGGTGTCAGTAGATACTGCTGAATTGAAAATGGCTTAGCAAAATCAACGGAACATCTGAGGTCTTGGTGAATGAAGGGATCAATAGCCTATATCCATACTTAATAAAATTTATAAACTATGTTTAACTTACCTTTGAAATTATACATTGGAGATTGGTTTATTTAATTTAAAATATAATCAAATTACCTACTTATAGAAACATATTGCAGAAGCATATGAACTTGTCTCCTAAGGTTTATATGTTGTTAAATTCATGACATTCGAGAACTGAAACAATTGTTGCATATTCCAGAAAGCTACATGTTTTCAAATTCGGTGACTTTCCTTTCAAATACAGATTTGCCAATGATAGGAGGTCACATAGCTTGGATAATTGATATCCAATGTAACGTGACAGTAGCAGCATGGGTTCAAGGCCTCTTGTTATGCGGTGGTAATGTCCATCCCCCCGGACCAGGAGGCCCAGACTCAATTCCCAGCTGTTCCACAGGGGTAATATAACATCCCTGAACAGGTGGATTAGAAAAATGTGTTAAATTCCCACACCGGCTGAAGTTATCATGAAAGATTGTCCTTCTCAGCCTCTTTTAGCATTAGATTGAACCATCACCAGATGTCTCTTTCTAATGAGACAGCAATTCTTTGATATGGAAAGACTATGACAATGTTACCTTAGTTGTCTACATGTTCTCAATCAGCTTTCCAATTTGTGCTCGCTCGGTTTCATTTCAATTCTGAAATAATTGTATTTCCTAATTCATTGTTCCATGTGAAGCAATTACTTATAAAATTTCTGATTTAACCTTCAAATAATGCAAATCATGCTAACACTGATCTTGCCTAGTGCACGCCCTGTGCAATTTAACATGTATGCTTCTACGTCTTTTTGATCTGTACATCCTTCCTTAATCTGATCTACCTGTACTGTTCATAAACAAAGCTTTTCACTGTACAGAGGAACCTCAATTATCCGAATAAGATGGGCAGGCACTATTACGTTCAGATAATCAATTATTCATATAATCGATTATCCAAATGAAATAGTGCCCGCCCACCTCATTCGGATAATCGAGGTTCCTCTGTACAGTGAAAAACTTTGTTTATGAACAGTACAGATAGATCATATTAAGGTAGAATGTACAGATAAGTAAGGGTGTATTCATATAATCGATTTTACCTTAAACAAGGGAAGTCATACTGATCTAACACTATGAGAAAGTGAGGACTGCAGATGCTGGAGATCAGAGCTGAAAATGTGTTGCTGGAAAAGCGCAGCAGGTCAGGCAGCATCCAAGGAGCAGGAGAATCGACGTTTCGGGCATGAGCCCTTCTTCAGGAATGAGGAGAGTGTGCCCAGCAGGCTAAGATAAAAGGAAGGGAGGAGGGACTTGGGGGAGGGGCATTAGAAATGCGAAGGTGGAAGGAGGTTAAGGTGAGGGTGATAGGCCGGAGTGGGGGTAGGGGCGGAGAGGTCAGGAAGAAGATTGCAGGTTAGGAAGGTGGTGCTGAGTTCGAGGGTTGGGACTGAGACAAGGTGGGGGGAGGGGAAATGAGGAAACTAGAGAAATCTGAGTTCATCCCTTGTGGTTGGAGGGTTCCTAGGCGGAAGTTGAGGCGCTCTTCCTCCAGCTGTCGTGTTGCTATGGTCTGGCGATGGAGGAGTCCAAGGACCTGCATGTCCTTGGTGGAGTGGGAGGGGGAGTTGAAGTGTTGAGCCACAGGGTGGTTGGGTTGGTTGGTCCGGGTGTCCCAGAGGTGTTCTCTGAAATGTTCCGCAAGTAGGCGGCCTGTCTCCCCAATATAGAGGAGGCCATATCGGGTGCAGCGGATGCAGTAAATGATGTGTGTGGAGGTGCAGGTGAATTTGGGGTGGATATGGAAGGATCCCTTGGGGCCTTGGAGGGAAGTAAAGGGGGGAGGTGTGGGCGCACGTTTTGCATTTCTTGCGGTTGCAGGGGAAGGTGCCGGGAGTGGAGGTTGGGTTGGTGGGGGGTGTGGACCTGACAAGGGAGTCACAGAGGGAGTGATCTTTTTGGAACGCTGATAGGGGAGGGGAGGGAAATATATCCCTGGTGGTGGGGTCCGTTTGGAGGTAGTGGAAATGACGACGGATGATATGTATATGGAGGTTGGTGGGGTGGTAGGTGAGGACCAGTGGGGTTCTGTCCTGGTGGCGGGGCTCAAGGGCGGAGGAGCGGGAAGTGGAGGAGATGCGGTGGAGGGCATCGTCGATCACGTCTGGGGGGAAATTGCGGTCTTTGAAGAAGGAGGCCATCTGGGTTGTTCGGTATCGGAACTGGTCCTCCTGGGAACAGATGTGGCGGAGACGAAGGAATTGGGAATATGGGATGGCGTTTTTACAGGGGGCAGGGTGGGAGGAGGTGTAGTCTAGGTAGCTGTGGGAGTCAGTCGGTTTATAGTAAATGTTCGTGTTGATTCGGTCGTCCGAGATAGAAATGGAGAGGTCAAGGAAGGGGAGGGAGGAGTCTGAGACGGTCCAGACGATCTAACACTATGCCCTACTGGAGAGTTTGTATAAATCTATAATTTTAATGAGAGTGCCATTTAAACAGACTAATCCTTGAAGTCTGCAAATTACAGGTTAAAATGTGAAGGAGTTACCAACACATAAATATTTACATCAAATCCCAGCATTAAACAAGGTCCCGAACAGCTTCTACAATCGCAAGAGCATGTCAGTTTTCGGGAACTCAGTCTTGCGATAGAAAGACAGAAGCCCCGCCTCACACATGCGTTTACATTCTCGGTCTTTTTTTTACTGAGTGGCCTGGTAAAGTGACGAGAGTACCCTGTAAAACACTTACTTTTGCAAAGGGCTGTGTAACAACCCTTACCTAAAATATATCCAGTCGCTGATGCTTGAGCTGCTTATGTTTGTTTGTTTTTGCCAGCATTTTCACATCTTCTTCAGTACAGGTAAATCGAATACACTTACTTCTTTGATGTAATATTTTTGTGGGACCTTGAAATCTTCTTTGGATAATCCGAAATTCAGATAATTGAGCTTCCTCTGTACTTTGGTACACATGACAATAAATCAATTAATCAGAACCTGGCTGCTTGCTTTTGTACAGAACAATTTTCAACAAATGTTTATTAGTTTCAAAGTGGAAGATTCAAAGTAGCCCTAACTTCTGCAGTGATTTTTGTTCATTTTTACAGTCCACATATAGCAATTTTCTGACACCCTTGCAGAGATTGGAATGAACTCCAGTTTTGCAGGGCTTTTGGTGACATTGTCTAAATTATCCACAGTTTATGGCAATCCATTGCCCATGTTATAAGTATTCCATGCTGAAAAGTTATGTTATTTTTTACACATTAGTAATGACATATGCAGTGGACTAAATGTTTATGAACAAATTCTGGGCTAAAATCTTTTCTTGTCAATCTATCCATCAGTTTACTTAATGTGATTGAAACCATATACTGGGAACAAAAAATATACATCATTTTGAAGTTCAGACACATTGTATTTCCTTCCAGAGTAATAATTCTTTTTCCAATGAATTACTGTACATACCACAGGTTCCCGAAATCTGTTTCATGATCTGTGTCCACCAAAATATTTCCAGCTGGATTCAAGACAAGTACATTTTTGTTTAGTGCAGCAGTCCAGAAAGTAGTTCAATGAGTCTCTAGTCTGAATGCCAACTTCCATAAAGTTTTCTTTAAACTTTTCAGCCATTTTATTTTATGATGTTTTATTCACTAAACCGTGTTTTGTATCTTTAATGTTTATAATTGCTGGATCTCACAGTGAAAGAATTTTTAAAATACATTCAAGGCAAAATAAATCTCATTACATCAATCTTTTAGGCATATGACAGGTAAAAGTGAATATCAGTTTTGCTTAGAAATGCTCAAGTAACACTTGGAAGATACCCAGCCTCATCTTGTATCAGAGCTGAAAATGGGTTGCTGGAAAAGCGTAGCAGCTCAGGCAGCATCCAAGGAGCAGGAGAATCGACGTTTTGGGCATGAGCCCTTCTTCAGGAATCATCTTGTATCAGGCCAGTCACAGAAAGCTCTAATACGTCTGACATGATCTGGAAACTAGTGCAGAATGCTTCTCACTCCATGTAGAAGTGTGTCTTTAAGGTTGTACTGATCTTCAATTCAAGAAGAGATATGTGTTTTATTGTAGTCATGCTCTTCTGAAGTTTAGACTACAATTCCTGTGTAATCATTGTGCACAGGAGAAAAACAGGTTCAAGAAGCAACATCACCAAGAAGCAACCTATCAACTCGGTTTTCATTCATGAAGAAATCAGGAAGGATTAAAAATATGAAAGAAAAATTTATTGTGACAACTACCACTTGGTATATCTGTGTACACTGTAACTTATTAAGTTAATGCACATGAGGTCTAAAATTTGAAAATGGTTTGAGCCTCATGGTATTGATATCAGAGAGATGGTGGATTTACTCTACACACTGCTTAATGTGGAAAGTGTGAATCAATAATGGCTTGACAATGTCAAATGACACATCGGAAATCTTAGTGAATGGGGAGACCATTAGCCTACCTCTTTAGTCAATGAAATTTGAGAACTTCCCATTCAGAGAGAGGGTACAGCTGACAGGTCATTGTACAACAGATTCAAGCTACCTCACTCTCTTTTTGATAAGGGTCCACTCCACTCAATGAAGATCAGAAGAAGAATTGGTTTATGGGGAAATGAATGAAAAAGAAAAAGGGTGGAAAATAAAATTATTGAAGAATAATTGGAGAAAATACATGTCACAAACATGCATTTCTCATATTGCAGTTTTTTGTAAAAAGATTCTGTAAAAAGAAAATTTCTGCTCTAAGATGTGTGTAAAGTGGTAGAAGTCTCCAAATATATTTACACAGTTTATGAAAGTCTTTTTGTACAGAATCCCTAAAGAGGAGCTCTAAGAGACATATTGCTCAGCTGAAAGAAGCACAGCAAACAATGCCTTTTGAAACAATGTTGTTCTGTCATAGAGTCATAGAGATGTACAGCATGGAAACAGACCCTTCGATCCAACCCGTCCATGCCGACCAGATATCCCAACCCAATCTAGTCCCACCTGCCAGCACCTGGCCCATATCCCTCCAAACCCTTCCTACTCATATACCCATCCAAATGCCTCTTAAATGTTGCAATTGTACCAGCCTCCACCACATCCTCTGGCAGCTCATTCCATACACATACCAACCTCTGCGTGAAAAAGTTACCCCTTAGGTCTCTTTTATATCTTTCCCCTCTCACCCTAAACCTATGCCCTCTAGTTCTGGACTCCCCGATCCTAGGGAAAAGACTTTGTCTATTTATCCTATCTATGCCCTTCATGATTTTGTAAACCTCTATAAGGTCACCCCTCAGCCTCCGATGCTCCAGGGAAAATAGCCCCAGCCTCTTCAGCCTCTCCCTGTAGCTCAGATCCTCCAACCCTGGCAACATCCTTGTAAATCTTTTCTGAACCCTTTCGAGTTTCACAACATCTTTCCGATAGGAAGGAGACCAGAATTGCACGCAATATTCCAACAGTGGCCTGACCAATGTCCTGTACAGCCGCAACATGACCTCCCAGCTCCTATACTCAATACTCTGACCAATAAAGAAAAGCATACCAATGTCAAAAGAGTTCAGTTGAGCATCGCCTGTAACTGCAGAAGTTGAACAAGAAGCCTTCCCTCTTTCCCCCAAATCCTGCTGATCAATGACTATAGAAGCCATGCAGTTGTTCAATCCAACCTCTGATTTCAATCACTTCACTTCAGAGGAAGAAACAACCCTGCAATGACCTAAGAAATTGATCTTACTTCCATCTTTGGCTATTTTACACCATTGTATCTGTTTTGCTTAAGTAACATGGATAAATAGCTGCAAAGTAAATAACACCTGTTTAAAACAAAAAGTCATGCTGCTTAATATTTTTAAATTGAAACTCTTGAGAAATTGAAGGGGTCTACAAACAAGTTTCTAAAATTTCTTAGTTCATGGGCCACTGTAAGGACAGGCCTGGTCTCTGGTCATGACACATATAATATCTGTCCCACAACAATACTTGGTTATCTGGATAAGAATAGAGAAAATTCATACCTACATATTAAATCTTCTTTATGACTTTTCATGTCATTCCTGCTGTCAAGATCTGATTTTGAGCTAAAGCTTCCTTATGGACATAATGTCATACATATAGACTGCTACATGGCTATATCATGTGATATTCATTGAGATTGTAAAGCATTTGATTGCAGAAATAATTGCACTATATAAATAAAAATTATGTATGTTCCATCGGCTGTGAACAGACACTTTTTTTGTGTTCACTGAAGCAGACAATAAACATCACCAGATTCATCAGTCAGGCACACTTTCAAGTGTCCATTTTTGGGCATTGGCAATTGATCACACTGTCAGTTGAGGTCAATGGACGTTATTAAATTAAGTGCTATGATGAACTATGGGAATCATAAATGTCTGCATTTACACCAGCAGTGTAATGAAACGTAATGAAAATGACAGAAGATAATAACTGGAGGTGCTCTATACTCTGTTGTTCAACGCACTATACTGACATTGATTCATAACTTACAATGAGAAAGAGGGGAGCTGAGTGAGTAGTCCCTATGAGTGTTGGTGTAGGTGCAGGTTACTGGTGAGCTGTCTCTATGAATGACTGGCAATGCAGAGGGCATGTTGGATTAGTGGTGTCAGGGGCTGGATTTGGTGAGAATGAGTGAGGGAAGATGTTACAGTTAGTAGTGAGAGTGGTCAAGCATGAGCCTTGTTGAAAGGTGTGTACAGTATCAGAGATAGAATACGTATGAGGTAGTGGAGAGAAAATGGTGGCTATTATCCTGGCAGAGTTGAAATGATTATTGACTTTCTTCCTAAATGACTGAGCAATTCTCCAGACTGCTAACACCTCACGGACATGGGTGACAATCCTATCCTAAGCTGGCAGAGTCTGGTGATATGACGTCCATTGCTGATTCTGGGAAAGAGGACAGACCTCTGCTGCATCACCAGAACTTCCAGATCCCTGTGCACAAACTAGGAACCAGTTTCTTCTTCTCTGCTACGTCTGAGACAAATGTCAGTCACTGTGGGGGGCAGCTCTTGTCTGTGTGCACGACAGTCTTCCAAAGAGTTTGCCAACACGAGGGGTGACTCATATTTCAGAAATTCCTGTCAGTAGTGAGTTTTTATGCGTTTGATAAGTGGTGGAATTGGGCTAGCATTAGAGAGGAGGGATGTGGTCAGTAATCAATGAAGTGAATTTGGAACAATCTTGTGAGAAAACCAGTTGGCCTTGCTTAGAAACCCTCCATGAAACTTGGCAAAATCTATACTTAGCCAATATGTGGGAAAAGTTAGCCAATAATCTCTGTGGCTGATATTGAGCCTTTGGAGTGAGAGATATAATCAACTCTCATCAGAAAATAATTATCTACAGAACTCTGTTGAGAGTGAGAAAATCAAAATAACATGAAAAGCTGGATGTTATGTGTCGCCAGCAGGTATATTTTTAACTGTTATGGTATGAAAAATAGCCTTCTATTTCCCAGTCACCCCCAAATAAATAAATAATTCAAGGTAAATTGACTTGTTAAAAGTTCAATCTGCCCCAATATTGCCCTCTGCACCTATAAAATGATTGGCATGGGCAGGAGGAAAGACAGGCCAAGAGATACAAACTTTTTGAAGGTTGCATATGTCATTGGGTCCACCACACCACCCCCAACTCCACTCCCCGTTGCGCACCCCCCCCCCCAATCACCACCATCACTTGTGAACATTGCACACCACTTCCTGCATATTTTTTAAAAACTACTGCTCCACCATTCTCACCATCCCTCCCTGGATTCAACGCCAAAAACCTCCCTTGCTTACCTGAATCCAGGATCCACCCCCTGCCGGACCAGCAGCACACACAACTGAGCTCTAGCTCTGCTGAAACGGTTGGAACTGCCAGACAATTGGATTGACCAACAGCTCCAGTGAATAACTTTTCTTCCTCCACTGTGGGGTTCATGTCCAACTCTGCCCTCATTTACCCCACATGCAATGTATTGCAGCAGTGGGGTAGTCCTCTTCTTCATATATCAGTTTGCCAACAACAATTTAGCATGGCCAATTCACCTAACCTACAAATTTTTGGACTGTAGGAGGACACCGGAGCAAACCCGTGCAGACACAGGGAGAATGTGCAAACTCCACACAGTTGCCTAAGGTGGGAATTGAACCCAGGTCTCTGGCGGTGTGAGGCAGCAGTGCTAACCACTGTGCCACCCACTTTGAATATTCTTCCAATTCAAACCAATGTTGGCTTGAGATCAATGAGATCCTCTTTGCAAGATTAGACATACGCAACAGACCTAAAAAGCAAACTCTGTGTCAAGGGACTACATTTTCAGGTGAGAGGTGGCAATCAGGAGGTGACACTAATCATAACATCGCAACCCTATGTCCATCACTAAGCTTTGAGAGAATGGGTTTCTCCTGGTGTAAGATCTTAATTTGTGCCCAAGTCAGCTCTGCTAATTTAATTAGCAAACCTGTGATGGATTCTAGAGTGGAATAGCTCTGATTGGTGCTCTGAGACATGACCCATTAAAATCAATACCTAACTAAAAT
Source organism: Chiloscyllium plagiosum (assembly GCF_037043375.1). Classification (NCBI taxonomy): domain Eukaryota; kingdom Metazoa; phylum Chordata; class Chondrichthyes; order Orectolobiformes; family Hemiscylliidae; genus Chiloscyllium; species Chiloscyllium plagiosum. The sequence continues at coordinate 69,533,506 of NW_028270141.1, forward strand.
TTGTTCAGAAGTCACACGACACCAGGTTATAGTCCAACAGGTTTATTTGATATCACAAGCTTTCGGAGTGCTGTTTCTTCATCAGGTGGTTGTAGAGCAGAATCATAAGACACAGACTTTATAACAGGATTGCATCTCATGGAATGTAATATTAAACAAATGTAGCTTACATCTTTCATCTTTTAAAATGGCCATGTTAGTTTCGATTCCTTCATATGTAAATCCCAGAACATTTTTAAAGTTACATTCTCAAGGTAGCTTTTAACAATAGGTGCCATCTCAGCTCAGGTAATGCATTGAAAGTTTGAAGTTAAAGTCTGTGTCCCAGTGTTAGGTCAGATGGATTCTATTTCTAAAGTGTGAGTTACAGAATATTACATGGTGTTATGCAATTTTTGAGCAAAATGTAATTCTGCAAGTACCCCACAGACGTGTGTGTGTGTGTGTGTGTGTGTGTGTGTGTGTGTGTGTGTGTGTGTGTGTGTGTGTGTGTGTGTGTGTGTGTGTGTATATATGTATGCGCATGCATGTGGGTGTGTATGTCGGGGGGGCAGGGTTGGGGGGGTGAGTGTCTGTGAGAGTGTTCATGTGTGGGTGTGAGTGTGCATGTGTGTGAGTGAGTTTATGAGAGAGAGTTTGTGTATGAGAGAGGGTCTGTGTAGGTGTGTTGGGTCTGGAGGAGTGTGCGTGTGTACGTGTGTGTATGAGAGAGTAAATCATGTAGTGGGGTTAGCTGTAGTGTGACATGAACCCAAGGTCCCGGTTGATTACTACAGGCAACTACCGGCCGATCCGACCAAAGAGCACACCCGTGAACTAACAACATTGATCAAGACGTTTGATCCAGTCCTTCAGAGTTCCCTACGTGCCCTCATCCCACATACTTCTCGAGTAGTTTCCAACTATCCACAGCTGACCAGCTGTCTGGATATCTCAATTGCACATATCTCCATAGCCAAGATCTGACAATAAGAACTGAAACAATTGCACAGAGGCTGGTCTCCTGTCACTGAGTCATCCTTTATTTACACATGGAGAGTCCTTGAAACTGATCCAGCTCCCTCAGAGCCAGCTCTCAGAGTGAACAGCATGTCTGACACTCCTGTTCTTATCTATTAACAGCCCCAATCAGGGAACTCATATTCTATGAGGTCCACCTGGCTGACCTCATTACCATCACTACATCCCTCCCCTTCTGAGCCTGAGGATACAGGCCAGCCCTTTTTCTTGTAACACTTCCTGGGACATTTTAGCACTGATCAGGTTCCTCCCACTCTGGGTCTGATACGGGTGGCGTGTTAGGAACAGCAGTTTGTCTCTTGTGACCCAGAGCATCTCGGGAGAAATTCACTCTTTTCTTCCTGTTGCAAAACTGTCAATGTGGTGAGATCCACCATGTCCATCTCAGATTCAGAGGTCTATTCAAAGCATGATGAAGAGGGAGAACCCATGGGTTACAATAGCCTTTCCAATTGTTCCAAGGAGCAGGGCAAGTTTGCACCATATGGTCCACGTGTCCGTTCAGGATCATCGAAACTTTATACGTCACTGGACCTGACCTAATTTCGACCATGCATCTTACACATGCAGGACCATTTTTGTGGTTCCTACATCAAATTTTATCTCCCGAAGTAAGTGGGCAGCAAGGTGGCACAGTGGTTAGCACTGCTGCCTCACAGCGCCAGAGACCTGGGTTCAATTCCTGCCTCAGGTGACTGACTGTGTGGAGTTTGCACATTCTCTGTGTGGGTTTCCTCCCACAGTCCAAAAATGTGCAGATTAGGTGAATTGGCGATGCTAAATTGCCCGTAGTGTTGGGTGAAGGGGTAAGCGTAGGGGAATGGGTCTGGGTAGGTTTTGCGTTGGTGTGGACTGGTTGGGCCAAAGGGCCTGTTTCCACACTGTAAGTAATCTAATCTAAACTTTTCCACATTCTTGGCAGAGCCTGGCATCCAGCACTGGCATTCCTGATGCCATTTCAGCCTCCCCCTCCCAGGTCCGGGAAGACCAGATTTGATCTGGTGCAGAGTCTTCTCCCCATTAACAACTCTGTTGGTGCTATCCCTGTAATTGCATGACAGATGTTCTTATAATCCAATAGGAACCGTGACAGCTTGGTACCGAGTGAAACTGTAGGCTTTTTCTTCAAGCCAGCCTTCAAAGTTTGAACTGTTCCTTCTGCTATTGGATGGTGGATGGTATGGAGCTGTCGTTATATGTCAAATACCATTCAACTTTTGAAAACACTCAAATCCCCTAGTGGTAAACAATGGCCCATTATCTGTGACCAACACTTCCAGGAATCCATGTATTGCAAAACATGCATGAGGTTTTCTATTGTTGTCCCCATGTTTGAGAAACGAACTCAATGCACATCCAATAAAGTGTTGTAGAGTGGGGCTCGACAATAACTAAGAACAATGAGCCCATAAACATGCCTGCATTGTCAACATGTAGCTGCAAAATGTGTTGCTGGAGAAGCGCAGCAGGTCAGGCAGCATCCAAGGAGCAGGAGAATCGACGTTTCAGACATAGCCCTTCTTCAGGAATCATGCTTATGCCTGAAACATCGATTCTCCTGCTCCTTGGATGCTGCCTGACCTTCTGTGCTTTTCCAGCAACACATTTTGCAGCTCTGATCTCCAGCATCTGCAGTCCTCACTTTCTCCTTGTCAACATGTAACCAAGTACATAGAATCAAAGCAACTCTACAGTGTGGAAGCATACCATACGATCCATCAAATCCACACTGACTCTCTGAACCCAAATCCACCCCCCTCCATGGCTAATCCACCTAGCCTGTACTTACACTATGGGCAATTTAAATGGGCAATCCACCTAACCTGCACATCTGTGGACTGTAGGAGGAAACCAGAACACCTTAGGGAAATCCACACACACACACAGGGAGCATGTGCAAACTCCACATCGACGATTACCCAATGGGGGATTCAAACTCAGGTCCCTGGCACTATGAAGCAGCAGTACTTACCACTGAGTCCCCGGGCTGCTCTAGGGTTTGCCTGACCATTCCCACATGTGTGGGAGAGATGCTGGCAGTAATTCTTGTCTTTGTTTTGCAGTCTGGGCAGTGCCCCACCAATGCAGCTATGTCTGCATCCAATCCTGGCCATTAGACATAACGTCTCAGCAACATGTTCATTTTTGAGAACCCTGGATGACCCTGATAGAGTTCAGCCAGTATCTAGCGGCGAGCATTGCTTAGGACTATCACTCTTGCTCCCCATAATAAAATGCCGTCCTCCACTGTGATATAGTCTCCCCAGATCCAAAAAGGTTTCAATTCTGGTTGTGATGGCCCTTTAGTCTCCTCCATCACCACCAGCTGTTTCAGTTTTGCCAGGACCAGATCTTATCATAGTCTCATATTGTCAGCTGTTATTGGGAGTGAATCCAGAAAATTTGAAACCATTACAGACTCTTCCAATGGCATCACCTCCAGTGGTGCATCTGCCCATGGGAGGCATCTCAATGATTCTGCATTTGCTAGTTGGCCTCCAAACAGTGTTCCCATTGGCAATGATATGCACTTAGTATTATAGCCCACTGCTGAACTTGGTCTGAAGCTATGGATGGGACTGTTTGGTCCTCTTTAAGTAGACCTAGTAGGGGTTTGTGGTCCATTATTACATCCATAAAGGTATTGGTGGAACTTCCTGACTCCAAATATGACAGTCAACCTTTACTTTCTATCTGGGAATAGTTAAGTTATGTATTAGCCAAAGTCTTGGATGCATACGCTATTCGGAGTTGCTCTCCGTGGAGCCACCACTACCCCAGTGCCATATGGGGAGACATCGCATGTCAATACCAGATCTCACTTGGGATCATAATATGTCAATACTTTAGAGGATGATAGCTGTTTCTTCACTTCCCTGAAAACAATGGTTTAGCTCCATGAACATTTCCAAGGTTGACCCTTTTTTAGAAGTTGATGCCAAGGTGCCAGTGTGGAGACCAGGTTATGGATGAACTTTCCATAATAATTCATCAGCCCAAAAAAAGACCTAAGCTCTGGCATACACAGGGCACCTTTGATCACCCACGCTTTATCTTGAGTTATTAGATCTGTTTGAAGTCTGTCCCATTTAGTTCAGTGTTAGTGCCACAGAACATGATGGAAGTTATTCTTAATGTGAAGGCAAGACTTGGTCTCCACAAGGACTTGGTAAGGAGAAGGTCAAGTATTCAAAGTTTGTGCGAAGATTTGTAGCTCGGGTGCTCGTTGTTGTGGTTCTGTTCGCCGAGCTGGAAGTTTTTGTTGCAAACGTTTCGTCCCCTGGCTAGGCGACATCATCAGTGCTTGGGAGCCTCCTGCGAAGCGCTTCTTTGATGTTTCCTCCGGTGTTTATAGTGGTCTGTCCCTGCCGCTTCCGGTTGTCAGTTTCAGCTGTCCGCTGTAGTGGTTGGTATATTGGGTCCAGGTCGATGTGTTTGTTGATGGAGTTTGTGGATGAATGCCATGCCTCTAGGAATTTCCCTGGCTGTTCTCTGTCTGGCTTGCCCTATGATAGTAGTGTTGTCCCAGTCGAATTCATGTTGCTTGTTGTCTGCGTGTGTGGCTACTAAGGATAGCTGGTCGTGTCGTTTCATGGCTAGTTGATCAACCAGGGAATTCCTAGAGGCATGGCATTCATCCACAAACTCCATCAACAAACCACTACAGCGGACAGCTGAAACTGACAACCGGAAGCGGCAGGGACAGACCACTATAAACACCGGAGGAAACATCAAAGAAGCGCTTCGCAGGAGGCTCCCAAGCACTGATGATGTCGCCTAGCCAGGGGACGAAACGTTTGCAACAAAAACTTCCAGCTCGGCGAACAGAACCACAACAAGGTCAAGTATGTTTTTTCCCTCTTGTTGGTTCCCTCACCACCTGCCGCAGGCCCAGACTAGCAGCTACGTCCTTTAGGACTTGACCAGCTCAATCAGTAGTGCTACTGCCAAGATATGTTTGGTGATAAACATTAAAATCCTCATGCAGAGTACATTTCATGCCCTTGCCACCCTCAGTACATCATGGACAAGCATTGATTCATCGGTGGAGGCAAGATGGTATGTGGTAATCAGCAGGAGGTTTCCTTGCCCATGTTTAATCTGAAGCTGTAAGTCTCCATGGGGTCCAGAGTCACTGTGGAGGACTCCCAGATTAACTCTTTCCTGACTGTGAAACACTGTGTCTCCACCTTTGCTGGGTCTGTCCTGCAGTGGGACAGGACATATCCAGCAATGGTGATGGCACTGCCTGGGACATTTTCTGTAAGGTACTTTGTCAGGCTGTTGCTTGACTAGTCTGTGAGACAAATTTCCCAATTTTGGCACTACCCCCCAGATGTTAGTAAGGAGGACTTGCAGGGTCAACAAAGCTGTTTTTGCCTTTTTTTTTCCAATGCCTAGGTCACTGCTAAGTAGTCTGTCCAGTTTCATATATTTGTTGATACAACTGAATGGCTTGCTAGACTATTTCATGGGGAAGTTGAGAACCACATTGCTATCGGTCTGGAGTTACATATAGGCCAAATCAGGTGAGGATGTCAGGTATCCTTCCCTGAAGGACATTTGTGAATCCGATAGGCTTTTTCTGATATTCATCAATGGTTTCATGGTCATCAGTAGATTCTTAATTTCAGATTTGTTTTCATCAAATTCAGATACCTCCATCTGCCACAGCAAGATTCAAACACAGGTCCCTAGAAAGTTAGCTAAGATTCTAAATTAATAGTCTAGCCATCACCTCTTCCAAAATGTCCTAAAGGGACTGGTCCTGTGAAGTACTAAAAAAGGAAGGTGTGGTGGTGGCGTCTCGCTGGAGTTGGCAGAAAAGGCAGCTTATGAGTCTTTGAATACAGAGGCTGGTGTGTGAAAACTGAGGACAAGGGGGCCCCTATGGTTGTTGTGGGAGGGAAGGGAAGTAATGAGTGCAGAAGTGCAGGAAGTTGATCAGAATCAGCTGAAGCCCAGTTGACCATACTAGCAGGGTATCCTCAATTGAGGAGAAGGACAGACATGTCTGAGGAGCCCTGCGGAAGATGGCAACATCAGAACAGAAGTGATAAAGACAGAGAAACTGGGACAATGGAATGGAGTCATTTTGGAGGCTGGAGTTGAGGATGTACAGTCCAAGGAACTGTGGGAGTCAGTGGGCTTGTAATGGATATTGGTGGCTAGCCTATTCCAAGATATATAAACAGAATCAGAGATCACAGTCTGGTGGGTCTGCAGTCACTTTGGTGTCTTTGGGTGTTATGTCCCATGGGCCTCACACAGATTTTTTTAATGTCTGTAGTTATCTCTGTAGCAGTCCTTTTTAAGAATTGCATTTTGGAAATAAGGGCTAAAAAGGCCTACAGTATTTCAGTTTTTTTATAGCATGAATTGCACACAACAAAGAAAAGTGCCAGGAAATGCCAGAAATGCCATTTCATCACAGTTTGAAAGTGTAAGGCATTTAGGTCTTGTGTGTTTCTATCATGCTGTAAGGCATTTTCAGTATCAACTGTGAGAAAAATGTAACCAGTTGTAAAGTGTATCGCAAGGGCCTCGACATTGGGTGGCAGGAAGACAAAGTGTGGCGGACACCAAGATGAAGGAGGAAGAACTTGGACTGATGACATCATCACTAGGGTTTGATTTGAACTCTTAAAAAGTAAGTTGGGATTGAACAGAGACACACTAACAAACATCTAAGGACATTGTGGCTGTGGCTAACCACCAGACACGCTGCTTACAGTAACATTCATAGTCAATAGCTTCTCTGGATGTACATGAACAGCTTTCTTTCTGCCTTACCATGCCACAGCTATTACCTACACTGATGGCATGTCCCTTGAGTAGGGAATGAACACATGCAGTGGATTTTCATAGCCCCAGTGGGATTAATAAGGCACTAAAGCTCAATCAGATGATCCAATTCAAAGTATTATTGTATATGCTGTGGGTCAGAAAGGAATATAAATTCACAGCCCTCAACAATATTTTGACTTCAGCCATAGAGGTATGATGTGGTCAGTCATGGAAAGACTGCAGAGAATGACCACCCTGTAATGAACTCTTATATGGGGGATCTCACTAAGCAACTGTGACTATATGCTGTTGATTAGTGGATTAATAAAATATTTCTACATAAAGTGGAAATTGCATTCATAGTTTGTTGTGTCATTGAAACCTAGAATACAGGGTAAGGACCTTAGAGGTTGGCGCTTGAGGATCTTACGTGAGTTCAAAGATTTAATATTATAAATGTATGAGTACAATCTTTGATATTAGTGCTATCTTGTGTTTTCAAAGAGGGAAATTGTAAAAAAATGTCATTACAAATAAAGAAGGTAATGTTGCTATGTGGCTAGTTTGTCTAATAAAGGAGTCAGTAAAATGAGAAAAGAAGCCCAGGAATATGAAAGAACTTAACCCCTAATTATCACAAACAGCCCTCAAAAGAATATTTTAACAACTGAGATTTCCAAACATCAATGTTAAGCATTTGATTGCATAGTCAGTTATTTTATGTCTGATATTAAATTATCAGGTTGGTATTGGTTTTGCATGAACAAACTATGTGGAGAATTATTCTTATATATTTAGATGGAATGTTCATTTTGATATACTTACATCATTCTAGTTAATTACAATCACACCCTTATTACATCAGCCTAATGTTTCGCTTTCTAGATAATCATTAAAGCATTTTGTGGTTGCTTATATTACAAATACCAGAAATATTTGTATTTCCTTGTGTGTCTTTGTGGGTCTGCAGGGGCTGATTAAATAGCTTTGGTCTACATTCATCAGGGGCCTTTAGGGATATCTTCCCTTTTTAGTTAAATTGAATTCAAATATGTTCTGTGGGAGTGTTCCAGATAGTTACTATTTTTATGGCTTACATTTCTACAGGAAAATGAAGCAGACAGTATTGATGGAAAGCAGACAAGCATTAGCACTGAGGAGGAATCCGTCTCCAGGAGTAAGAAAAAAAAATGAGTGCCCAAAGCCAAAATCACCAGACGGAAGCTCTTGTGTACTCTAGCCACAATCCTTACAGTGTAGACTCAGATATTAAGACAAAATCCACTATGATAACCTCAGTCATATTCTCTGCACAACTCATTCAGTTTTGTCTGAAGTGTAAAAACCTGTATAAATACTGCATATGGTTAACATGCTTTTGAGTTATTTTACAGTTGGACAGACTTCCAGTGAGTCACACTGACAACATTGAACAGTAATTTGAAAATTCCATTCTTCCTGTTCCCACTAAACCATACAATGCCAAAGAACAGATGATATAATTGTATAGGCATGCCTGCTAGCCATTATGTTAGTGTCCAAATATTAAAGATCACAAAAATTAACTACAAAATGCTAGCAATCGATATGCTCCTGTTTTGAGACACAAGGTCACAATTTGTAATCAACTTGTGCCCTGTTCTATTGAGGCAGGCAGTACATCAACTTTGTGAACTTTGTCATGAGTGATTGCAGATTCAATCAGGTAAGATCCATGCTTCTGGCTAAAGAACATTCTGTAGGGTGCACAGCAACATGGGTGGCCAGCACATTTTAGCTCATCTGTACATGCCTCCAGCTGTACATCCAAGGCAGGCACATCACCAAGCACATTCCATATGTTTCTATTTGCATTCATCACTCCCTTATCTGGGACCAGGTGGCCCCTAGTCAATAAGGACTGATGGTACACCAGAGTAATAGAGCAAGGGATTGACAGTGCACAGGTACCCCTGCACAACCTGGACTCACCAATAGAGGCAGTGAGACGTGGGTGTGATGCTGACATTATTGTAAGGAATTTGGGAGGGATAGAGTGGCTGAATGCTAGGTTTGGGTTCTGAATGCTATAGACTACCGATGGGTGAGAAATGGGTAAGTGGTTAATTGAGCAGTGTGATAGATTGGTGGAATAGCAGATGGGAATTATGTGAAGATACATTCATAATCCTTGACCATCTGTGTGAGATCCTTCACTTCATTTGGCACTGCAGCCACAACCTCAACAGGACTTGATCTCTCTTGCTACCCACTTCTAATTCTATTGGAGATTATTCTTGAGACCTACCTGTATGTTGATGCTGCACCAGCAACTCTCATTCTAACACTACATTTGGGAAAGCAAATCTCAGCAGGACTTATAGACTTAACGCTAAGGTCCTAGGGAGTGTTGCTGAACAAAGACACCTTGAAGTGCAGGTTCATAGCTCCTTGAAAGTGCAGTTGCAGGTAGGTAGGATAGTGAAGAAGGTGTTTGGTATGCTTTCTTTTATTGATCAGAGTATTGAGTACAGGAGTTTGGAGGCCATGTTGTGGCTGTACAGGACATTGGTTAGGCTACTGTTGGAATACTGCATGCAATTCTGGTCTCCTTCCTATCAGAAAGATGTTGTGAAACTTGAAAGGGTTCAGAAAAGATTTGCAAGGATGTTGCCAGGGTGGAGGATTTGAGCTACAGAGAGAGGCTGAACAGGCTGGGGCTGTGTCGGAGGCTGAGGGGTGACCTTATAGAGGTTTACAAAATTATGAGGGGCATGGATAGGATAAATAGACAAAGTCTTTTCCCTGGGATCGGGAAGTCCAGAACTAGAGGGCGTAGGTTTAGGGTGAGAGGGGAAAGATATAAAAGAGACCTAAGAGGCAACTTTTTCACGCAGAGGGTGGTACGTGTATGGAATGAGCTGCCAGAGGAAGTGGTGGAGGCTGGTACAATTGCAACATTTAAGAGGCATTTGGATGGGTATATGAATAGGAAGGGTTTGAAGGGATATGGGCCAGGTGCTGGCAGGTGGAACTAGATTAGATTGGGATATCTGGTCGGGTGGATGGGTTGGACCAAAGGGTCTGTTTCCATGCTGTACATCTCTATGACTCTATGACATTGTGCACTCAGGGACATGTATCTAGCTCATGAAGCGAAACACACTGCATCTGTGAGCTGTTCACTCACTGTCACAGTTTTCACTTTCTCTCTGAGCTTCCCTGGCTGCTTACAAAATCCTTGCCTTGCATTTCATTGACTTTGGGCACTTTGCCTCCTCAGTCAGAGTTACCAGACTCATATTAATGTTGTATTGCCCTGCCATTTAAGGCAGACACAAAGGGAGGAAGATTGTCATTGTTGCCAGCAGGTTTCAGTCATCAAGAGGAATAGCCTTCAGTCAGGGGGTCCCTGCACAGTAGGTCAAGGGCATGATCCAATATCAGTTCAGGACACAGCCAGTCACTTGGGGCAGACCAAGTCAGGGTGCTCTTCAGATAAGGGGTAAGAAGCTGAATGTCAGCAACCATTTTGACTCTTTCAGCATTACTGTGGGCTGTTTTCCTCCTGGAATGAGAGAGACAAGCAAATAGTATGAGAGGTGAAAATGGATGGGACATCTGTGACTTTCAGTGTGGGTGGGAAGGTATCCTGAGTGAGTGAGTAGGAATCGCAGAGGGTATGCAGGGTTAGCAGTGTCCTGAGTTGGGTGGGTGATGAGGGAGGGAAGACTTTGCAGGCATTACAGAGAGTGATAGATCATGAGTCTGGGTAGGAGGTGGGTACAGTAGCAAAGGTAGAGTCAGTGTGAGATATAGGAGAGAGGTCAAGCAAGTGAAGGTCCATCATTCAACACAATTATGGCTGGTCATCCAGATCAATACCCTGTTCCCGTTGTCACTGTATGCACTTTGATCCCTTTAGCCAGAAGAACTATACTTAATTCCTTCGTGAAACAAATCAGTGCTTTGGCCTCAACCGCTTTCTGGTGAAGCTATATCACAGACTCTCCACATGAAAACATTTCTTATTATCTCTATCCTAAATGGCCTGCCCCTGATCCATGTTTCTTGACTTTTCAGTCATCCTTTACCTGTTCATCCTGTTTTGATTTGATAGAATTTTATAGGTTTTTATGAAATCACCCCCTCATTTGCCAGTGAACATAACCATAACCAATCCAATCTCGCTACATCCGTCAATCCTGCTATCCCAGAATTAGACTGGCAAACCTTCATTGCACTCATTCCATAGTCAGAACATACTTCCTCAGATAAGGAGACCAGAATTGCACATAGATCTCCAAATGTGGTCTTGCCAAGATCCAGTACAATTACAGCAAGATACTTCTGCCCACTGCACCTGCTTGCTTACATTCAGCGACTGGTGTACAAGAAAACTCAGATGCTGTTGCATCTCACCTTTCCTAATTTATCACCATTCAGGTAATCATCTGCCTTGCTGTTTTTGGTGCCAAACTGGATAACGCTACATTTATTTACATTATACTTCATCTGCCATGCATTTGCACACTTATTCAATTTGTCTAAATCACACTGAAGTATCTCTGCATCCTCCTCACAGTTTAACCTTCCATCCAGTTTTGTGTCATCTGCAAACCTGGAGATATTACATTTAGTTCCCTCATCTAAACCATTAATATATATTTTGAATAGTTGGGATCTCACACATTGGTCCCTGCAGGCCCCCACTGTTCACTGGCTGCCACTTGGATAAAGATATGTTTATTCCTTGTACACCAGGTTGTTGAGTGTATTCACAAGCCTGCCTGATATTCCCCATCACTGTCAAAGAGGAATCCTGCTCCAATGTGACTCAGGGCATTGTGCAGAGTTTGAAGTCCAGTCTTCCCAGTGTGGAAGTGATAGCCAGTTCCATGAAGCCTTTTTGGACCTGACTTTGACTGGTGAATTGGAGTTTCAACCAAAGACATGCAGATATCATCCACCCTATTGGTGCGACAGTGGCATTTGAAACAGATGTCAGAGGCCCATGCTTGCCAGCCACAATGAAGGCTCAGACTGTTGCCAGCATAACTGCAGATTTCAATGCTCACTGTGGATACAGCAGCCTGGCAATTATCCACCAACAGCTTACTAGGATTGCTAAGGTCCCATTTCTGGGGAATACTTATGGATCTAGGAAGCATGAACCTGCTGTTCTTTCTCAGAATAACAGCAGCTGTGTTCTTATCACTGCCCTGCCAATGCTCGTGCTGTTGCCTTATTTTCAGTTCAGAATATTGCCACCCATGCTGAGTGGTGCTGTCTAAGCCAGGGCTATCAGTTTTGAACAACAATCTGGATTTTGAAAAGGTCTTTGAAGTGGAGTGTTGTAAAGACTGAAGGAAAAAAATAACACCACACGCAGATCTTCAATTAATTCCTCCAGACGATAGGAGGGCTGTGATTACACTGGATTGGATGTGGAGCAGATTCACCAGGATGTTATCTGGGATGGCACGCTTTAGAACCTGCATAAGCTTCAGTTATTTCCTTTGGAGCAAAGAAGGTTGAGGGGGCAGCTGATAAAGGTGTAAAAGAATATAAGGGGTGTGGACAGGGTGCATAGAAAACAGCAGTTCTCCTTTGATGAAGGGTCAGTAACAAAGGGGTTCACTGTTAAGGTGGCAGGCAAGAGGTTTAGAGGGAGGTTGAGGAAAATGGAATGATCCCAGGATTGTCTTATGAGTAAAAGCCAAAGAGGTTTAGGATTCTACTCACTGGAGTTTAAAAGATTGAAGGGTGATCGCATTGAAACATACAGAATTCTTAAGTGGCTTGATAGGGTAAATGCTAAGAGGATGACTTTAGGACCAGGGAACATAGTCTCAGAATAAAGAGGCACCAATTGAAGAATGAGATGAGTAGGAATTTCTTCTTTCAGAGGGTTTTGACTCTTTGGAACTCTTTGCCACAGAGACCTGTGGGTGCAGAGACCTTCTATCGACTTAAGGCTGATTCTTGATCAGTAAGGAATCAAGGGTTAAGGGGAATATACAGGAAAGTGATTGTGAGAAATGTTGGATCAGCCATGACCCTATTGAGTGGTGGAGCAAGCTTAAGGGTCTGAACCCCCCTCCTTCCTATTTCTTCTGCTCTTAAAAATATTTTCACTCAGAGCCTAGCAGGGGTCTGAAATGCACTGCCTGGAAGGTGGTTGAAGCAGGTAATCTCACAACCTTTAAAAAGTACTCGGATAAGCCCTTGAAATGCCATAATACTCAGGTGCTGCAAGGTGGGATTAAGCTAGATTTAGCTTAGTTTTGGCAGTATGGACTCAATGGGCTGAAAGTCCTCTTCTGTACTGTATGCTTCTATAATTATATAAACTTAGAAACTAAGAGCAGGAATAGGCGTTTCAGCCCTCTGAACCTTTGCACCATTCAATATGATCATCCATCATAATGTCATGTTTGCGCTGTGTCTCCATACCTGTTGATGGCCTTTAAAATCTAAGAAATATTTATCTCTTTTTTGAATACGTTCAGTGACTTGGCCACCACAGCCTTCTGTGGTAGAGAATTCCATAAGTCCACTATCCTGTGAGTAAAAACATTTTTCCTCGTCTCAGTCCTAAATAGTCTACACCAAGTCCTGAGACTGTGTCCTTCCCCGGTTTTAGACACCTCAAACAAGGAAACCATCATCCCTGCATCTAGTCTGTCCAGCCCTGTTAGAAATTTATATGACTTAATCAGAACGTCAATCATCCTTCTAAACATTAGTGAATGCAGGCTCAGTCAAATTAATTTCTCCTCATAGAAAAGTACTGCCATCCCTGGTGTCAGTCTAGTGTACCTCCACTGCACACTATAGCAACTATATCCTTTCTTAGGTAGGGAAACCAAACTTCACACAATACCCTAAGTGTGATCTCACCACAGCATTGTATAAATGTGGTAGGATATTCCTATTTATGAACACAAATCATTTTGCAATAAAGGCCAATGTATCTTCTGCCTTCCTAAGTTCTTGCTTCATCTGCCCTTTTTTTCATTGGCTGGTGCACAAGGACAGCCAGTTCTCATTGTACACCCAAACTTCTCAATATATCATCATCTAAATAATACTCATCTTTCTGTGTTTTTTCTGAGAAGTGTATAACTTCACATTTAGCCACGTTATTCTGCATCTACTATTTGCCCCTTCACTCAACTTGTCCACTTCTCCACGCTCCAGGCTCACTGCCTTTATTCCTGATGAAGGGCTTTTGCCCGAAACGTCGATTTCAAAGCTCCTTGGAAGCTGCCTGAACTGCTGTGCTCTTCCAGCACCACTAATCCAGAATCTGGTTTCCAGCATCTGCAGTCATTGTTTTTACCTTGTCTACTTCAGCTTGAAGCCTCCTTGCATCTTCCCCACAACTCACCATCCTGCACAATTCTGTATTGTCAATAAATTTAGAAATGTTGTATATACCCTCAACCAGGTAATTTATATATATGTTGTGAATAGCCGTAACCCATACATTGATCCTTGCCATATTTACAAGTCACTTCATGTCCAATTAGATGGCCAATTGTTCTCATGCAGATGTATTGGTTGGATGATGGTGTGTGGTGACAGAGGAGAGTGCAATGAGTTAAAGTAGAAAGACTGATGATTATTAACTAGAAGTTTAGATTGTGGACTTTATGGACATATAGAGGACCACGTAGGATTTATAGATTAGAATGATGTTTTTGAAATCTAGATAATGGTGAATGGAGACCCAATACAGACATGGGTTATATGTGATCATTGCACAGTATAGCCAAGGAGTGGATGAAATTTTGGACAAGTTAACATTTGCATCAGATGGAACTTAGGAAACTGTCAACTAGATGGCAGAGTCATTCATGAGGGTTTCAGCAGGAGGGTTGATGAGCTAGAAATGGAAGAATGTAATATTCTTGATCTGGAAATATGTTTGAATCAAGACAGCAGTAATTTTTTTTGTATGCAGTTTGGACAAAAGTCGAGGTACATATTTAGGAAGTAGGCAAGCAATTTTTCACAGGAGCCAAACAAGATGGGTTTGGAATAAAAACAGAAAATGCTAGAGTTACAAAGCATGTCAGCCAATACTTGTGGATGGAGAAACAGAGTAAATATTTCAGATTTCTTCATAATTGGAGAAAAGTTGTGATTTGGAGATGCTGGTGTTGGACTGGGGTGTACAAAGTTAGAAATCACACAACACCAGGTTATAGTCCAACAGGTTTAATTGGAAGCACTAGCTTTCGGAGCGCTGCTCCTTCAAAATGTGTTGAAGGTGTAACACATTATCTGAGTTGTCATCAATTGTTAAAGTTAACCTGAGAATGTAACTTTTAAAAACGTTTTATGATATACATATGAAGAAGTGAAAATAACATGGTCATTTTAACAGATGAGACACTTAACAAATAACCAAGGTATTTTTCAATGTATAATTTCAGTTGCATCACACTGTGAACTTTTGCTATAAATTCTGTGTCTTACAATTGTATACTCCACAACTACTTGATGAAGGAGCGGCGCTCCGAAAGCTAGTGCTTCCAATTAAACCTGTTGGACTATAATCTGGTGTTGTGTGATTTTTAACTTTGGAGAAAAGTTGAGGTTGTAAGTAATCTAAGTTGAATTTCTATCTCAAAGCATCTTTACACCAACCACCCCCCCTCCCTACCACCCCCTCCATAAATGATGAACTTGTCCAATTAGTTTTATTTTTGCAACCTAGGTTTGTTCAATACTTTGCATTGGTTGTATGACACTTTGATTTTTTATTATAAATCCTGTGTCCTATGATCCTGCTCCACTAGCTACCTGATAAAAGAGCAGCACTCTGAAAGCTTGTACTTCCAAATAAATCTGTTGGACTATAACCTGGTGTTGTGTGATTTTTAACTTACTTAGCATTCATAGCTGTAGACTTGGTCCTATAATCAAATGTCCTCTCTCAGCAAGTTTGGGGATGTTCTGATAATAGTAAATATTAACCTTTGACTTTTACCTCCCATTATGTAATTGTCATACCTTTCACTGACTAAAATGCTTTTAAAAGGGAAGAAACTTGGACCTAAAATGGCTGCAATGATCACCTGAGTGCAAACTGATGCCAGTTTCATGAGATCCGTCTGGAATAAACCAAATCAGTTGCATTGAAATTCACATATTATCTAAAGATATTAAAGCAGACAAGTGAGTCTGTTTCAAGAAATTTGTATATCCAGTTTAATTAACATACCTATAATAATTTCACTGTTGAGAGATGAAGGCCTCACCTGCAGTTAGCCAGCTTGGGAAAACAATGGAGGTAGGCTCCTGAATACACACTGGACTACATTTGAATGGCTGCTTTTGAGTAGCAGAGCAAAGAGGGAAGATTGTGGATTCACAACAGCAGACATTGCAAGACTGCTTTCTCTCTCTTTTTTTCTCTCTCTCTCTATTCAGTTCTCTCATCATCCCAGGAAAACTGCTCTCAATAAAAAAGCAAATTGAGAAAGCAACCATTCACCGAAACCTCCAGATGAATTCAGATTCTATGTGTGCTGCAGCTACAAGACAACAATTAATCAACTGTAATCTCATGTTTAAAATCTAACAAAGACGTTATGGGCTCTTAAAGTACATAGTCTTATCCTTATATGTCTGTATGAGAAATGCTCCCCTTTAAAGATATTGCATGTGTTTTTAACATGTGTTTTATATGTTTTTTTTACTTTTCTTGGAGTTGGTAGGTATTAAAATTCCTCCTTCTTTCACTCAAGAAACCCTTAGTATTAGCTTTATCATTTTTGAGCAAACTATTTTTTAATTGAAGTGTGATTGCTGTGTGATAAGAAAGAATTTTTAAAATGTTATGATGGACCAAGAGAGAGTTAAAAAGGAGCCAATTCCCCCTCCTAACCTTGTTCTGACATGGCTACCAATATTATCTCATGGTACAATATACTAAAGTAGATACAATGTTAACATAGTGATATGAGGGGCCATGGGAATGGGAAGAGGGGCATAGGATGGCAGGGGAATATGAAGAGTTATGGAGGAGTCCTGTTTTGCATTTCAGGGTCTTGGCTACAGACTTCCTGATTCCACTTGCACAACTTTTAAGGATGGTTGTCCCCACTTCCCACTTTGGTCTAAATGTAGTAGTGGACTGGTTGGAGTTGGGGTGGGCCACATGGGCAGACTCGGGAGGCTGCTGGTTCCTGATTAAATTGAGGACATTAGATTTCTTGTGCTGCCATGGGAGCATATGAGGTGAGATAAAATGAGGACTTCAGGAATGTTTTATAAAATCTCCCACTTTTAGAAGTATCATGCTGTTGGATAAAACTGAAGATACCAGGAAATGATAAGAGGCTTTACAATGGGCCGTTATGTGGGTGGAATTACACTGAATCATTCAGGTCTGTCACGAGCTATGATTGCAGGAAATCAGTAACGGCTATCTTTACCAAATAAGTACAAAACATTTAGGATTGATCACGTGCAGATATTTCCAAATAAGGCATTTACTTGGCACAGAGATTTGTGCATAAAGCAGCCCAGAAAATCCTTCATTTTCAGGAGGACTTTGAAATAACATTGCAGGAGGTTACCCTATGTCAGGGGGCATGGTGAAGACATTGAGAAGTGTTCCAGCCTGGCAAGCTGCCAAGTCTCCCAGTTAATAACATTTGGGGATATTTACAGAACTGAAAATGTGTTGCTGGAAAAGCGCAGCAGGTCAGGCAGCATCCAGGGAACAGGAGAAACGACGTTTCGGGCATAAGCCCTTCTTCAGGAATGAGGAACGTTTGTCCAGCAGGCATCCACCATCATTTCCGCCATCTCCAAACGGACCCCAGCACCAAGGATATATTTCCCTCCCCTCCCCTATCAGCATTCCGTAAAGACCACTCCCTCCGTGACTCCCTCGTCAGATCCACACCCCCACCAACCCAACCTCCACTCCCGGCACCTTCCCCTGCAACCGCAGGACTTGCGCCCACACCTCCCCCCTCACCTCCCTCCAAGGCCCCAAAGGAAACTTCCATATCCACCACAGATTCACCTGCACCTCCACACACAACATCTATTGCATCCTCTGCACCCAATGTGGCCTCCTCTATATTGGGGAGACAGGCCGCCTACTTGCGGAGCGTTTCAGAGAACACCTCTGGGACACCCGGACCAACCAACCCAACCACACTGTGACTCAACACTTCAACTCCCCCTCCCACTCCACCAAGGATATGCAAGCCTTTGGACTCCTCCATCGCCAGACCACTACAACACGACGGTTGGAGGAAGAGCGCCTCATCTTCCGCCTAGGAACCCTCCAACCACAAGGGATGAACTCGGATTTCACCAGTTTCCTCATTTCCCCTCCCCTCACCTTGTCTCAGTCAAATCCATCGAACTCAGCACTGCCTTCCTAACCTGCAATCTTCTTCCTGACCTCTCTGCCCCCACCCCAGTCTGACCTATCACCCT
This sequence comes from Chiloscyllium plagiosum, assembly GCF_037043375.1. Classification (NCBI taxonomy): domain Eukaryota; kingdom Metazoa; phylum Chordata; class Chondrichthyes; order Orectolobiformes; family Hemiscylliidae; genus Chiloscyllium; species Chiloscyllium plagiosum. The sequence goes on from NW_028270141.1 coordinate 69,551,764, forward strand.
CACCTTGACCTCTTACCACCTATCACATTTCCGACGCCCCTCCCCAAGTCCCTCCTCCCTACCTTTTATCTTAGCCTGCTGGACAAACTTTCCTCATTCCTGAAGAAGGGCGTATGCCCGAAACGTCGATTCTCTTGTTCCCTGGATGCTGCCTGACCTGCTGCGCTTTTCCAGCAACACATTTTCAGCTCTGATCTCCAGCATCTGCAGACCTCACTTTCTCCTCAAAGATATTTACAGAACCCAGGGTAATGTAAGTCAGTGACTGAGATATCTCTAGTAGTTAAAAGTGTGTGTTATTCATTTAAGTACTTAATAAATTAATTGACTTTTGTAGATCTCTATGTGTCTCCCACTATGTCTTTGTCTCTCAGAGACAGACAACAACACCCTTTTCAATCTCACCACAGGAATTTTGATAGCGATCAGCTGCCCTTTGAGATTGGTAAGGCACACTTTGGTGAAGGTTTAGGATGAGGAAAATGCATACTTATATATAAAGAATGCATCCACTTTTTGGAAATGTCAAAGTTGTACGGTTTCAGAGTGCTGTTCACTTAAGCCATTATAAGATCTGTGCTACACGACTGATTCCCAAACTATCATTTTAACAAATAGGATGCCTGTTAAATGACAGCTCCAACTACTTATTGGATGGACGTAAAAACAGAAATAGCTAGAAAACCTCAGCACATCTGGCAGCATCTGTGGAGAGAAAGCAGAGTTAACATTTTGGGTCCAGTAATCTGTCTTCATAACAGGATTGGACAAGTGGAGAAAAAAATTGAGTTGAGGTAAGAAGAGATGAGTTCTGTGTGCAGGAACAAGTAGAAACAATGGATCTGCCAGGCCAATCCTGTTGGTGGATTTTAGAAAGGAGGTAGAAATGGGCTTGGTGCTGGGTTGGGAGACCATGAACTTGGATGCAGGAGAGGGGGAGATCATCTGATAAAATAAGGTTAGTGACTGATGTGAACACAATTGCCTGGTGTTACAGTTTAGGGGGAGATTAGAGAAAGTATCTGAGAGTTGGTGTCCAGTAGAGGTCAGTACGCCAAGTAACCCTTATCAGCAGGTTTAGTTACAAAGTCGGGGTTGGATCTAAGAGCACGAAGTGCAGTCAGTTCAGAAAAGAATAGGTTGGAATTGGTAATGAGGGACAAAAAATGAGGCAAAGAAAAGGGAATGGAGGTGAAGACAACAGTAAAACAGTTATGTTGTGCCCAAATTTTATTGAGGTGGAATGGAATAAATCTGAGGCCTTTGCTGAGTACAGAATGTTCAGCATAGGAGAGTGGAAAGTCAGAAGAGATCGGAAATACATGATGGGTAATGGGGTTGGGAGGGGGCTGGAATTAGAGGGAAGGGGAGGGGAGGAAGGTTCCGGATAGGCATGGTAATCTCTGAGTTATTGCATCTTGTGTTCCTTAATGATTGAAAGGAAAAGAAAAAGCCTCTTGTTAGAACATTGAATGACCTGGAGGACAAATAGAACTGGGGTCTGTCAGTTCTGAGCCAGTGTGGGATGGTGCTGAAGGAGTAAGAGATTAAGAGTGTGCAAATGGTGATGACCGGCACTGTGTGGATCTCAGAGTGTGGCAAGAACAGCTGTCTAAGGGGCATTGTACATCGTGGAGATACCTGTAATCCTGGGTAGATTCAAAACATGGAGGATGAAACATAAGTTGGAACCCACGTGGGGTGAATCTGAACCGGAGGCAGTAACTGAGGAATAAGATGTGGCTGTAGAAACAAGTTTTGGCAAATACCTTGTCAAACACCAGGAGTGATGGTGATTAGATTAGATTCCCTATAGTGTGGAAACAGGCCTTTCGGCCCAACAGGTCCACATTGACCCTCCAACTAGTAACCCACCCCCCCCCCCTCTGACTAATGCACCTAACACTATGGACAATTTAGCACAGCCAATTCACCTAATCTGCACATCTTTGGATTAGACTAGATTCCCTACAGTGTTGAAACAGGCCCTTTGGCCCAACCAGTCCAACCGACCCTCCGAAGAGTAACCCTTCCAGACCCATTTTCCCTCTGACTAATGCACCTAACACTATGGGCAATTTAGATGGCAAATTCACCTGACTTGCACATCTTTGGACTGTGGGAAGAAACCAGAGCAGCTCATGCAGAATGTGCAAACTCCACACAGACAGTCGCCCAAGGCTAGAATCAAACCTGGGACCCTGGTGCTGTGAGGCAGCAGTGCTAACCACTGAGCCACCATGCCGCCAAGAGTAGAACAGAAATCCTGTAAGAAAGAGGAGCAGTATTTCTTCAAGGTGGACATACCTGGTGGCAGTGAGTTAAATAATAAATAAAAATTGAATGGACGTGTCTGTTTACATGATCAATTAAGCACTTGAGTCAAATACTTGTTGACATAAGGCATTGACCACAGGTGAAATGTTTGTTTACACTGGGTATTCAGCACTTGACTGAAGTGTTTTATTTTCAATAAAGATTCATCCATAGACTGATGAATTTAGTTTCTGTCAGGATGCTTCCTGAAATAATAAGTGATGGAAGGGGGAGGTGATGGCCTAGTGGGATTATCATTAAATAATTAATCCAGAGATGAAGGTAATGTTCTGGGGGCACCAAGGTTTGAATCCTGCCATAGCATTGCATTCAATAAAAATCTGTAGTTAACTGTCCAATGATGACGATAATTCCATTGTTGATTTTTGGGGAAAAACCCATCTGGCTCAGTAATGTCTTTTAGGGAAGGAAATCTGCCATCCTTACCTAGTCTGGTCTACATGTGACTCCAGACTCACAGCAATGAGATTGACTCTTAACTGCCCTCTGGGCAATATATCATCTATTCTAAAGAAGAGGCACTGCACCCAAAAGGTTAACTTTCCTTTTCTCCACAGATTCTGCCAAAATTGCAGAGTTTCTCCAGCAATGTTTCTGATTTCAAGTATCTGTAGTTCTTTGAGATGTTTGGGGGGTTTAATGGCTGCCGTCAAACCTTTTACTTTCACAGCTCACTGGGCCACACAGTAGGATGTCAGGCCACTAACACACAGACACCAAAGTTGAAGATCACTTTTAATGGCTGTCCCTATGTTTTCTTGAAAGGCAAAATAAAAATACATTCCTCTTCTGGACTGCTATAATTTCTTTTACTAGAGTTGGAGGGTTTGCGTTATAGGGAGACATCAAATAGGCTAGGGCTATTTTCTCTGGAGTATCACAGGCTGAGGGATGACATTATAGAGGTTTATAAAATCATGAGGCATGGATAGGGTGAATAGCCAAGGTCTTTTCCCCAAGGTAAGGGAGTCCAAAACTAGAGAGCATACATTTAAGGTGAGAGGGGAAAGATTTCAAAGAGACCTAAGTGCAGTGCATGTTTGGAATGAGCTGCCAGTGGAAATAGTGGAGGTTGGTAATTTAAAAGGCATCTGAATGGGTACATGAATAGTAAGAGTTTAGCGGGATATGGGGCACGTACTGGCAAATGGGGCCAGATTAATTTAGGATATCTGGTCAGCATGGATGAGTTGGACTGAAGGGTGTGTTTCCCTGCTGTATGCCTTTGTGACTCTATGACTGACTGCATGACAGTTTGAGATAGTCACAGGAGATTACAACTCAGTTTGTAGTGTATTTTTCCCATTTAAGTTCCTGGGATACCTGCAGGTATTAAAGTCCAGAGTTCCTCTGCAAACAGCCATAGGATTTATATATGCAACCGTTCTCTTTTTAAAACACAAATTTTAAAGTTTGATATGGTCCTTAGACGATCTGGAGTTCTGATCTTTGGCCATTATATACCTGTAGTATCTCACACAGTAAGGCTGTTTACAAGTTTGTTTTTGGCAAAACTTCAGAATCTTATATTGCCTAACTCTGGCTTTTAAATATAACACTTTAATTGCTGTATCAATTTGATGAATTTCTTTACAACAAAGGAATTGTTATACATGGTAAAAGGGAATGGTGATAGGACAAGGAATGAATTGAAGAAACAATAGGTGTGCTGTGAACTGAAAACATACCAAGAAAAGGGACAAACCAGGGGGTCAGGGATTTCAATAAATAAGTCAAACCCAGTGTTGAATTCAGAAAGATGCAAAGTGCCTCCACAAAGGTGATGTGCTGTGCTTCAAACATACATTGAGCACCACTGGATAAGCTCAGGGGGCCAAGGCTGGAGACAAGGGTGTGAGAACAAGGTGGAGAGTTAAAATTGATGGGTTATTGGAAGCACACAGGCCATGCTTTCTGACTGAACTGAAGTGTTCTACTAAGAAGTCATTATTTGCATTTGGCCTTTCTAATGTAGAGGAAACCACATTGTCAGCAGGAAATATAGTTGGCGAGATTGAAAGAAGAACACTTAAGTTGCTGCTCTGTCTTGAAAGAGTACTTGATGGATTTGATCTTGGAGTGTAAAGCTAAAGAAAAACTGGTTCATCTGTGATTTGATGCTAGCATGTGTTTGGAAAATGCATTGAAATCAATATTTTTTAAGTTATCATGGGAAATGGGATTCACTGACTGTGCCAGCATTTGTTGCCTATCTCTAGATGCCCTTGAGAAGGTGATGGTAAGCTACAACAAAGATGAATTACTAAAACACATGGAAGAAAATGGTTAAAAAGTTCATATGTTTTCACAATAAAATTTAATTATCCTTTCATTGCATATTCCATACGACAGCACCAAGGTCAACAGCAGAGATCATAACTTATCAAAAGTGATGGTGAAATTAATATTTTTAAATTATTAATTCAATGTAAATATATACCTGATTTTGTACAACCATGTGTTAACAACATAGGCCTGTAGTTCAGGTTAAAACACAATAATTTAAGAGTTCATGTTAACGAGTCTTGCAAATGGGAAGGTGATGTCCTAATGGTATTGTCACTGGACTACTAATTCAGGAAACTCAGCAGATGCTCTGGGGACTCAAGTTTGGATCCCACCATGACAGGTGGTGGAACTTGAATTCAATATTAAACCAGCTGGAATTAAAATTCTACTGATAACCATGGAATTGATTGTTGGAAAAAGACATCTAGTTCACCAATGTTCTTCAGGGAATGAAACTGCCATCCTTATTTGGTCTGGTCTGCATGTGGCTCAAGAACAACAGCAAAATGATTGACTCTTAACTGCCCTCTGAAATGGCCTAGCAACCTGTTCAGTTTAAGGGCAGCTAGGGATAGGCAACACATGCTGGCCAACCAGTGATGTCCACATCCAAAAGTGAATTAAAAAATTCTGCACAAATTGCAATGTTTTGAAATACTATATCCTGTCTCCTCATCAAATGTCTCATTCTCTTGGGTCCCCAGTATTTTCTAAATTCCTGCATCTCTGCAGGCCAGGCACCTTACTTCAAAGGTGTCACTTTTAGTTTCAAGACTTCCATGATACTGCTCTCAACAATTACCTCCAGTTTTCGGGACATACATAGCTGCTGTTATTTTGAATTCATGTGTTCATTCATCTATCAGGTCTCTTGTGCTCCTTCCCAAGGTCTCCCTTTGCTTATTACTTCCTTCCCTATTTTCCACAACTTCCTCTTTGACCATACTGATTCTCCTCCATTTTTGTCATTTCCGCTTCTCAGTAACATTCAATTTGTTTATTTTAGGTTTAAAAGGTAATTTTGATATTGTCTGTATATAAAGAAAGCTATAGAAATGCAAGTTGCTGTTACTTACTCCAATTTACATTGAATACAGATCAGAGCTACGCACAAGCTCATCAGCAGTGATTATAGTGATTACTACAATGATTACCTGCCAAATTCTGTGATTTTACTCTCTTTGGAAGGAGTTGGTGCCATGAAGGTTTGAGATAAGTCAAAGATGGTACACAAGTGTCCTCACAAGTGACTGAGTGCTGGTTCACAGTGTGCAAAAGAATCTCTTCCTAACCGATTACTCAGAAATTCTCCCCCAAACTGTAAACAAATTCTTTATGTTGCAATACTGAATAATATTTTCATAGTTAGTAGATGATAGAAACACACTTATAGTCAGCATAACAAATGGTAAATCTTATTTATTTGTCCAGCCTTGAAAAGTTGGCACACTAAAGGACATTCAGAAAAGGGGTGCAGATAAGACATATACAGTAGTCTGAATATTTGTATCATTTCTTTGTTTCACAGATTGTTTTTTTATGTAGATAAGATTCTATATCTGGTTATCTGCAATGCATGAATGGGCTGACTGTATTAGCTGATTAATCTGATAGGAGAATCAAAATGGCATTATACTACATAAAGTCTGGTATGAAAATAATGACATTCAGAATGAATTACAAACCACAAGTATGTTGATGTTTCTCAGGTGACTAAAAGAGAAAGAATGTTATCTTTCTTGAATTGAAGCCCGCTATCAAGTCAAAATGAAAAGCTGTTTTATTTATGAAAATCAGTTACTTGGGAACTAACTTGAAATATGAGGAATCAGTTTTGTTGGAATATTTTCTCACAGTACTTTCTTTAACCCCTTAGCACAGTCCAGGGCCTTTTATAAGTGACTTCAATTTACTGTTTTTTGTTTGCTGGAATATGAATGGAAATATATACTGGGCCCTTCAGTGGGTCAGTCAGCCTTCTCAGGCGTTAAAGCCTAAGGGCTGCTATTCTTCAGGCTTACAGTTCTGCCTTTGTTGCACTGCCCTGAACCCAGCAGGAAGTCCTAACAGGGGATAGGTCTTCAAAACCGGGCAGAGCCCAAAGTTATGTCTTCAGTTAAGGTCAGGGAAATTGCAAGAATTTCATACTGCAGGCACCAATTTCCTACGAGGGGCTCTGATGATTAACAAAAAAATCTATACATTTTAACTAAAAACAACAGGAGAAAACTTACTATAGCTTTCCTTGAGATTCAAAAATCGACTTCCTCAGTTGCAGCCAGTTTTAATAGATCCAAGTTTTGCTTCAGTTCTGCGGTATTCTTCCTGCTGATAAAATCATAATAAAGCTTATTAATTATATCACCTTACAGTTATTTATGTATAATTAAGAATCCATTCCATTACCCTTTATTTGTGTTGTTTACCTTGATCAGGGTCCAAGAGTAAATCAACTATTTATCAGTAAAATGCAGATTGAAAAGCAAACACAAGAACATGCAGGCATAGCAATCTCTGAAGTAGCACATACAATTTTTCATCTAGCATGTTTTCATGTTGCATTTTTAGGCAATTAAAATTCTTTAAATGAAAAAAATTGAGAGAGGGAACAAGAATTCAGAGCTTTGAATTCATTCAGTATTGTTACATTAATGCCAACCTTAATCTGCTCAAATTTGGAAGGCTTTAAGTTTGTAGCCCATACTGGATGTGCGAGCTCATATTTTAAATTAAGTCTTCAAAACACAATAAAATTAATGTGTATTATATGTATTTTTTAAATCACTCCTGGGATGTGGACATTGCTGGCTGTGCCAGCATTCATTGCCTATCCCTGGTTGCCTTTGAGAAGCAGGTAGAGAACTGCCTTCTTGCTCTGCTGCAGTCTGTCTAGTGTACTGAACCTATGGGAGGTCAGGGCTTGTGGCAGCAAACTGCAAGGTCACCCTCTGCAGGAACCATAAAAAGGAGAGGTAGCTGAATAACAACTGCATGGATTTCAAGAGTGGCAGCCACCTGTAAAGGCCTGTCCAAGATTGGGGAGCACATACACTCAAATGGCCAGAAATGGCAACGTGAGCCATGGAGCTGCAAAAATGCCATGTTTCAGCTAAAGCACTGAAATGAGAGTCACCCAGAAGGAGAAAAAGGCCAGCAAAGAGAGAAAGGAGATCAGTAGAGCAGGACATCAGGCGACTCAGGCTCTTCCTGGGAAGTCAGAGTCAATGGAGGAGGAGGTAATGATGGAATCGGGGAGTAGACAGAGGTGAGGAAGAACCTGAAAATAAAACCCACAAGAGGCTCCCACTGGCCAACAGCTAAAAGGAAAGAGGAAGCTGTGTGAAGGACACAACAGCAGCTCCCCTGATGATGAAGATGTGCGGAGGGACAAAGAGAAAAGAAACATAGCACCAGAGAGGAAGGAGATAAGTATCCCCCAACTCAGAAATGGCAGACATTTTGAGGGACCCAGCATAACCACACCTCCTGCCATCAGGAACCAAAGGGTACCCACTGCACCATAACTCTGGGCAATCAGGAGCAGGGCACAACAGCAGCTCTGACTGATTCACAACCAGACCTTCCTGGCTTCATCCTCACCCCGATGACACCAATTGGGACAATGCCCCTCGGGAGGATGAGGACAGCTCCCTCAGCCCCCTGAGGGGCAACTGTTCACCCACAACACGGGAATGCAGGAGCCTGCTCAGCGACAAGGCCATAGGAGACCTGATTTGGAGATGCCGGTGTTGGACTGGGGTGTACAAAGCTAAAAATCACAGAACACCAGGTTATAGTCCAACAGGTTTAATTGAAAGCACTAGCTTTTGGAGCACCTCTCCTTCATTAGGTGGTTGTCTATACCAACTGATGAAGGAGCAGCGCTCTGAAAGCTAGTGATTCTAATTAAACCTGTTGGACTGTAACCTGGTATTATGGGAGACTTGCAATTGGACAAGTTGGTCACCTTAAAAATCTTTTAACAAAAGGGTTTTAAAATTGCCAGCATTAGTGTGCATAGCATAAAAGTCACTCTGCAATGTGTTTCCATGTTGGCTTACCTGCTTCTGCAGCAATGTGGGATACTGCACCTTAGCAACTACAGGAAATAGTCGCGTTTATGGGCCCATGGGCCTTTGATTTTGTTGGGAGTTAATGATTGCCATTCCTCCAGCCTGGCCATTCTGCTGTGAGGAGGCAACTTCACTATCTTCAAAGCTAAGGAGGTGGTGCATGAGTGCCTCATCATAGCAGATATTGTGTACAGAAATGCTCCCTGAATTAACGTGTGCACCCCATTGGTAAAGAGTGAGAGGCTGGCCATCCTGCAGCGCCTCTCACTACTGCTGGCATCCAGATTGGTCATTCTGGCCGGAGACTTGAACTGTATCATCGATGTAGATGGGCGATCCATGCTGGCTGACAGCAAACTGGACACCACAACCAAATTCCTAATGGAGATGGTTAAAGACACCAAACTGCACAACGTCTTCAAAACCCCTGCAGAAGGAGGGCAGTGTAGATACATCTTGTCATGCCCAGACAGGTACACCCACTCAAGGATAGATTTCTGGTTTGCGTCCTGCACGTTCTCAGTCCGATCCACCAACATCAAGCTGGTGTTCTTCTCTGACCACTGCCCCCTGCTGGCTGACTGTCACATACAGGATGACCAACAAAGGAATATGGAAGTTCAAAGTGAAACTGTTGACCCCAGAACACACTGAGAAGCTCACAAGAGATTTTCCAGATTGGAGAGCCGTGAAGTCCCTCTTTGAGTTTTCAGTGAACCGGTTAGAAAGAGTCAAGGGGCACATCAAGAGATTCTTTGTCCTCAAAGATGTTCAGAAAGTAAGAGAGAGATGGGGAAACTGTTCAAACTAAAGAAAACCATGCAGAACCTACTCCTGCTGAAGGCGATCAGTGTCAATCTGCAGGAGGTGAAGACCCAGCAATCCTCGCTCTTTGCCTTGGAGGCTTTCAAGATGATCTTCTGGTCCAGGATCTGCATTGTGCAGCAAGATGAGACATGTTGGCGTTTCTTCTTCCAGAAGGTGCACAGCCAGAGCTCTTTGCTCAGCAGCCTGAAGGAAGAAATTGCTCAGTAATATCATCTCAGTCTGACATCCTGAGGATCAGCAAATCCTGTCATGCCGATCTGTATGACACAAAGCTCACAGATAGCGTGGCGTCCCGGTCATTCCACTCCTCTATCATGCATGCGGGAGAGGCTGGATGAGCCGACGAAGGCCCTCAAATCCTTAGAAAAGAATAAAACTCCTGGTAGCAATAGCTTACTGGCTGGGTTGTTTTCAGGTCTGTGGGACTTGTTTGGCCAGGAGCTGCTGGAGGTGTATGTTGATACGGTTCTGGCAGGTAGCATGTTTGAATCTATGCGGAAACATATCATCACCCTCAGCTACAAGAGGAAAGAGGAGAGTGAGGAAATTAGAAATTGGCGACCAATTTTACTGCTGAATGCAGATTACAAAATCCTGTCTAAGATCATTACCAAAAAGGTCAGGTCTGCTCTGGGATCAGTGATTCACCCTGACCAAGTCTGTGCTGTACCACGTAGGAAGATCACTGAGAGTCTCGCACTCCTCAGGGATATGATCACCTATGTGTAGGACATGGGCGAGGATCTGCTTCATCAGCCTGGACCAGGAGAAGGCCTTTGACAGGATATCGCACACCTACATATGGGACGGGCTCTCCTGAATGGGCTTTTGGAGGGAATCTGCAGTTGGATCTGACTGTTCAATGTCAACATTATTAGTACAGTCTCAATTAATTCATGGCAATCAGAAAGTTTCCCGATCAGATCTGGAATCAGGCAGGGCTGCCCATTGCATTCTGCTGTGTTTATGGGTTGTGCAGAGTCTTTTGCTGATCAGGAAGGGTGTGAGCCTAAGAGGGGTGACTATGCCAGGCAGCAGAGGCTGGCAAGTCAAAGCCTCCATGTACATGGACAAAGTCACTATTTTCTGCTCAGATCTGCTGTCAGTGCACAGACTCATGAGCATCTGCGACCAGTTTTAACTGGCCTCAGGAGCCAAGGTAAATCAAGACAAGAGCGAGGCCATGTTCTTTGGGAACTGGACAGATCAATCCTTTATCCCCATCAGGACAGATTTCTTGAAGGTGCTGGCAATTTGGCTCGGAGGGGCCAGAGTGGGTGCAAAGTTTTGTGAGGAACACCTCGCCAAGGTAAGACAGAAACTGGGCTTTTGGGAGTACCGCTCCCTCTCCATTCTGGGTAAAAGCCTGGTCATCAGGTCTGAGATACTCTCTCTGTTGTTGTACATGACACAGATCTGGCCCATTCCCAGAACGTCCTTCATTGCAGTCACCTGAGCCATCTTCCACTTCATCTGGAGGTCTAAATAGGACTGTGTCTGCATAGGCACCATGTACAAAGGTCTGGATAAGGAGGGAAAAAACATACCAAACACAGTCCACATCCTGATGGCCACCTTTGAGTGTGGCTGAATCAAGCAGTGCGTAGACCCTCAGTATGCAAATGCCAAGTGTCACCACATACTGCGGTTCTACCTATCTGCGCTTATCCTGTACCACCTGGATAAATTTCAAAATCACCTTTGACCACAAGTCCATCAGGAAGTGGTCAGTACATAGCATCCTCAACACCCTGCGGGATAAGGAGAGGATGGATTCTGTCGGGCAGTTCACTGAGCAGATTGTCAAATTCATTTTGCAGAATGCCTCATCACCAGAACATCCCAACAAGCACCAGGACATTGCTTGGCTGGTAGTGAGAATGGTACTATCCATGATATTCTTCTGCCGCTCTCTCTGCCACTGCACGCTGCTCTTAAAGTGGCTGCAGGGTAGATGAGATTGTCACTCCTGCTGGAATGTGCCTTTGCAAAGGAGAAAGATGCAGTGATTTTTGGCGAGGTTCATCCTAAGCAGCTCCTTGATACAGGCCTCTGTGCTATGTGGTCTGTTCCTGAGACACACACTGAGACAAGCATTCACTACACCTGGAGGACCATCAATTCTTTAGTCTGCCCAAAACATGGTCTTCCATTGCAAAGAGTTGGCCTCAACCAAGAGTCGCAGACTGGCACATTCCAACATCCAGAACTACATGCTGAGGGATGCACTAAAGTTTAGGGAAACTGCCGCCAAGACACAATGAAGAAAGACCACTGTCTAAGGTTATTCGACCAAAGTATAATGAGGCTTTGTTCAATTATCAGCTCCTCCCTTTGCCTCAAAATGTATATAAATAGTATCCTGCATGTGTAAGAAATAACTTCGATTTTGCAACTGCATGGAATGACAAATTCCAATGTCTGTTTTTATCTTTATATGCAAAGACTGTACAAAGCTATGTTAGTACCCATGAAAGTACCTATTGATAATATTTTATGAATAAGGTATATTTTTACAATAGAAACAATTCAGCTTAGTAAAACAAAGAAAAGTCACAAATATGCAAGCGAACCTTTCCCAACAGCTGCTTCCAAGCAAAGAGGAATTTGTGAACTAAGCTTTCAAATGACCTCTTACATGCATGAGTACCTGAGGGTTCTTAACATTCATTTATAGAATGTGGGCTGTGCAGGTCAGGCTTGAATTTAATGCCCATTTCTAATTGCTCTCATGAACTGTCTTCTTGATCAATTGTGGGTCTTTGACTATTGGGACGCCTATTGTGATGTTAAGGAGGAATTCCAGAAACTTGACTTTGTGACAGTGAAGTATAGTTCCAAGTCAGAATGGTTCCAAGTTGGATGGGAATGTGCAGGTGGTGGAGTTCTCATCAATTGGTTTCTCTTGTCTGAGGTGGTAAAGTTAATGGAAGGTGAAGCTAAGGACCTTTGGAGGTTTGTTATAGTGTATGTTGTAGATGATAGACACTGCTGCCACTATGTGTCATTGGGAGAGGGAGTGATTGCTGCAGATGATGAATAGAATGCCACTCAGGCAAGCTGTTTTGTTTTGAACAGTGTCAAGATTCTTTAATGTTCATAGACTGCACTCACCCAGGATACTCAATGAGCTGGCACAGTAAGTGAAGCAAGAAAAAGTGGGAGGTAGGCACAAAGTTGTTATCTGAGATACTGTAGGGCATGAGGGGAGAGCATTAGTTTTCATGGGTTGATATACGTGGCTTTGCATCTGTGAGGGGTTGAGGGAGAATGAGGAGGTGAGAGGGGTTAGAGCTGAAGGAATGTTTTATATTACCTTCCTTGAGAGATAAGGTAACCCATTCAAATTTGGTCCCAGGGCACGTTTTGGTGCAGGAAAAGTAGATTTTGGGATTGGTAAATATGTATGCGTGTGCATAGCAAGTGTGTAAACTCATGGACTGATAAAATTGTCAAAATAACCGTCCCAAATAAATATAGAGTTAAAAGAATACAGTGCCGAGCATTTCAGAGTGCCTACCTACGATATAAAATGATGATAGGATTTGTGCTGTATGACTGATTTCCCAATGTATTCATTTTCACAATGGAGCCACTTGATGAATAGAGCAAACTGCTACAAAAACAGAAATTGCTGGAAAAACTTCAAAGGTCTTGCTGCATCTTGAAGACAAAGGAGAGTTAACATTTCGAATCAAAGAGTCGCAGGACTTAAATTGTTAACTCTGTTTTCTCAACATCGATACTTCCAGATCTGCTGAGCTTCTTCAGCAATTTCTGATTCTGTTTCAGATTTCCAGCATTTGCTGTTCTTTGTTTTATTTTCGTTCAGACTGCCTATTGAATTAATTTTTTTTGTTACTGAGGAGGCATGAAATGTTTGTTTATGTAAAGGATTCGTTGAAGCGATTTCAATGTATTGGGTGTTTTTTTGTATCAATGATAGCGCACCTTTTTCAATAATGACATCATCAATGTTCGAGTAACTTCATTTACTTTCAGAATTATTAATCTCCTAATTAATGATCATGCTGGATAATACTTGGGTTGGCATGGGGAGAAAATGGAAAATGATGGTGGCTGGGAGATGTGAGTTTGTACTACATTGGCACGAGGGCTATGAAGGGTCATGGAGTTGACAGGAGCCATATAGGCATGGGATATACATGGGCATTAATAAATAGGCACGGGGATATGAAGGACCATTTGAGAAAGTAGATTGTCATAGGGAGTATAAAATACACTGAGGTGGATATAGGCAATGGAAGGGGCATGGAGTTTGAGAAGGTGAGAGCAGCAGGAATGATTTTGCTTTAATCTTGTTTCTAAACTTTGAAGAGACTGCTGGAAGCCCACAGACAGTTGTCCCTTTAAGCGAACCTCCCAAACTGGCGTCTGTTAAGGTTCTGTCTGCATCGCCTGGTCCAACTCCCAAACCAGCTCAGCTTCCCAATCTGAAAATCTAAAGTGCAGACCGCCTACGTTTTGGGTGATTGAAGCCAGGATTTCTCCTGATTCTGTGCACCAAACCCAGGAACAAAAAGCAGGGTCCTCAAGTTAGATTCAGTAGCTGTGCAGGCTTCTGATTAGTTGCAAACTCATGATCAAGGCATAGAAGTCGACCTATCAGCTCTTCACACCTACTCCATCATCTAACTGAGCTGATTGTAGCCTCAAATCAACGTTTGAGCCCACTTCTGAAAATCTTTCAAACCTTTTTCTTGACAAATATCGAATCTTCTCTGCATTGAAAAATATTTATGGACTCTGCTTTTTTTCTAGGCGGGAGATCCAAAAACTCATAACTCTCTGGGAGAAAAATGGTCACTTCATCGCTGTTTTGATGGACAACCTCTGTTTTTAAATAATGACCCTCTAATTCTAGATTCTCTTATAACAGGAAACATGCTTTCTTCATCTGCACTGTCAAGAATCTCAGGATCTTATACATATACCTCAATCATGTCAAGTGTTACACTTCTGTGGTCAGTGGAAATAAGCCCATAAGACAATTTCAGGTATTAGTCTGGTAAATCTTCTCTGAACTGCTTCCAATGCATTTACGCCCTACCTAAATAATGTGACTATTACTGTGCACAGTACTCCAGATGGAGTCTCACCATGGCCCTGTCTAATTGAACCATAAACTCCCCATTTTTGTATTTGATTCCCCTCAAAATAAACAATGACATTCTATTACCTTTCCTAATTGCTTGATACATCTGCATATTAACCTTTTATGATTCATGCTTGTGGACATCAAGATCCCTCTGCAGGTTGGAGTTGGAGGTTGCTTCCACAAGTGGACGAAGCAGAACAAGTCCAGGGACAAGTAAAGCTCTTATATATTTTTGCAGCACTGCAGATTGTGACTCTTGAAAGCCTGGTTCCACACAACAGCCTTGGATATCTTCCCTTATGGGCATTCAAATGACTTTTGAGATCTCTGCACAAACTAGTTGCTTACAGCCAGATATTCGTACAATTCAAAACTTAAAAATGACTTCTATACCAAATTGTTGTATCATACTTCCATATTAGATAATGTGTTTTTCCTCCAATGGGATATCTTTAAATAAGATAATGCTTACATTATCTTGCATCTGAATCTAGATATTAGCTCAGTTGGCTGGTTTGTTGGTTTACAGAACAGTGTGGGTTCAATTCCCATCACTGGTTTGAGGTTACCATCAAGGACTCTCTTTCTCAACTTCTTCCCTCACCTGAGGTCTGGTGGCCCTCAGGTTAAATCACCACCAGTCAATTCTCTAATGAGAGAGTAACCTCTGTGTTTTGGCAAGACTATGTTGACCCAGCAAACAAGGTAATGAAGAATCCAATGGAGCATTTTATGTATAAACTTTTATTTACATATGTGTCTCGGTTGTTATTATTAGGCAAATTAATTATAAAGATTAACACTTTTCCATCAGTGTAACATTCTTCATGTGGCTCCAGTTAAGATGGACTCTGAGATCTTTATCACCTCAGGTCACATGCAGTGATACAGTGGCAATATGCTGAGTATGTCTGTTAAAGTTTTACTGACATACTAACAATTAACATAACACATTGCCCTTTATCCAAAGACAAAATGTATTACAAACAGATATACATGGCTGTACATGGAATGTGCTGTCAATTTGATAATTGGGCAAAAAGGTAAAAACTGAGTTTACACAATTGACAATTCAACTTCAACTTGACACTTCAGTGCTTTGACAACTCATCCTGAACTGGTGATTATACATGATTGTATGTGCTGTCACTTAACATCACAACAAATCATCATCAGCAGAGTTTTGTTATTTACTCTCTTCATGCATTGGTCTGACCTGGCTTGTGTTCCTTCAAAATATAGCAGCATTATCAAAGATGACTTTTTATGATCTGGGAGGGTTGCATAACCTTGAAACCTTGGCTGCTTTCCAAGCATTTGTATTTGTATTTTGAACTCGTACTCTGTCCAGTGTGCAGCTTTGATAGTTCTTGATTTGTTCACTCATCTCGTAACTCTTTTACTCCTCTCTGTCTTTGAAGCAGTGTATCCTAGGTCTCAGGAGATTAGGAAGTTGAGCATTGGGCAAGGTCTTTTGAATGTTTTCGGAGCATACATTGTGCTCTTCTCCATCTGTATTGCACCAAAATACAACAATGCAAAGGGAAAATCCTGTTTTTTTGCTTAACACTAGACAATTATTGATTTGATAGTATGTAGCATGCATTTTGTTAAACTATTCGAGCATGGATAGTGGGGTGATGATGCAGGCATTTACCAAAGATCCTTAGACAGTACCTTCAACCCCATGACTACTGTGATCCAGAAGGACAAGGACAAGGGTAGCAGATGTATGAGAATAATACCATCTTCAAGTTTCTCTCAAGCCACTCACCATCCTGACTTGGATTTTTTTTTTGTCATTCCTTCGCTGTTGTTGGTTCAAAATCCTGAATTCCCTCCATAATGGCATTGTGGGTCTACAACACATGAAGAGAAGCAGTTCAAGAAGGCAACTCACCACTACCTCCTCAAGGCATAGGCAATACATGCCAGCTCAGCCAGTGACAACAGGTCAAATAAGCGAATAAAACAAAACATTTATCTTTTAGCAGTTTGCCACTGAATTCTGGTCTGTTGTCAGATACTATCTGTTCCGGGACAGAGAATACACTGAAACTAGTGGTCATCATTGTCAATGGTGGTTGCCTTCATTGTGTTGCTAAATTGTTAAAGAATAACAAATTTAGAGATGTAATCCATCACAAAGATGTAATCTTACCTCGGCATTGTGAATATGTTTGGCTTAGAGGTTCCTTCCATTGTTGGGGCAAGTGTGTTTGATATGCTTCATGAGAAATTAAATATTCTGATTCATCCCCAGCCAGTACACAGCCAACTTAACCATGTGCCCGCCAACTTGCGAATTCAATATGCGTTCATGATGTAACACAGAATGTAGAGCTTTCAGTGTTAGGAATTGTCTTCCCTTGAAAATGAGTTTTTGTGATACACTACATTGCCCTCTGTAAGGTCAAAATGAAGAAAATGTTCTCAGGTTTCCTTCAATGCTGTCAGGCCATCAGAGATAATGGTCTTTTGCAACTCACATTGTCTTCCATCTTTGATACTGACCACAGTGGCTCTGGCCAAAGTGAAACAGACCTACTTTGAGAATGATTTGGAGATGCCGGTGTTGGACTGGGATGTACAAAGTTAAAAATCACACAACACCAGGTTATAGTCCAACAGGTTGAATTGGAAGCACACTAGCTTTCGGAGCGACGCTCCTTCATCAGGTGATATCACCTGATGAAGGAGCGTCGCTCCGAAAGCTAGTGTGCTTCCAATTAAACCTGTTGGACTATAACCTGGTGTTGTGTGATTTTCTACTTTGAAATTCATTAAATTCAACTGATTTGTTTGCATCTTGTGTGGTTTGTCCTATTGTAGTGGGTGTACTTTGAATCTTATGAATTGTGATTATACTGAGGTTTGTGAATCCTAGTGATCCTGCCTGCTGCATATTTTATATTTGCCAAGTAGAAGTCTTCAGGCAGCCAAGATAAGGTTTCTGGTAATCCAAGATTGGAAAAGATTGTAGCTAGAAGAGTTTTTTTAAGTGTTGGTGGTGATTCCCTTGAATTCCAGGAGCAACAATTACTGTTTTACATACTGTTATATTGTTTTAGAACTTTGGGAGAAAAAAGATCAAAACAACAGCACTTTAAAAAGGAGGAAGACAGATAAAGGCAGTGACCACAAGGTCAGAGAAAGAAATCTAAACTGCTGTCTGACACAGCAGTGCATCTGCAGTTACTGACTTGTTGTTTGAGTTCAAATACCTCTGGACATCAGAGTGCATCTGGGAAAAAGTAACAAACTGTGAAATTCACAGCTACTTTAGAGGAACCTGTGTGAGAGAGCTCTTAGCACAGGAATAGATAAGTACATAGTTTTTAAGTGTAACCTTGCTGTAAATCTACAATAGTAAGTAGAGTGGTCTCTTTCTTGATGATATGTTTTATTGAGATTTGTCTCTTGATTAAATTTTAAAGGTATAAACCATACATACTAAATTAGCCCAGAGCAATTTATTTTAGAACAATAAGACGGTCTATTTTCTGAGTCTGTAGATTGTGAAGGAGCAAAGATGGCCTTTAGTAAAGTGCTATGCTCTTCCTGTTGGATGTGGGAGTTTAGGGAGAGTTTCCATGTTACTGATGATAACGTCGGCAAGACGTGTCTTTGGTTGTGAATCCTATCAGATCGCATGGATCGGTTGGAGCGGCAATTAGAGGCAATAAGGAATTTACTGGAGCTGGGAGTGTGTTAGATGACAGTTATAGGAAAGGAGAAAAGCCACAGATACAGTAAGGTAGATGGGTTGACAGCAGGAAAGGTAAAAGAGAGTGCAGAGTGTCCTGTGGCTATTCCAATTTCAATCAAGTATGCTGTTTTGGAAAATGTAGGGGGTGAAGGACTCTCAGAGAAGTGTAGCACAAACAGTCAAGTTTCTGATATAGAGACTGGTTCTAATGTTATGACGGATATGTCAGGTTCCAAGTGATCGATTGTGATAGGGGACTCTCTTGTCAGAGGCGCAGACAGATGTTTCTATAGAGAGATCAGAATGGTGTGTTGCTTTCCTAGTGCCAGGATCGAGGATATCTCAAAGAGGGTGTAGAATGTCCTCAAAGAGGAGAGGGACCAGCAGGAGATAACTGTATACATTGGAACTAATGACATAGGAAGAGAAAATTCTGAAGGGAGAATTTAGAAAATTAGGCAGGAATTTAAAAAGGAGGTCCACAAGGATAGTAATACCTGGATTACTCCTGGCACTACAAGTTAGTGAGGGTAAGAATAGGAGGAGAGAACAGATGAATGCACAACTAAGGAACTGGTTCGGGGGAGAAGGCTTCATATCTTTGGATCATTGGAACCTCTTCTGGAGTAGAAGCGACCTTTTTTTTGCAGCAGAGAGCGGCCGGAGCTGGATGGAAGTGAAGTCGGAGCGCAGAGGCTGTTGGGAAGGTGGGTGAGTGTTATTTAAGTAGGTGTGTTCTAGTCTTTGGCTCAGGAGTCTTCGACAAAGAAGTTGAGAGAAGTGATTACACCACAGATGAAGAGGGTGAAGACATGACTGCCAAGCTGATTCAGTGTACTGCGGGCATGATGTGGGAGGTCAGGGACTCTGGTGTAGCTGGCTCGTATAACTGTGGAAAGTGTGTACACGTTCAGCTTCTGACAGAGCATACTGCAGCACTGAAGAAAGAACTAGATGACCTCAGGCTCATCCGAGAGAACGAGATCTTTCTGGATAGGACCTTCAGCGAGGTTATTACACCGAGCATACCAGAAGAGAGTAGAAGGGAGAAGATGATGAGGAAGGCAGAGATGAGACAAGTGCAAGAGACCCCGGGGGAAGTACCTCTTGGAAACCGTAGAGACAGGCATCACTGCCAGTCTGAGAGGCGGTCAGGTCTACCAATCAGAAATTGGCGTGGAGGCAGAGCCGAGGAGTCAGACATCACACAGAGCCGTGGTAATAGGGGACTCTATAGTGAGAGGGACTGAAAAGGGTTTCTGCAGCAACAGGCGGGATTTGAGGATGGTGTGTTGCCTTCCTGGTACCAGGATTAAGTCAGGCCAGGCCATGGTTAAGGAGGTGAGCTAACGGAAACGATGAAAAGGTGTTGGAGAGATAGGTCTTGAGGATACTTCTAAAAGTGGGAAAAATTGAGAGAACACAGAGGAGCTTTTGAAAATTAAATGTACAATCGAAGTAAGTGATGGCTGAACATGCACTCTCTCGTGATGGTGAAAACAGGGAAATAAAGGCACAGAGTAGACCCAGGCTTTAACACAGGCCTGAGGGTGAATGATGGATACATTGCATTTTTAAGGTCCACACGTTGATAAGGAAAGCACTGAAGGTTAACATTGAAGCTTGGAGGTGACAAAGGACTCTATTGGCAGGGAGCTAGAGGTTGGGTGAATGGAATGAAGAGCAAGGCAGTCCTTTACTCAGTAGATTACCACAGGAGACCACAGCATCATATACAGCCAGTATGACCCAAATTACATATCTATGACTCTGTGACTCTATGATCCGTATATTGTCAATTTATAACAAATTAGGTATTGGGCTGGCCCAGAACTGGAGCACACATCCATTCATTAACATTTAGTTGAGGTAATTAATTTTTTGTCTATTGTAGCTGCAGGTTTAGAGGTTCCACATCGTGTATGTTTTGTGGTGAACATTTCTTGTATAAGGTAATTATTCTGAAAGAGTTCATGTTGAAATAAAGAGCAAAACTCATAGAAGCCGAGGTCGGCCATTTAGCCCATTAAGTCTGTTCTGCCATTCACTGAGATCCTAGCTGATCTGATAATCCTCAAATCCACTTTCCTGTCTTTTCCTACAACCACTGATTCACTTACTGATTTAAAATTCACCTATCTCAACCGGAATATACCCAGTGATCGAGCCTCAACTGTCCTCTATGATAAAAGAATTCCATTGTTTCACAACCTTCTAAGAAAAGAAATGTATCCTCATCTTTGTCTTAAACGTATGACTCTTTAATTCTGAAGTATGTCCTTTGATCCTGTGATCCTAGATGCTCTCACAAGGGGCAACAACCTTTCTGCATCTATCTGGTCAAGCTCCTAAGCATCTTGTATGTTTTGAAAGGTCACCTCTCATTCTTCTGTGCCCAAACTCTTTAACTTCTCATGAGACAGTCTGTCTGTATGTGGTATCAACCTGGTGAATCTTCTTTGGACTGCATCCAATGCCAGAATACCTTTACTTAGATAAGGGGCTTAAAACTATTCACAGTATCCTAGCTGTGATCTACACAAACTACATAGTCTCCACCCAATCTGATATTGTCATACATAATCCTCAAATGGAGCCACTAGCTTTCAGAGGGAGTAGATTTTCTGTACAGCTCCCGAGAATCCAGGTATGTATGCTTGACTCATACTTGTGCTTATTACTATCATGCAATTCATTTTCTTGTTAGCTAAGACAAATGCCCTTCTCTTCAGAATCACCAACGGGTAATCCTCTACCACTGAGAATTAGACACAGTTTAGACAAAGGAGGATTTGTGGCACACAATTAAATCAATTGTTGACATCAATCAGTGCAAGTAACTTCAGAGCTATTCACAACTCCAGGGAAATCACTGTCAATGTGTTTATATTTAATCTGGAAAATGTTCATTGAATTTCAAAAAGCCTCTTATGATTTCCTCTTGAGATAAGTACAGACTTGGTCAAAATGTGTGGCGCTGGAAAAGCACAGCAGGTCAGCCAACATTCAAGGAGCAGGACAACTGACATTTCGGGCATCAGCCCTTCATCAAGAATGTGGAGGGGGAAGGGGGCTGAGGTAAATAGTGGGGTGGGGGTGGAGCTGAGGGGAAGGCAATAGTTGGATGCAGGTGGTGGGTAAATGTGATAAGTCAGTGGGGAGGATGGAACAAATGGGTAGGACAGAAGATCAACAGGTCAGACAGATTAAGAGGATGGTGCCGAGTTGGAGTGTTGGATCTGGGATGAGATGGGGGGAAGGGAGGTTTTGAAATTGGCAAAGTCAATATTGATGCCAAGTGGTTGGAGGATCCCAAGGCTTTCTCCCTCCAATTGGCGGGTGGGGGTTTAATTTGGCAGCGGAGGAGGCATGCCCTTTGGGGAGTGGGAGGAGGAGTTAAAGTGGATGGCCACAGGGTGGTGGGGTTGTTTGGTGCATGTGTCCCAGAAATGTTCCTGAAATGCTCTGCGAGTTGGCATCCTGTCTCCCTGATGTAGAGGAGACCACATCAAGAGCAACAGACACTGTAGGTAAGGTGGATGGATGTGCAGGAAAGTACAGTCTGATGCCAACACCAGACGGAGTCACAAGAAAGGCTTGCAGCTTCTCAGAGCCATTTTGTGGAACTCCCCATGTGAATTTTAAAAACCTATCTTCTTTCCTGACAAAACCGCCAATATTGTATCTACATATTTGTGACAAACAGATAGGAGTGGGAGCTAAGGAGGAGAGCTTAATGTTGCTGTCCATCATCGACTTCATAAATCTCAATATGTCTTTAACCCAGTACATTGCAATACATGGTGCAATAGCTTCTTTTTATGAATTGCATTCAATACTAAATTGGTATTCCATTGTTTAAATAGTGGGAAAGGAATAAAAACATCAATACTTTCACTGTAAAGAAATGTGTTCTATTGCACCCACTATTTCACAGTACATTTTAGAAATACACCAGTTATTGAGGTAGTTCGCAGCAAAGATCCACATTTATTGTCCACAGATTTTCGCTATTTATACATGAATTCTGCCTTACTTTCCAACAGTTCAGTTGTATCCTAATTGGAAATATGGTTGATGCATTTGTTCTTCAGTGATATTAAATATTAGATATTATGGCAGTAACATTTCAATAGAATCATAGAGATGTACAGCATGGAAACAGACCCTTCGGTCCAACCATCCATGCTGACCAGATATCCCAACCCAATCTAGTCCCACCTGCCAGCACCCGGCCCATATCCCTCCAAACCCTTCCTATTCATATACCCATCCAAATGCCTCTTAAATGTTGCAATTGTACCAGCCTCTGGCAGCTCATTCCATACGTGTACCACCTTCTGCGTGAAAAAGTTGCCCCTTAGGTTTCTTTTATAACTTTCCCTCTCACTCTACACCTATGCCCTCTAGTTCTGGACTCCCCAACCCCAGGGAAAAGATTTTGTCTATTTATCTTATCCATGCCCCTCATAATTTTGTAAACCTCTATAAGGTCACCCCTCAGCCTCCGACGCTCCAGGGAAAACAGCCCCAGCCTGTTCAGTCTCTCCCGATAGCTCAAATCCATCAACCCTGACAACATCCTTGTAAGTCTTTTCTGAACTCTTTCAGGTTTCACAACATCTTTCCGATAGGAAGGAGACCAGAATTGCACGCAATATTCCAACAGTGGCCTAACCAATGTCCTGTACAGCCGCAACATGACCTCCCAACTCCTGTACTCATTACTCTGACCAATAAAAGAAAGCATACCAAACGCCTTCTTCACTATCCTATCTACCTGCGACTCCACTTTCAAGAAGCTATGAACCTGCACTCCAAGGTCCCTTTGTTCAGCAACACTCCCGAGGACCTTACCATTAAGTGTATAAGTCCTGGAATAGTACAGCCAATTATCAAGAAAGCAAGGTGCACTGAAGAATTGTCAGAGCTTCTTAAAAATAGTTCACAAAGAGCTCAACACTTAACATTTTACAAAGTAAATGCTCACAAATAATGACTTCTACCCTTGTTATTTGATAGCATGTTAAAAGCCTTGACAGCTGTACCATCTGTTTAACCAATAGTACTATCTTTGTGGAACATTATTTCAGAAGGGAAGCATCTAAATGTTTTTGATCTAATTTTAACTTTTACTTCTCTGTTATTTTAAACGAAGCAATATGATCTTCAAACTGGAAAGTTTTATTCACTGGTGATGTCCAATTGTCAATGAACCAAATTGCAATCAGTTACAAAAATGCACTGACAGCCTCCTTCAGCCTGCAGATTTATGACAATGATGTAATGACAATATCCTACATGTGATTCATGCAAAGAAAAAAGATTTATCTGCCCATGGTAATGCTGGATGCCTCACATTGTTCCAGCATGTTAGTTTGTATTAAGATGTAATCTTGCACAGGCTAAGCTTTACAATATTTACTGAAGCACTTTACTTTTGTTTAAAGAGCGCCATAATGCACTATAATACATAATTGTAAGTTTATTTGATGCTATTACTTTCAGTTAAATAATGGCTTGTTAGTGAAAACATATAAAGGCATTTGACAGAGTTTTAATCAGGCCAGGCCATGGTTAAGGAGGTGAGCTAACAGAAACGATGAAAAGGTGTTGGAGAGATAGGTCTTGAGGATACTTCTAAAAATGGGAAGAATTGAGAGAAGACAGAGGGGCTTTGGAAAATTAAATGTACGATCGAAGTAAGTGATGGCTGAAAATGCACTCTCTCGTGATGGTGAAAACAGGAAAATAAAAGCACAGAGTAGACCAAAGCTTGAACACAGGGTGAATGATGGATACATTGCATTTTTAAGGTCCACATGTTGATAAGGAAAGGACTGAAGGTTAACATTGAAGCTTGGAGGAGATAAAGGACATAGATGAGCATTTTATGCACAATGGGTTTGTATGATGGATCCTCACCACTATTCATCATGATCCACTACTCATCATGATGTCTGAGCATTTTGTACTATTACGCAATATGAGGTTGTTTTATTGTATCTGTGCTATCATGGTCAGGATCAACAGGGCCTACTTTCTGTAGTGTTCGAGAGAAAATCACCTGATGACCAATGTGAAGATACTCTTGTCTTAAACAAGATGTAGTTGATTACATGATAGCGAATATGTACACAATATATTAGTGATAAACATTAGGTGTAATTTTTTAATTTGTAGTTTTGAATCGTTTTGGTGAGTGAGATTCATAGTCAATTCCCCTCTGGTTCAGTATGACTTTGTTCACACAATTTTATGTTGTTGATCTCATTAACTATGTGCTAGGGCTATTGGGCATATTGGAGTATTGCACAGCCAGACAGCCAGAAGTGATCACCCCTTGAGAGACCTGATGTACATGTTCTTGGCACTATATTTAAAGCCCAGCATTACATCGCAATAGACACTGCAAGACAGCAACTGATCTTCATGTTGTGGTGCTCAACTATTAATATTGAAGACACAGTGCAGGCTTGCTCCCCACTTTATTGGCAGGGAGCTGGAGATTGGGTGAATGGAATGAAGAGCAAGGCAGTCCTTTACTCAGTAAATTACCACAGGAGACCACTGCATCATATACAGCCAGGTGAATGTCAGCTTCCTCTATAACTTATAAGGAGAAGAATCACAGAATTGGCTAACAAAGAGCATGACCACTCACGTGGAGATGAAGAATGAACAAAAGTCAACCAACTCAGTAAGCTTCATTGTACTGTCATACGCTGCTATCCTATTACTACCACAGTAACTTATTCTTAATCTCCACAAGTGTTGTTGTATCTCTGACAACTAATTCCCTTTTTTCTCTTGTGCAGGTACTCAAAGCAATTAATGGAAACTGACAAAAAGACCCACGGGGAAAACACACACATGAGGAATGTTGGATCAGCCATTATCCTATGGAATGGTGGCGCAGGCTGGAGGGGCCTAACAGCCTACTCCTGTTACTGGTATTATGGCCTCGTGATTTTGCTCCTGGATTGAGAAATGGATAAATATTACAGAAGATATCACTGAATAGCACAGTTACTCTGACTTCACAAATGAAAACAAAAATAATTTCCCAAAAATGTTCGGAGCCAAGGGTTTAGTGAGAGGAAAGAATTGAAGATAAGCAGTAATAGTAAAAACAATGGAGGTAGAGAGGCTATAGGTTGACAGATCACCAGGGCCTGATAATCAGCATCACAGAGTACTAAAGGAATTGGCACTGGAAATATTGGATGGATTGGTAAGGGTTTGTAAGAAAGGAGTTACATGCATTAGCAAGAGTGGTAGAACTTGAACCTTAGTGGGAGGTGGGAACAGTAGCATAGATAGCATGAGTGTGAGGTATTGGAGAGAATTAATGATACTTATGTTGGTGGAATGGCGAAGGACATAAGACCACAAGAAGCAGTGGTAGGCCACTGCTAGTTCTGGGGAAAGAAAAAGTTTTGTCTGTGTGCCACTCTACCCAGCAGGATATCCAGGATAATGCCTGCAAAACAGAGGTGGGAAGGATTTCCCCCAATAAGTCCATGGGAATTTTCAGGATCTGTGCGGGGCAGCTATTAACTGATAGTGCTTGCCTGGGGGCTAAATATTCTTTTAAATATGGCATTGGTGCCAGGAGTGCTGGTCAATTCCAGGACTTCTAGTGAGTGGTAAGTTGCTCCACAAAAAGCATGTGGTAAAAGGGTGTGAACATACAACATGACTCTTGCTGCAAGGGTTCAAATGACAATTAAAGCAGCAGATTGGAAAGATATGGTGGAATAACCTGTTTAGCTTCACAATAAGAATTACTCCACCAAAGTTGACAGACTTACACTCAGGCAAAACATGGTGTAATTCAGTCTATAGTGAGGGAAGGTGGTGTTGAGTTTGAAGGTCAGCCATGATCAAGCTTAAAGGGCTGAATGGCCTATTCTTGCTCCTATTTCTTATGTTCCTTGAAACCGAATTAAACTAAATATCTGAGATGCCATTTTTAACATTAACAACACCTTTGAAAATTATTTCTTGCTAAAGGCATGTATGTTACTATTTTGAAATCAGCTAATGTTTATTGATGGAATCAATAAATTAATGACAAAAATAGTTCCAACAACCAGGTGGTAATCGGTGGAGTGTAACACATATTCACCACTCTAGGTAACTTCTAATAACTTGTGAGGCACATTATAATCTTCAGTGTCTTACAAATGAGAAAATATTATAGAAAGTGCACAGCTGCTGTTGCCTATAAAACACAAGAATAATTTTAAGTGGGAAAATTGTTCTATAAATACTAAGAGCATCAGAATTTCCAGAAGATCACAGCATTGTTAACCCTGCAGCAACTGGATGGAACTCATCCACTTCAAAATCAACTTTTCAGAGTTTTCTTATCAAATATTTCCTCCAGAATTTCATTGGGATTTTCCAAATCTGGTTCTGTAATAATTCCTTTCAGATTTTTGAGAATGCTGGCGGCCTTTCCTTGACAGCGGGCCTGGTAGATGGATTCTATAGATGAGAGGTTGGTCTTTGTGATTGGCCGGGCTGAGTTCACCACTCTCTGTAACCATCTCCTATGTCGAATGGGACAGTTGCCATATCAGGTAGTGATACATTCAGACAGAATGCTCTCGATCGCGCACCTATAAATATTGGCAAGGGTATTTGCCATCACGTAAACTTTCCTCAGCTGCCTGAGGAAGAAGAGATGTTATTGGGCCTTTGTAACCAGTGTGTCCACATGAAGAGTCCAAGAAAACTTGTTGTGGATGACCACTCCCAGGAGCTTGACACTCTCTACTCATTCCAACTCTGTGCTGTTAATGTGTAGAGGGGCATGAGTAATATCCCGCCTAAAGTCAATAATAAGTTCCTTGGTTTTGCCGGCATTGAGAGCTAGGTTGTTCTCAGTGCACCATTTTTTCAGGTCTTCCACCTTCCGCCTGTAGTCTATTTCATTGTCATCTGAGATTCGACCGACTTTGGTGATGTCATCAGTGAACTTGTAAATGGCATGGGTATACAATGAGTACAGTAGGGGGCTGAGTACACACCCTTGGGAGGCTCTAGTGTTGAGTTTTAATATGACAAAATATTGTCCCCAATCTTCACTGATTGTAGCCTGTGGGTCAGGAAACTGAGGATCCAGTTGCAAAGAGTGGGGCATAGTCCAAGATCACTAAGTTTAATAATCAGTCTCGAGGGGATAATAGTGTTGAAAGCTGAACTGTAGTCATTGTGCAGGATTCTTATGTAGCTGTTCTTGGTGTCAAGATGTTCTCGGGAGGAGTCAAAGGCAAGTGATATTGCATCTGACGTGGATCTGTTGGTCGGATAGGCAAGTTGGAATGGGTCAAGAGTAATGGGGAGGCTGGAGTTGATTAATGCCATGACCAGCCTTTCAAAGCACTTCATGACCACCGAAGTTAGGGCCACTGGGCAGCAGTCATTGAGACATGCTGCATAAGCCTTCTTAGACACAGGGATGATGTTGGCCCTCTTGAAACAGATATGGACATCTCTGGCAAGGCAACAACTATTATTCGACCCTAACTGCCTTTTAAGGTGCATAGTGAAGTTCCATCAAGCAGACACAATGTATCAGTGCACCCACCCTTGCCCCCATCTGAATCTTAAAATGTTAGTCAGCTGAATGCTGAGGTGGATGGCATTGAAAACCATGCCCAATCATCTGGGAGATTGAGGTCAAAATCAATGAAAGGTACATCATCTTGAACTATTCTTTGAAATCCCTGCTGCACAATAATAAAGGAATAATTTTAAATGTAGGATGTACATTTCGTTTTTTACGTTTTTATGTTTTTGCATTTTCGTTTCAAGCTACTCACTGGTAACCTGAGGAATGTTGGGAATGTCACATGAGGGTGGAGTGGGAGGTATCTGGGGAAAAGTAGAGGCTGGGGTTGGGAAAAATTAAAGCATTCTGTCTGAGTTGAGACAAAGATGGAGGTATCTCAATTTCCAGTTGCCTAGCAATTCTGACCATCATATTCTGGAGCCTGAGTTGAAGCAGGGCACTTTGTGGGTTAAGGCTTAGTATAAAAGCATCCCAAAGACTGAGACTGGGAACACAGGTGCTCCTGGGGCTCAGCCCTATGAGCACACATTTTCTTGAGTTGAGTCCAAGACCTTTACTGTGGCTAAGACTGGGAGTAGAGACATTCCTGGAGCTGAAGCCAGGAGTGGATGTGATTCTTGGGTCAAGTTTGAAAGCACAGGCATTCCTGGAGTTGAGGTTGATTGTGGAGGTATTGCTGGGAACAAGGCAGGAAATAACAGAACCAATTCTATATAATTTCCTGTACAGATATGTACAATATGCAGACTGTACATGGCACGTCTGACAACTATTTCCGATATTGATTTTTATTTCAGATTTTTAGTACTTTCATTGTTTTTGATTTAACATTTTGTATTGTTTTATCCCACTAAAGCGAAACCAACATTCACAACCTCATGCTTTATTTGACTACTTTGATGAAGCAAAAACAAATTAATCATAGCACCTAAGTAAAGGCTACTTGCTGATATTCACACTCAGGCTTAATTCATGACAATCATGCTTTGAAAAACTATTAATGAGAAAACAAATCCAAAATCAACTAATAAATTATTGCAGACGCTGAAAATCTAAATTTATGTGAGGAAATGTCAGGAGCACTCAATGGATCGGGCAGTTTGCTAGGTGAGAGAGAAAGGGAACAAACATTTCAGGTCAAGAACTTCTAATCAGATGTGAAAGAGTTTGGGGGCAAAATTAAATCAGAAAACAATCCAGCAATGTGTTGCCATCCACTACTTAAATGTTATCAATCAGGAAACTCATTTGAAGAGGTGCAACGTGAATGATTTTTTTGCTACCTGTCAAATGTTAGTGTTTTGAAGCAAATACAGAAGATGGAAAACAGTAGGAGCTGGGGTGTGAGGTTAGGATGGACTGTATGTATGTATGTCTCAAGGAGAAGACAAAAGGGAAAAATCCTTAATAGCTTTATACAATAAATGCTGCCGTCTCGTGAACAGCCCCTTTCAAGCTCCTAGCTTTAAACGTTTATTTTCTGATCAATAAGGTCAGTGATACAGAAATAAAACCAGCCTGAGCACAAACAAATAGATCAGATTCACTTGAGATTAAGTTTTCCACCTATTCATGACTATAATTGGAGACGCCAGTATATCTGAAAATAAACATGCAGGTGCAGCAGACAGACAAGAGGCAAATGTCCTTCATCACAAGAGGATTCAGGAACAGGGATGTTTTGCTGCAATTGTACAGAGCCTTGGTGAGATCACCAATAGAGCATAACATGTGCAGTTTAGACTCCTTATTTGAGGAAGGATGTTCTGGTTATGGAACAAAGGCTTACCAGACTGATTCCTAAAATGGTAGAACTGACATACGAGGAGAGATTGGATCAGTTGGGATTATATTCAATGGAGTATAGAAGAATGAGGGGGGGTTTCCATAGACACCTACAAAATTCTCACAGGACCAGGCAGAGTAAACAAACAAATGATGTTCCAAAGTTACCAAGGAGCCCACAACAAGAAGTTACAATTGAAGGATACCAGGTAGTCCATTTAGGACTGAGATGAGGAGGAATTTCTTCACCCAGAGAGTGGTGAGCCTGTGGAATTCTCTGGCACAAAAAGACTTTAGGCCAAATCGTTGAATGGTTTCAAGGAGTTCAATATAGTTCTTAGGGGTAAAGGGATCAAAAGGAATGGGGAGAAAGCGGGAATAAGATACTGAGTTGGCTGATCAGCAAAGATCATATTGAATTGCAGAGCAGCCTCAAACAGCCACTGTGCCTACCCGTGCCTCTATATTCTATGTTTTTATGTGTCTAAATCCGCCATTTCTCACGTGTTTTAATAAAATTATTATTCAAATGTTAAGATTTATCTGGGTGCACTTTCTCTCCATTTGAGCATCACCAAGGTCCTTGAATTCTTCACCACAAAGTTCTGCTTATATCCCTTAAATCATTGATTTGCTATCTTAATTCTGCAGAAAAAGACATACAGATAGATGGTTAAGTGATAAGTACAAGCAAGTGGCATTTTCAGAAGCCTGGTGAAAAATCTTGCAGTCTGCAGAAGTCGGAAACCAGCAAGTCCGCTATGTAAAAGATTACATCCAGATAAAGGTAACCACTTCCACTCTGTGTGTACATGGGCCTCTGAATATTTACATGGAAGTGGTTGGCATTGAGATCATAAGGATACAGGTATTTTATATTGGTACTGTATAAATATTTGGGGGCCGATTTTCTTCATTTTCTGTCTGCCCTGACAGAGAACAAACATAGTTTACGGAAAGTGAGTTGCACCTGCCCTGCTCGAACAGTGGTCACGTGTGATGTGGTTGGCTATTAATATCACTCCTTCAAACCTGGTAAAGTCTTGCTCTGGAAAACAGGGAGGAAAGGAGAGTTCATCTCAGTGAATTACAGATCTGTGGGTCTGATTGCTGGCCTCAGAATCTTCCAGGAAGAGATATCTCTTAGGTACAAGGAAATAAGTCAGTCTGTGATATGCTAATGAAACACACACTACATCATCGGGGGGAAATGATGCATATTTACATTATTGTGCTCTCTTTTCTAGCCTTATGGCAAAATTAAGCCACAGCAAGATGTTGCTTAAATGAAGTTTATGTTTTACCTGTCTCAGCAAACTCTGTAAATACTATTTCTTAGCATAATGAGATCAAGAATATTAAAGCTAGCTTTCCTACTCCACCTGACCCAAAGGCACCTGCTGGATCCAACTTGTTCTCAACTCCCTTCAGCTGTTTGGTTTCATAAGCCCAATACGCAATAAATGCAAAACATGGCTTCAATGTAATGCACAAAAACGTGTTTTTGTATTTAAGTTAGAGACACACATCTGGAGTGTGGTCCCCATCCTGTTATCACCAAAAGCATTGGAGACTGGTTGAGATCAATTGCCCAATTTTGAATTATTGATCTTTTTCTCCGATGTGCCATCCTGGAGTAAATCAGGATGGGGTGCTGTGGTGTGGAGGATAGTGTTGGAGCTGGATGAGATTATACTTATCCCTCCATTTCTTTTACAACAGTTCTATTAATTTGAATTGAACAGGCAGTGTTGCAAGGTTAGAGTGGCGGATTCTTGTCTTGTAAAGTTGTCAATTTAGCTGAAAGCTGACATTGGATTTAAGCCACTATAAAAGACAGAAAAGGTAGAGTCTGGTTTTTTTAGAAAGCAGTTTGAGGCACAGGCAGTGAAGAGCATTAGAAGGATGGATGCTGGAGAATAGTTAGAAAACATGTTTTAAATTGAGCCAATGACACATTGGTATAAGATCATTTAGCAATTAATTAACTTCCAAAAATTATATTAAGAAAGTAAATAAACGTGACGATAATTCTTTTTATGTATGTTTCACTGATGGGAAATAAATGAGCTGAAGTATTCATATCAAGTCTAACTCGTCAGGAGTTTTTCAGTTTGTCTTCATGGAAGAATGAAGAACTACATTTGTGAAAACACAAATATATAGTTCATTTAATGGCAAGATACTTTTGGATATGCTGAGAGTAAGAGCGTAGTTAAGTAAATAGGAAGCATTGTGACTCTCCCCCTGATGTTTTAGTTCTGGTTCTGCTTGTATCTATCCATCCTGTTTGGGTCTCAGTCTGGTCCCAAAGCCTCAGGAGTCTGATTCCCTCCGTCTTATACAAATTCTCCAGCCACATGTTCAATTGTCCAAAGCTCTTTCCTTTATTCTCTCTAGCATGTGGGACTGGAAATAAATGTGACATGACTGTGTTAGAGGCCTTGCTTTTCCATCTCCATTTTAGCTCCTTGAAATTTGCTTTCAGGACCTCAGCGCCCTTGCTTTCTAAGTCATTGGTACCAACTTGGGCACAATTTCTGTCTGTTCACTTTCCCACAAAATAATATCCTGCAGCCATTCTGTGATGTCCCTGACTTTGGCATTCAGGAGGCAACATATGATCCTGGAGTCGGGTTTATAGTCGGAGAAACACCTGTCTATTCTTTAACTAATGGATTCCCCAGCACTACTATATTCCCATCTTCTTCCTCCCCTCCTGTTCAACCAATGATGACCTGAACTGGTTTTGACTGCACTTCTCCAAGCAGGAAATAACATCAGCAGTATCCAAAGTAGAAAACCAAGTCGTGAACAGCTCCTCAGGTGTCTTCTGCACTTTCTGCCTGGTTTCCCTTCCAGCCTCCATGGTTTTAGCCTATGGTGTAACCACTTCCCTAAATGTGCTATTCACATAGCTCTCATTCTCAGTGACTCCAGCCACAACCAAACAAGTTCTAAAGGCCAGAGTTCAAAGTTCAGCAGCTACAGAAAATTCCTGCCCATATGGTCACCTAAGTCACTGGGAGTGCTCAGAAATTCCCACATACTACAGGACATGGATTCTGCACAGCCAAGCCACACTGCATTACCTGAACTTCACTTATATTAATTTTACTTAAATTGGATTTAAGTTAATAAAATAAACCTTTCAACTTTTGATAAATCTTAGTACTGATAAATGTGACTAATATTTACCACACTTTACTAGTTGCAATAAACCTTACTTAAAGTATCTCATTCCTCATGTCACAAATTCTGGAATCATGATTCACGCTTGCTAGGCCTTCCTCAAACATATCTCATGATTGTGTGCCCCTTACTGACAATGCATTTTGAAAAACATATCTCTTATGTAGAATAAGTAAGTAGCGAGTTTAGATTCCTACTACAGTAAACAATGTCATAGGACACAAATACTTTCAGTTAATTGATGTCATTGTATGGGGTGAGGGGTTGTGACATGGAAGATCTCTTGAGCCTAGTTTTCAAAAGATTAGTCCATGGAAACTAAGGTTCATGACTCCTTTGAGGTGTCTTGAATCATGACTCTTTAAAATTCTTGACCAGCTCCATAAAAACAATGGAAGAATAGGTCATGTTTATTTCCATAATGGCATTGGCCAGGACACGGGAGACAGAAGTAGGCCTGCGATCCTTGAATGACCCTGATGAAAGTCAAGCCCGGGGAACAGAATCAAAAACACCAGAATCCAGTCCCAGCCACCATTTTTAAAGGACTCCCGAGTTATCATGGCTCTGTTGAAAATCTGACCCTGCCAAAGAGAAAGATATCTGAAGGAACAATATGATAGTAGTGTCATGAGTTAAACTTTTGAGTTTGCTGCTTGCCTACAACTATTGAAATCATATAAAGATATTAACGTGAGCTATCCTTTTGAAATTTATTGAAAAAATGTGAATTGACAAATTTCTGTCATTTTATGGCAAGTTTTAATATCTAACATTCTAATCATCAAAACGTTTCATAAGGATTTTAATGAGCTGAGGTTCATGGTGTGAAAGATATGAGGCCTGTCATGGATATGGGGACCATTGGAATAGCTGCATATGGCAGTGACAAAAGGCAAATGAGCAGAGGTAGAAACAGAGGCACAAGCCAAGGGAGGTAATGTTATGGAGGTGCACATCATATTTATAACTGTATTTAGAATAGAAAGGATACTAATTCATAAATTCAATGCAGCCAAGGAGCAACATATAGGTGAAGAAGTAGAAGGAAACACAAATAAATCATTGAGGACTCTGGCAGTAATGGTGTATAGCTGGAAGAGTAACCATTACTGGACAAGTTTCAGCTATGATTGAATAGGAAAGAGTGGAACCCCACACCACTGGATAATGAAAAGAGGTATTGGAAGAGGTTGGTGTGATGGAATATATCAAAAACCATACTTAAAAATGAACGCTCAGTTAATATTTCAGGTGTAACCATTCAATCAAGCTTATTAGTTTAACATTTTCTTTAGAAATAGGTAAAACCTGAAAAATTACAAGGAGACCAGTCCCACTCTTTGATAGCAACTGAAATAACAAATCTTTTAAGACTTTGATATTTTGATTTGGATAAAAGGGTTTATAAATTATAACAAACAGATTTATCAAAGTGCTTAAGAAAATATATTTCAATTTAGACTTAATGTGTCAAACAGCCCAAAGGATGTGAGTTCTTTATGAAATTTGCTCTGTTTGATTTCATTTAATTATTACATTTAGCTTTAATTATGTTTGAGGAAAATCTTTAAAGTGACGTTCTTGGAATTTGACCTTACTTTTTTCATCAATGCTTCAGTCTTGGTTCTTAAGCATTACACAATAACAGTCTCTATCTTACTATTTATTCAGCTGTTTCATCATTACTGGTACAAACTGTTTTTCTCCACAGTTCTGTTTTTTGTATTGCATTTAGTCTGATAAACATTTTTAAGCATTTTAAGAGCAATGTTTAAGATTAATCCTGAGGCATACCACTTTCTCACAGTATCCCAGAGAAGAACATCTAAAGTACCAACATGATATTAGTGTCAAAAATGAACCTTCTAAGTTTCCTAACTGTATGCCAATACTAAAATAATATAAATATATTAACAAGAACTATTCTTTTGAATTTTCATTGACAAATGCAAACTTCTGAATTTTGTAAATGTTTTCTGTGTTGTTTTTATCACGTATCACTGATCATTTAAACTAGAATAATTTTATAGGAAGTTTAACTCTAAGCTGTTGATTGGTAGAAAGTGTCGGCAGACAATCTATAAATTGTCACTCACTTTATCAGTTGATCCTTAGTTAAATGCAGACAAATAGTTGCCTAATCAAAATGGGCATTTGGTGCTTGCAGTGTTCCAGCCGGTGTAGTGCCAGGAAGTTTAGAATTCGTTTATTCAGTAGTAGTTTGGGAGTACTGTGAATGATAAAGTAAAATAAGTGTGGGCAAGTGCTAACAAAAAAAATGTACTTTATTTTCTTTTTGTTTAGTTGTTTGTTAGGAAGTATATCAGTTTTTAGAATGCAATGCTCACGTTAGAAGTTCCCTTCACAGGTTGTTCAAATGGTGTTATCCATGACATAAAACATTCACAGAATTTCACAAGGCTTCTCTCTGAGTCAAATAAATGCCTTAGCTGCCATATTTAAAATGACTGTAGGGCAGAAAATGAGCAACACATGGACCATTTTAATTTGAAATTCATGCTGCTCACTGTCCACCAGATAAAGTGAGTTAAAATTCCCATTCTGCAGAAGAAAATAACTGAAGATCCCACATTTGTGAGTACACTCGAGGACTCAGAGGGTTAATGGACATTTGTCTATTGCACTTGCATGGAACACTGACATTTGTGGAATGGAATGAATGTCGCAGGTTTTTATGGTCTGATTGGTTTCAAGATTGCATGAAAGCCCTGAGCTGAGCTGCAAAAGTCAAAGTGCTTCTCTTATAAAGGCAAGACTTTCTAGGTGTTGCTGCAATGTCGTCGGCACATCTTGGAGGTAATTATGTTGTGGTTCCAAGATCATTTTTTTGTAATCATGAGGGAATAGCAAGTTCAGTAGAGTCACTGCTAAAAGAGGTAGAGGGTTAACTGTCTGGGGGAGAAAGCAGGGGCACTTGTGGAGGTGGCAACAGGGACAGTGATAGAGGGACAGTCACATTGGAGTGGGTGGTATGCAGCACAGCATTGGAGAGCATGGCAGGTAATGGAAAGGGAGGTTATTGGCAGGAACTGACACCATGGCTCCTACAGGGAAGAAAAGAATAGCAGATTGGGCATTAGTCATGGGTAATGTAAGCGCTCGGGGGGCAGGGAAGATAGTTGTAGGTGAAACTCAATATGTTGGATCTCCAAATGAGGGAAGAGGGAATGGGTATAAATTGGCTGTCAGAAACATGCAAGGCTTTACGGGGGTATCTGGCAACCAGGTGGAGGGATGCTGACATTGTCCACTGCCTGCCTATGTTTGCTATTCTCTACGTGCAAAGGGATATTAGAAAATATTTGGGACAACACCCAGGATGTGAGTGTCATTTGATGGGAATTAAAAGCATGGCTTCTATGTTTGCTGGGTGCTAAAACTTTATTACAGCCATGAAGCAGCTATTTGTAAAGTGCAGCTACATTTAATCTGCAATGATTGTGTCACCTATTTGATATGCATGGAGTGAGGGTGATTAGGGCTAAGATGTTGGTCAAAGGCAATTAGTCACATGCCATTGGTAATTGCAAATTGAACTTAAGTATCTCAATAATGTTGACGTGAGCCACAATAATGATTCAAAAAGCCAATGCTGGCTGAAGAGGAATTAATATTCATCTAATTTCCAAGCATCCTATGTGTTAGCTACAGAACATTAATTCCTCATTACAGGAAGGTGCTAACTGAGACAATACCCCCTGTCCTTCCTTCTGACTGCCTTCCAGCCTACCTTGCCAGTGATATCATCCCACTGGCCTCATTTCATCCTCAGTCACTTGCAGCCATGCACTCATCCGTCCCAAGCCTCTGGTGGATGCGTTACAGGCAGCAGCCACTACTCTGGTACTGATGGGCAACGGGAAGTTGTTGGCCGCTGTTTACTGGCAGCTGATGGGGTTTCTATCCTCAGGATCATAAATCTCAGGCAGTAGCCACAATTCTGACTGTTACGTGCCGAATGACCATTTAATACTAGAGGGCTTCACCAATGGAGAAAACATGGTCCTCCTGCTCGTTCTCAAGCTCACAGACAATGTCATCGTCATCAATATTAAATTCTGTCCAATGGTGTTTAGGTCTTTAGGTAAGTTTTATCAGGACCAGTATCCACAGTGATATGGCACATGAGCTCAATATGGCCTCTCCTGGGGAAACTGACAAAATCCGATCAGCCACCATGCTACACCTCACCATGTTGCTTTCCAAACTGAAGTCAATAAATTCCACGTTTGTCAGTTTCTCAATGGGGGTGGATGAGGTTCAAATAATCCCCACAATGATATATCACACAAATTTGTAAGAATGGAAATCAAATCTTACTGAAACTCAACACTCAACTCTATCTCTTTGCACAGATGCT
Source organism: Chiloscyllium plagiosum (assembly GCF_037043375.1). Taxonomy (NCBI): domain Eukaryota; kingdom Metazoa; phylum Chordata; class Chondrichthyes; order Orectolobiformes; family Hemiscylliidae; genus Chiloscyllium; species Chiloscyllium plagiosum. The sequence goes on from NW_028270141.1 coordinate 69,589,063, forward strand.
CGTATGTACAATGGTAAATAGATTGAAAGATAACTCGAGACTATGAGAAATATAGGGTGGAATTGTCTGGTTCTGGAGAAAGGAAGTGAACTTAACAAAGTGGTGAACCAGCAGCCTGTCACTTTCCCAGCTTCACATTTTCTCACCTCCACCAATTCAACACCTTAAATAATTAATTAATGACCACTTAAAGGCCTCATCCACCTGGCTACAATTATTTCAGCTCCATGCAGGATAACAAAGAGTCGTTCTACCCAGCTGGTTAGTTAGCTAGAGCATGTGTGGGAGGGGGGCATGCGAACTGGATCAATCCACTCCAATCTCCGTACAAATGAGGGATTGAATCATTCCCTGCCCTCACATCCAGCTTACTTTCCAAATAACATTTCCATTTCCTGTGGGCGATATTTTGTCCTGGGGGTTGTCTGGAGGTTGTTGTCCCAGCAACAGACATGGCCTTCACCGTGAAGTTGTCAGCAGACCTCACTGACATTGCAGGACTTCCTGGTCTGGGATCCTAATTTTAACTGCTCTGGTTGCTGGTTGGCTCAGTAAGATTTCCCAATTTCAGAGGCTGTGTATTTCTCTTCTCTCACATTTTTACCAAGTTTCAAAACAGAGCCGTGAATGTGGTGCTAGAAAAGCACAGCAGGTCAGGCAGCATCCAAGGAGTACGAGAATCAACATTTCGGCCAAATGCCCTTCATCAGGAATGAAGTTTGTGGGTCGAGGCTAGAAGATAAATGGGAGGGGTGGGGGGGGGGGGGGTGTTGGAGGGAGATAGCTGGGAAAGCAATAGATGGATGAAGGTGAGGGAGAAGTTGATAGCTTAAAAATGTGTTGCTGGAAAAGCGCAGCAGGTCAGGCACCATCAAAGGAACAGTAGGATCGACATTTCGGGCATAAGCCATTCTTCAGGTCAGAGGGGGCTGTGATGGACGGGCCCGGAGGGCGGTGCCGGGTTGAAGAGTTGGGACTGGGTAATGGGGAGAGGGGAAATGAGGAAGCTGTTGAAATCCACATTTTAAACACGTAGTTGCAGGATTCCAAGGCAGAATATGAGGCATTCCTCTTCCAGGCGTCGGGTGGTAACAATTTGGTGGTGGAGGAGACCCAGGACCTGCATGTCCTTGATGGAGTGGAAGGGGGAGTTGAAGTGTTCAGCCACGGGGCAGTGGGGCTGGTGGGTGTGGGTGTCCCAGAGATGTTCTCTGAAACGTTCCGCAAACAGGAGTCCTGTCTCCCCTATGTAGAGGAGACCACACCGGGTGCAATGGGTGCAGTAGATGACATTGGGAGAGATAGAGGTGAATTTATGACGGATGTGGAAGGATCCCTTGGGGCCTTGGATGGAGGTGGAGGGAGTGGTGTAGGCGCAGGTTTCACACTTCCTGTGGTGGCAGGGAAAGGTGCCAGAACTGGGGTGTGGGCTGGTCAGGATGTGGACCTAACGAGTGAGCCACGGAGGGAATGGTCTTTTCAGAATGCTGATAGGGGTGAGGAGGAAAATAAATCTCTGGTGGTGAGGCCCATTGGCGGAAGTGGTAGAGGGTGATGCGTTGTATGCGGAGGTTGGTGGGCTGAGAGGTGAGGACCAGGGGGGTTCTGTCCTTGTTGCGTTGGGAGGGGTGGTGTTCAAGGCCGATGGTGCGTTAAGTGGAGGAGAAGCGCCGGAGGGCATCGTTGACAACGTGGGAAAGGAAGTTGCTATCGTGGAATGAAGGAGGCCATCTGGGACTTTCTGAGGTGAAATTGGTCATCCTGGAAACAGGTACGGCGGAGGTGGAGGAATTGGGAATAAGGGTTGGCATTTTTACAGGTGGTGTGGTGGGAGGAAACATTCATCCCTAGAATTTGAGGATTAGCACAGTTGCATTATAAATAATGTCAGATCAATATTCAACAATTAATTCCATGCCCCCCTTAAAGTTTATGTGTAAAACCTTTGAACAAGTTTATTAATTACCTTTCTACCATCAGAAGAGTCTCATCCTCAAATGTAGTTACTTCCTCAAAGAGGTCAATGGTTTGTGATGTATGTCTTGCTTTTCCTACAGCTGTCCTCACAAAAGAAATTTCTCTGTGATACTTTTAAAGCTTTTACCTACTAAGGATGAATACTTAATGAATAGAGTAAATTGACACAATTGTTGTATGTAACAAGATAATCTTCAGCACCCTTCAATATTTCAGACTTCTTAATTAAGTTTATCTAAGAAGATTAACCAAAGCCTCTCCTATTCCTTCTGCCATTTTCTTGAAGAGTGCAAACTATTTGATGTAGTATGTTGTAGACATGACTTACTCTATGACTCATATTTCATTCTCCTGTACTTATGTGGTAAAAATTGCTCAGCCAAAATGACTGAATTGAGGATTAATTTGCACTATTCATTTGTGCCTGTTATTTGCCATATTTATCACTCACTGATCACATACAGAAGACTGAAATTTATGCTTTTTTGACTAAATATAAGTGATATTGAGTTGACCTTGGCAGTCTGGTCCCAAAGGCACAAACTAGGTCAGTGCCATCTCAGTGGTGCAGAGGAGTAGCCAGCAGCGTCATAAGAAGTTCAATGACCTTCCCACTTGGCCAAAGTGTCACACTCCTCTCTCTGCTCCCCCACATTCACTCGATCACTGAACCCAATGCCCACCCAAGCTGATGCCCTGTCATTACTGCCCACAATGTTTTTCTTCAATCTCTCTCACACAGCTCCAGCCCCCACAGCACAAATTCTGCACAGTCTCTGCACCAATTAGTCAGTCACCGGGGACATTTCACCACCCTTTGATCACCAGCACCAGGATTTATTGCTGTGCCACCCACTTTCAGTTCATTCTCATTCCAGGAGGAAACAGCCTACAGGGGTAGCAGGAAGGGCCAGGACTGGTGGAGAACTACCTGGCCTTACACTCCTCAGGCCCCACCAAGAAGGAGTCCTGGAGAGAAGAGCGGGATGCTGTTGCAGGGATGCTGAGATATCCACATCCTGCTAGCTGAGCAAGTAGTGTTCTTCATTGCACTGTGTCTCTCAGGTAACTCCATTGTTAGTACCATTCATTATACACCCCTTCTAGTGAATGGTCATGATATCTTCCCTCTCTTTTGTTTTGCAGGTACTGTCAGTATCTTTACCACCTCTGCAGAGCTACGCCCAGCTGCCCTCCAGAAGTCAGCTCTTCAACCTCTGAGTATGACAGTTCTGAGGAAACACCAGCATGGCTGTGTCCATCACGCTAACCAGCTTGGATACTGGCAACTCATTTGGAACATGAGAACTGTAAAGTTTGGGAGCACAAACTGGAAAGCATCTCACTGTGAGAGCTCAAGAGCTGGCTAAGGCAGGAACATTCCAGGCACTCAGAAGGCTGCTAGAGCCAAGATACAAGCTCAGTCCCTGGCAGGAGAGGAGCCTGTGGTGTTGACAATCAGAGGCTTCATCTACATTCACTGGGAGGAACAGGAGCAGCGTGCAAGAGCATGGGAGGCAATGACCTCCTTGCCCAGAGGCTGCAGCAATGCAGTGAGTCGTACAGCTGTCTGACTGCCTCCAAGGACAGATTGGCAGCTGCCATGGACAGACAGCACCCTCAGGATCTGCTGGAGACACCTCACCATTGCTCCTCAGGGCTGAAGGTATGGTGACAGAGAGATAGGAAAACTGGAGCACGCTTAGGGCTCATTCCTCCTTGCACCATTTTGACCTTTGAAGGCTCAGGCTGGGAAAGGTACATTGTGCTGACTGGTCATCATTTGGTTTGTCATGATTACCAGTCAGCACATTGGCTCAGTAGTTCACACTGCTAATTTACAGCACAGGACCCAGGTTCAATTCCACCTTTGGGTGACTGTCCATGTGGCATTTGCACATTCTTCCCAGGACTGCAGTGGTTTCCACCAAGTGGTCTGATTTTCTCCCATAGTCCAAAAGATGTGCAGGCTCGGTGGATTAGCCATGGGAAATGCAGCATTACAGGGATAAGGTAGCAAGGCTGGGTCTTGGTTGGATGCTGTTTGGAGGGTCGGTATCAACTTATTGGGCTGATGGCCTGCTTCCACACTGTAGGGATTCTATGATTCTTCAGCATGCATGGGCTGGCCAGACACAAGTGACCAAACCTCCAGGGCTAATAGGCACCACTGCATAGGAGTCTTCCTCCAACACAACTGCAGTACCAGGGACTCTTCAGTGGGAAAGCAGAATACCTATTGTGCTCAGTTTGGTGGCATTCGTGACATTGCATTGTATATGAATTCAAACATTTGCACAAATCTCATTGTTATGGCACCACATATGTTTATCTGAGTCTCTGTGTAGCTCCAAAATGAATGGTGCCAGTGTGGTATCTAACTTCTTGCTCACACAGGATAGATTATGCCATGCTGAGAGTCTGCTGCAGTACATCGAAACAAGAGGAACAATGTGTCTGTAGGGGAATGGGTCCTGGTGGAACTATTGGCTCTTGTAGCCAAACATCACTATTCTTTCCCTGCACGACTGGAGTAGAGCTGTGTAGTTGTCTAGAAGACAGTCAGCCAATACACATGCCTCATGAGGTCTGTGAATATATGGTTCTGTGTGAAATGTTGTTTCCCTTTAAAGGATCTGAACTCAGTGAGTTTTGCAGCCCCATCCCTCACAGGCCCGGACACTTACCCAACTCTCTCTGAATTTGATCCCCACTCAACCTATCCACATCCACCTGTCTACCTTTCCTTCTCCAAACAATGACATTTGAGGACAGAGTGTCAGGTTTGATCATAAGCTATGTCCCCTTTGAAGCCAGGGTGGTCTATACCATGGAAGAACACCCCTCCTGCACATGACTCCTTTCCCATCCTTCCCCTACCCTATCATTGCCCCTTTACAGATACAGTTGCCCCCCTTCACAATGTCATTCCTCCCTTCCCCTACCTTGCAGCTCAAAGAAGAGATTCCCACGCATCCTTCTTGCGACAACAGAGAGCCGACCTCATCCCTTATCCCCCACCCTAAGCTTTTCTGGATGGACCTGATGAACTGATAGTGGCCCACTCCCTGAGTGACATAACAAGGCAGCCACAGACACATGAAGTTTCCAAATCCCTGACTGATGGTTGTACATATCCTCAACCGTGTTAGCCCTACCCTGTGCACTGGCTGCTGATGGAACCACAGGACTCTCCACGACCCACTCCCTAGACTTCAAAGGCACAGACCCAATCACTGACAGCACCTCAACCGGATGCCTGACCATGGCCAATGCTCACTAGTATCAGGGGCTGCCCTTAGCCTACTGTGCCTGGAACCCCAGACTGATGGGTATCATCATAGACTTTGGTGAGGTCTACATTTCTGAGACCACTTTAGCTGCTGGAACATAGTGTTAGTGCAAGATTGATGTAGGCACACTGCCACTGCCAAGATATATGCTCCCTTGCCTAAGGACTGCTGATGAGTAAGGCAAGTGCCAGATTGTGGAAGTGCGCTTTTTCGGCACAGCAATGCTCTGATTTGTATGTTAAGAATTCTCAACATCCAGTTTTGTTGGTGTAATGCTTAACTAGGCTGCTGAATGTTAATGAGATGAGATGTGGTGTTAATATAGTGCTGAATAAACAAATCTCCCTTAACTAGCATGATGTTTACTCATTTCTTGGAAAATGTATAAAAGATGCAGCAAGATAATCCCGATATCAGGATTCATCTCAGGACTATCCATCTGATTCTGCCACAAATCTTGCTATAGCCCCAATTGCTCAGACCCACATAAGATTCACCCAAGTTTTTATATTTCTTGCAATCATCTGCTTATTTGCATCAAGACATTGGTGAGGCCACTTTTGGAATACTGTGTACAGTTCTGGTCACCCTGTTATAGGTAGGACATTATTAAATTGAAGAGTGTGCAGAAAAGATCAACAATGATGTTGCCGGGATTGGATGGTTTGAGTTATAAGGAGAGGCTGGATATCCTGGAACATTTTTCACTGGAATCTAGGAGGTTGAGGGGTAACCTTACAGAGGTTCATGAAATCATGAGAGCAATGGAGAAGGTGAATGGCAAAGATCTTTTCCCTAGAGCGGAAGAGTTCAAAGCTAGGGGGCATATTTTTAAGGAGATAGGAGAAAGATTTAAAAGGGACACAAAATGTAATTTTTTGATATAGAAGGTGGTTTGTACATGGTATGAGAGGAAGTGGTAGATGTAGGGCATAGTCACAACATTTAAAAGACACCTAGAAAGGTACACGAATAGGAAAGATATAGAAGGATATGGGCCAAATGCAAGCAAATGGAACTAGTTTCGTTTGGGGGACTTGGGCAGCATGGGTGAGTTGGACTCGAGGATCTGTTTCCTTGCTGTCTGACTCAATGACTCTACAACTATGTAAGAGAAATCACTTCTATGTGAAGGCAGTGCATATAAAAACAGCTCCAAGTGGTGAGCAGCAAAGTAGAGCTCACTGCCAGTGTGAGAACATATCAGTGACTCTCTTAAGGAGGACGACCACAGGATAGAGTGGTGTTATTTAAATAACATTACAAGAGTGTGTTTCCAAACTAATATTGATGATGTTTGATCCATAACCTACTTTCCAAGAATACAATTGCGAAGATATTTATTGATTATTCTACGTTCAGATCCTCATGGAGCAATTGAATAAAAATCAACATCAGAAAACACAACAAAGGAAAATGCCAACAGTTTCAAACAATTTGGATGTTTAACCAAAAGAGCACTGCAATAATGATATAATATTAGAACCATGACAGTATCATTTTTGAATTATTGTGAAAGATTTTTTTAATATAAAATAGCAGTTAGTTTCCGTTACTTATGATTTTACAAACAGCCAGCTTGTCAAACAAATTGGGTGCTCATAAGGATGCTGAGAGTTTAGCTTTTTGCTCCTGTCTAGAGCTGGAAGATGGTGGAGGGAGGTGGAGGGAAAACTTTCTTGCTGTTGTGTAAATGGTTTGTTTTCTCAGAAAAATAATCTGAACACTGTTTAAAGCCTGAGAAAGCCTCCAAAGTCCCCACGAACATTTTAATTTTCATTTGGCATGGCACTAGTGCCAACCCAACTGGTGTGAGACAGCCATCACTCTGCTCTGCTCAGCATGATTACTGAAATATAACTACTGCTTTCTGGTTGTTGCAAAATGGAAACTGCTTTGTGGTCACACAAAGTGGGCATATAACCTCACCTTGGGCAGTCATCCAACACTCAGAGGGTTGCAATAGAACTGAGTCAGTTGATCAGTCCATCCACAATGTCGGATATTGTGTGTACCTCACCAATGATTTTGAAGGAACTCTCAACCACTGGAGCAGTAGCACTAGTCCTATTAGATTCTGAAATATTATCAACGGAATAAATATTTTCAAAAGATGATCATTGGCTACTTGGCCTTTCTCTTGTTTGGTAAATGCACAATCACATTTATAACCTAACCTGGGCCAAGTGGGTCCAACCACATTTCTTTCTTGTCTTGTTAACACATTTGGAGTTTTTGAATATAGTTGATATTCTGATGATAACTCAAGCATCTGCAATTTCCTTAGGGTTCTGCTCCCCACTATACCCTCTAATGACCACATAATTCGGATTTCTGGTGACCTTCTAGCAAAGTTATCAGCCAATATTGGAAAACCACAGGAAATTCCCAGCATTTGGGCACAAATGCAATTATAATCCTGAATGATGAAGTATTAAATTATTTGATGAGAGTCAATGCTGTTTTCATACCTCAAACCTTAAAAGATAAATTCTGCACTAACTTCTACAATATATTTCCATCCTGAACCAGCCAAGTGCTGAGTTTATTGCTAAGGGCTGGGAGTCGAAATGGACTTTATAACGACAGCTTCCCTTTATAGAGTACATTTTAAGAAAGAAAGTATTCCTTCTTCATGGCAGCATAATTAATCAAACAAAAATTGATGCCAAGTAGTTGTGTGCAGGAAGCATCATTAGTCAAGGATGTTTTAAAGAGGATTTTAAAGGAGATAGAGATTAAAAAAAAAAGCAGAGGTCTAGCTCTGGAGGTCTTGGGGGATTGCACAATTGGAGTAAGTTGGAGAAACACTGGTGAGAGTGAGTATGAAAATAAGTAATTTAACTCTGAAACATTGTTGGAACAGATATCAATGTCGTTCAGTGAACACAAGTGTGACACACAAGCAAGCCTTGGTGCAGTTAGAGTATAACCTTGGATGAGTCCAGATTTATGTAGGGTGAAAGGAAGGAGGCTGTGCTGGAGAATAATGGAATAGTTAAGCCTGTTGCTAATAAATTCATAGATGAGGGTTTCAATAGGGCTTGGGCTGAGGCAAAGGCAGAAATGAGGAATGTGCAGAGGTGGAAATAAACCATATTTGAGATGGAGACAATAGGGAATTGGAAGCTCAGAGTCAAAAAGGCATGGGGATTGCAAACACCATGGTCAATCTGAGACGACAGATGGGAGAGAAATGAAATCAATAGAAAGGGAAAGGATTTATGATGGAGGTTGAATACATTGAAATTCAGAGGTAATCTCAGGGGGAAAGGCAAAAAAAAATCCGAATTTTCTGAGAATGATGGGATAAGTGAAGGTGGAACTAGGCATTCCTACTCAGCTGGACCATGGACAGACATTGGAGAATAGCATGTTATTCATCCCAAATGTCTGCCCCTGTCAAGTTGCCAGAGTCTGACTATTTTGAAATCTAAACAAGTCAGACTAAAGTAGAGGTGCAGACTTTTTAAGATGGGGAAAGGCGTCAGAAACCTGAAGTACACAGAAGGCTTAGGAGACTTAGTTCAGGATTCTCTCAAGGATAACATGCAGGTTTAGATGGCAGTTTAGAAGGCAAATGCAATGTTACCATTCATTTCAAGAGGGCTAGAATACAAGTTAGAAGTGCAGGTTCATAGCTCCTTGAAAGTGGAGTTGCAGGTTGATAGGATAGTGAAGAAGGCGTTTGGTATGCTTTCCTTTATTGGTCAGAGTATTGAGTACAGGAGTTGGGAGGTCATGTTGTGGCTGTGCAGGATGTTGGTTAGGCCACTATTGGAATATTGCATGCAATTCTGGTCTTCCTATCGGAAAGATGTTGTGAAACTTGAAAGGGTTCAGAAAAGATTTGCAAGGATGTTGCCAGGGTTGGATGATTTGAGCTACAGGGAGAGGCTGAACAGGCTGGGGCTGTGTCGGAGGCTGAGGGGTGACCTTATAGAGGTTTACAAAATCATGAAGGGCATAGATAGGATAAATAGACAAAGTCTTTTCCCTGGGATCGGGGAGTCCAGAACTAGAGGGCAGAGGTTTAGGGCGGGAAGGGAAAGATATAAAAGAGACCTAAGGGACAACTTTTTCATGCAGAGGGTGGTACATGCATGGAATGAGCTGCCAGAGGATGTGGTGGAGGCTGGTACAATTGCAACATTTAAAAGGCATTTGGATGGGTATATGAATAGGAAGGGTTTGGAGGGATATGGGCCGGGTGCTGGCAGGTGGGACTAGATTGGATTGGGATATCTGGTTGGCGTGGACAGGTTGGACTGAAGGGTCTGTTTCCATGCTGTACATCTCTATGACTCTATGACTCTATGATAAGTACAGAGATGTAGAGATGTACTGCTGAGGCTGTATCAGGCTTTGGTCAGACCACATTTTGAATATTGTGAGGAGTTTTGGACCTCATGTCTAAGGAAGGATGTGCTGACCTTGGAGTGGGTTCAGAGGAGGTTTACAAAAATGATTTTGGGGACAGATGGTTTATCATATGAGGAGTGGTTGAGGACTCTGGGTGTGTACTCAATGGAATTTAGAAGGATATGAGGTAATCTGATTGAAACTTATAGAATACTCAGAGGCCTGGATAGAGTGGAAATGGAGAAGATGTTTTTACGAATAGAAGTGCCTTTTCTATAGTGTAGTGGCTATCACGTTCGCCTCACTCACAAAAGGTCCCCAGTTCGATCCTAGGTGGGAACATTATGGGGCGGTACGGTGGCTCAGTGGTTAGCCCTGCTGCCTCACAGCACCAGGGATCCGGGTTCAATTCCTGCCTCGGGCAACTGTCTGTATGGAGTTTGCACATTCACCTCGTGTCTGTGTGGAGTTTGCACATTCACCTTGTGTCTGTGTGGGTTTCCCCTGGATGCTCCAGTTTTCTCCCACAATCCAAAAGATGTGTAGGCTAGATGAATTGGGTCAGTATGGACTTGTTGCGCTGAAGGGCCTGTTTCCACACTGTAGGGAATCGAATCTCTAAAAAAAAGAGACTAGGACCTGAGGGTATAGCTTCACAGTGAAGGGATGATCCTTTAGAACTGAGATGAGGAGGAATTTCTTCATCCAGAGGGTGGTGACTCTGTGGAACTCATTGCTGCAGAGGTTTATGGAAGCTAAGTCATTGAGTATATTTAAGGAAGAGATAAAATGGTTCTTTAGTAAGGGGATTGAGGATTCCAGGGAGAAGGCAGGAGAATGGTTTTAGAGAAACATATTAGATATGATTGAATGGCAGAGAGACTTGGTGAGCCAAATAGCCTAATTCTGTTCCTTATCTTATGGCTTTACGATCTAAGTAAAGAGATAAGTGGTCACAACTGGGTATTTTATTTCCAAGTAATGGTTTAGCAGCATTTCCAATGATGTTCCAGAGTCAACCAACATCATACATCTCCTGCTATTTCCCAGAATCCTTGGCAATAGCAACAGCAAGTGTGGGGAAATTAAGAAGTTTCTCAAATCCTACCTTCTCACCATCACTTCCGGGCAAAGGGAATTGAAAGAATTCTCAGCTTTTTAATTACTCTTCTGGAGCAGAAAATGAAAATTAAAGCATTTGTTAATAGGGCTGGAATTATGATGTTGGTCCTCCCAAACCAACTTCTTTTGATTTTCCACACTTACTGTTCGGTGTACAATAACTAGGAATCAAGCAATATATGCGTGAAGGCACATCACCATCTTAATGGACTGGAAATATGTAATACAGGCAACTGACTTTTTTTTACCCTCTGGTCTCACATTCCCAAAGTAATTTTCTGAAAATATTTATGGATTTTTTTGATGGCTCTATTAATATTTGGAAGCTATTTACTCTGTCTTTAATAAGACACATTTTCACATTTCCAGCCACATTTTCATCATAAATCACAAATACTCTTCTGAAATGAGACATTAATTGAAAGAAGCTGTTTGGAAAGCCTCCCACTTTAACAAATCCAAATATTTGGCACATATTTACTGGCACTAGCACTATGTATTACCAAGCAATCACCTCATGTAATCTGAAATATCTGAAATAGCATTAGTTATGAGTTATCGTGTGGGCAGTGAAATTATCAATCACACCCACAGAAGATACTATGATCACATCTATGGATTCTGATTAATACACTGGCAAATAAAAACTGGATCATTTACAAAAGACAGATTACAGCTGTCAAGGAAAGTCTTTGATACAATGTATCCAAACATAGAAAAAAGCAGATTTCTGAAAGTTCGAACCAAAGTCAAAGGGCAGAAACTTCCAGTCCTGGAGGGAGTGGGAAGAGTAATGGGAGGACAGATTTAATCAGATGAAATTCCAGAAATGTGATTCATCTGATGGAATAAAATTTTGTGATGAGGTCCTCTGACCCTAAAAGATTATGTAACCTTCCTGATTGCTGGTGGTGAGAAGTTTATTTCAATGTGTTGGCATCTGATTAAAAACACAACTCACTTGGTTAAGTAGATGCTCCCAAGTAAGTAATAGGTAAGTTTGAGAAATCGATCCGATCACATATACCTGCTGATCTTCACCTCTTCCAGGACTTTGGTGTAAGGACCTGTTGTTTTGTCCTAATAGTGAAAGGGCTTTAAATGATACTTGCATTGAGCTGTTGTGTAAAGTCTTAAAAGTGCAACCAAGCAGATAGGAAGAGTAGGTTGGTTGTGTCTGAGGCAGGTTAAAGAGAAAAAAGCTAAGGAGTGTTGTACTACCTAAGCAAGGTGGGGGGGGGGGGGTGCGCAGTGAGGGTGGGGTGGGGGGGTTGCACCTCACAGTTTCTGTGCTGTCAGTCCTGTCCTGTCCTGCCCAGTCCCTGCCTTGTCGTGCCCTGTCCCTGTCCCTGCCCTGTCCTGTCCTGCCCTGTCCCTGCCCTGTCCTGTCCTGCCCAGTCCCTGCCCTGTCGTGCCCTGTCCCTGTCCCTGCACTGTCCTGTCCTGCCCTGTCCCTGTCCTGCCCTGTCCCTGTCCTGTCGTGCCCTGTCGTGCCCTGTCCCTGTCCCTGCACTGTCCCTGTCCTGCCCTGTCCCTGTCCTGCCCTGTCCTGTCCTGCCCTCTCCTGCCCTGTCCCTGTCCTGCCCTGTCCCTGTGCTGCCCTGTCCCTGTCCTGTCCTGCCCTGTCCCTGCCCTGTCCTGTCCTGCCCAGTCCCTGCCCTGTCGTGCCCTGTCCCTGTCCCTGCCCTGTCCTGTCCTGCCCTGTCCCTGTCCTGCCCTGTCCCTGTCCTATCCTGCCCTGTCCCTGCCCTGTCCTGTCCTGCCCAGTCCCTGCCCTGTCGTGCCCTGTCCCTGTCCCTGTCGTGCCCTGTCCCTGTTCCTGTCCTGTCCCTGATCTGGCCTATCCTGTCGTGTCCCTATCCTGCCCCTGTCCTGTCCTGCCCTGTCCTCTCTGCTAGGACTTAGATGGAGTTTAGATTAGATTAGATTATTTACAGTGTGGAAACAGGCCATTTGGCACAACAAGTCCACACCGCCCCGCCGAAGCGCAACCCACCCATAACCCTACATTTACCCCTTACCTAACACTCCGGGCAATTTAGCATGGCCAATACACTTGACCTGCACATCTTTGGATTGTGGGAGGAAACCGGAGCACCCAGAGGAAACCCACGCAGTCACGGGGAGAACGTGCAAATTCCACACAGTCAGTCGCCGGAGGCAGGAATTGAACCCGGGACTCTGGCGCTGTGAGGCAGCAGTGCTAACCACTGTGCTAACCAGTGCGAACCACTGTGCCACCGCTCTCCTGCCCTATCCCTGCCCTGTCCTGTCCTGCACTGTCCCTGTCCTGTCCTGTCCTGTCCAGCACCTATCCTGACCCTGTCCTGTCCTGCCCTGTCCTGTCCTGTCCTGTCCCTGTTTTGTCAAGCCCTGTCCTGTCCCTGCCCTGTTCTGTCCTGCCTTGCCCAGTCCTGCCCTGTCCAGTCCTATCCTGTCCTGCTCTGCCCTGTCCTGTCCCTGTCCTGTCCCTGTCCTGTCCAACCCTGTTCTGTCCTGCCCGGCCCTGTCCTGCCCAGTCCTGTCAGGTCCTGCCCTGTCCTGCACTGCCCTGCCCTGTCCTGCCTGGCCTGTCTTGCCCTGTCCTGCCCTGTCCCTGTCCGGTCCTGTCCCTGTCATGTCCTGTCCTGTCCTGTCCCTGCCCTGCCCAGTCCTGCCCTGTCCTGTCCTGTCCTGTCCTGCCCTGTCCTGCCCAGTCCTGTCCTGTCCTGCCCTGCCCTGTCCTGCCCTATCCTGTCCGGCTCTGCCCTGCCCTGTCCTGTCCTGCCCTGTCTCTGTCCTGCCCTGTCCTGTCCTGCCCTGCCCTGCCCTGTCCTGCCTGGCCTGTCCTGCCCTGTCCTGTCCTGCCCTGTCCGGTCCTGTCCTGTCCTGACCTGCCCTGTCCTGTCCTGCCCTGTCCCTGTCCTGCCCTGTCCTGTCCTGCCCTACCCTGCCCTGTCCTGCCTGGCCTGTCCTGCCCTGTCCTGTCCTGTCCCTGTCCTGTCCTGCCCTGTCCTGTCCCATCCCTGTCCTGTCCTGCCCTGTCCTGTCCTCTCCTGCCCTGCCCTGACCTGTCCTGCCCAGTCCTGTCCTGCCCTGTACTGTCCTTCCCTGCCCTGTCCCTGTCCTTCCCTGTCCTGCCTGTCCATGCCCTGTCCCTGTCCTGCCCTGCCCTGCCCTGTCCCTGTCCTGCACTGCCCTGCCCTGTTCTGCCCTGTCCTGTCCTGCCCTATCCTGTCCTGCCCTGCCCTGTCCTGTCCTGCCCTACGCTGCACTGTCCTGCCCTGTCCTGTCCTGTCCTGCCCTGTCCTGCCTGCCCTGTCCCTATCCTGCCCTGTACAGTCCTGCCCTGTCCTGTCCTGCCCTGTCCTGTCCTGCCCTGTCCTGCCATGTCCTGTCCTGTCCTGCCCTGTCCGGCCCTGTCCTGTCCTGCCCTGCCCTGTCATGCTCTGTACGGTCCTGCCGTGTCCTATTCGACCCTGTCCTTGCCTGTCCAGTCCTGTCCTGTCCTGTCCTGTCCTGTCCTGCCCTGCCCTGGCCTGCCCTGTCCTGCCCTGTCATGTCCTGCCCTGCTCTGTACTGTCCTGTCGTGCCCTGTCCTGCCCTGTACGGTCCTGCCGTGTCCTGTCCAGCCCTGTCCTGTCCTGCCCTGTCCCTCTCCTGTCCTGTCCTGTCCTGTCCCTGTCCTGTACTGTCCTGTTGGTCCTGTCCCTGTCGTGTCCTGTCCCTGTCCTGCCCTGACCCTGCCCTGCCCTGTCCTGTCCTGCCCTTTCCTGCCCTGTCCTGCCCTGTCTTGTCCTGCCCTTTCCTGCCCTGTCCTGCCTTGTCCTGTCCTGCTCTGTCCTGTCGTACCCTGCCCTGTCCCTGTCCTGTCCTGCCCTGTCCTGTCCTGTCCTGTCCCTGTCCTGTACTGCCCTATCCTGTCCTGCACTGTCCCTGTCCTGTCCCGGCCTTCCCCTGTCCCTGACCAGTCTTCTTCTGCCCTGTCCTGTCCTGCCCTGCCCTGTTCCTGCCCTGTCCTGTCCTGCCCTGTGCCTGTCCTGCCATGTCCCTGTCCTGTCCTGTCCTGTCCTGTCCCTGTCCTGCCATGCCCCTGTCCTGCCCTGTCCTATCCTGCCCTGTCCCTGTTCTGCCCTGCCTGGCATGTCCTGCCCTGTCCTGTCCTGTCCTGTCCTGTCCTGCCCTGCCCTGTCCCTGTTCTGCCGACCTTGCATGTCTTGTCCTGTCCTGTCCTGTCCTGTCCTGTCCTGTCCTGTCCCTGTCCTGGCCTGCCCCTGTCCTGTCCTGTCCTGTCCTGCCCTGCCCCTGTCCTGTCCTGTCCTGTCCTGCCCTGTCCCTGTCCTGCCCTGCCCCTGTCCTGTCCTGCCCTCTCCTGCCCTGACCCTGTCCAGTCCTGTCCAGCCATTCTTCAGGCTCATGCCGGAAACGTCGATTCTCCTGCTCCTTGGATGCTGCCTAACCTGCTGCGCTTTTCCAGCAACACATTTACAGCTCTGATCTCCAGCATCTGCAGTCCTCACCTTTTCCAGTCCTGTCCCTGCCCTGCCCTGTCCCTGTCCTGTCCTGTCCTGCTCTGTCCCTGTCCCTGTCCTGTCCTGTCCGGTCCTGCCCTGAACTGTCCTGTCCTGTCCTGTCCTGTCCTGCCCTGCCCCTGCCCTGTCCTGCGCTGTCCTGCCCTATCCCTGTCCTGTCCTGCCCTATCCTGCACTGTCATGTCCCTGTCCTGTCCATTTCTGTCCTGCCCTATCCCTGCCTTGTCCTGCCCTGTCCTGTCCTGTCCTGCCTTGTCCTGCCCTGTCATTCCCTGTCTTTCCCTGTCCTGTCCCTGCCTTGCCCTGTCCCTGAACTGCCCTCCGGACCTGCCCTGCCCTCTCCTGCCCTGTCCTATCCTGTCCTGTCCTGCCCTGTCTTGTCCTGTCCTGTCCTGCAATGTCCTGTTCTGTCCTGTCCCTGTCTTGTCCAGACCTGTCCTGTCCCTGTCCTGTCCTGTCCTGCCCTGTCCTGACCTGTCCTGTCCTTTCCTGCCCTGTCCCTGTTCTGCCCTGTCCTGCCCTGTCCTGTCCTGTCCCTGTGATGTCCTTCCCTGTCCTTCTCTGTCCTGCCCTGTCCCTGTCCTGCCCTTTCCTGCCCTGTCCTGCCCTGTCCTGTCCTGCCCTTTCCTGCCCTGTCCTGCCTTGTCCTGTCCTGCCCTGTCCTGTCGTGCCCTGCCCTGCCCTGTTCCTGCCCTGTCCTGTCCTGCCCTGTGCCTGTCCTGCCATGTCCCTGTCCTGTCCTGTCCTGTCCTGTCCTGTCCCTGTCCTGCCCTGCCCCTGTCCTGCCCTGTCCTGTCCTGCCCTGTCCCAGTTCTGCCCTGCCTGGCATGTCCTGCCCTGTCCTGTCCTGTCCTGCCCTGTCCTGTCCTGCCCTGTCCCAGTTCTGCCCTGACTTGTCCTGTCCTGTCCTGTACTGTCCTGTCCTGCCCTGTCCTGTCCTGCCCTGCCCTGTCATGTCCTGTCCTGCCCTGTCCTGTCCTGCCTTGTCCTGACATGTCCTCTCCTGTCCTGCCCTGTCCTGTCCTGTCCCTGTCCTGCCCTGTCCTGTCCTGACCTGCCCTGCCCTGTCCTGTCCTGCCCTGTCCGGTCCTGTCCTGCCCTGCCCTGTCCCTGCCCTGTCCTGCCCTGCCCTGTCCCTGCCCTGTCCCTGTCCTTGCCCTGTCCTGTCCTGTCCTTGCCCTGTCCTGTCCATGTCCTGTCTTTTCCCTGCCTGCCTTGTCCTGTCCTGCCCCGTCCTGTCCCGGCCCTGCCCTGTCCTTGTCCTGCCCTGTCCTGTCCTGCCTTGCCCTGTCCCTGTCCTGCCCTATCCTGTCCTGCCCTGTCCTGTCCTGCCCTGCCCTGTCCTGACCTGCCCTGCCCTATCCTGTCCTGCCCTGTCCGGTCCTGTCCTGCCCTGCCCTGTCCCTGCCCTGTCCCTGTCCCTGCCCTGTCCTGTCCTGTCCTGCCCTGTCCTGTCCTGTCCTTGCCCTGTCCTGTCCATGTCCTGTCTTTTCCCTGCCTGCCTTGTCCTGCCCTGCCCTGTCCTGTCCCGGCCCTGCCCTGTCCTTGTCCTGCCCTGTCCTGTCCTACCTTGCCCTGTCCCTGTCCTGTCCCTGTCCTGTCCTGTCCTGTCCAGCCCTACCCTGCCCTGCCCGGTCCTTTCCTGTCCTGCCCTGTCCCTATCCTGCCCTGTACTGTCCTGCCCTGTCCTGTCCTGTCCTGTAGTGTCCTGCCCTGTCCTGTCCTGCACTGCCCTGCCCTGTCCTGTCCTGTCCTGTCCTGTCCTGCCGAGCCCTGTCCCTGCCCTGTCCTGTCCTGTACTGTCCTGCCCTGTCCTGTCCTGCACTGCCCTGCCCTGTTCTGCCCTGTCCTGTCCTGCACTGTCCTGCCCTGTCCTGTCCTGCCCTGCCCTGTCCCTATCCTGCCCTGTACAGTCCTGCCCTGTCCTGTCCTGCCCTGTCCTGTCCTGCCAAGTCCTGCCCTGTCCTGCCCTGTCCTGTCCTGCCAAGTCCTGTCCTGTCCTGTCCTGCCCTGTCCTGTCCTGCCCTGTCCTATCCTGTCCTGCCCTTTCCTGCCTTGTCCTGTCCTGCCCTACCCTGCCCTGTCCTGTCCTGCCCTACCCTGTCCTGTCCTGTCCTGCCCTGTCCTGCCCTGTACGGTCCTGCCGTGTCCTGTCCAGCCCTGTCCTGTCCTGCCCTGTCCCTCTCCTGTCCTGTCCTGTACTGTCCCTGTCCTGTCCTGTCCTGTCCCTGTTCTGTACTGTCCTGTTGGTCCTGTCCCTGTCGTGTCCTGTCCCTGTCCTGCCCTGTCCCAGCCCTGCCCTGTCCTGTCCTGCCCTTTCCTGCCCTGTCCTGTCCTGCCCTACCCTGCCCTGTCCTGTCCTGCCCTGTACGGTCCTGCCGTGTCCTGTCCAGCCCTGTCCTGTCCTGCCCTGTCCCTCTCCTGTCCTGTCCTGTACTGTCCCTGTCCTGTCCTGTCCTGTCCCTGTCCTGTACTGTCCTGTTGGTCCTGTCCCTGTCGTGTCCTGTCCCTGTCCTGCCCTGACCCTGCCCTGCCCTGTCCTGTCCTGCCCTTTCCTGCCCTGTCCTGCCCTGTCCTGTCCTGCCCTTTCCTGCCCTGTCCTGCCCTGTCCTGTCCTGTCCCTGTCCTGTCCTGCCCTGTCCTGTCCTGTCCTGTCCCTGTCCTGTCCTGCCCTGTCCTGTCCTGTCCTGTCCCTGTCCTGCCCTGCCCAGTCCTGCCCTGGCCTGTCCTGTCCTGCCCTGTCCTGTCCTGTCCTGCCCTGCCCTGCCCTGTCCTGTCCTGTCCTGCCCTGTACAGTCCTGCCAAATCCTGTCCAGCCCTGTCCTGTCCTGCCCTGTCCCTCTCCTGTCCTGTCCTGTACTGTCCCTCTCCTGTCCTGTCCTGACCCTGTCCTGTACTGTCCTGTTGGTCCTGTCCCTGTCGTGTCCTGTCCCTGTCCTGCCCTGTCCCTGCCCTGCCCTGCCCTGTCCTGTCCCTGTCCTGTCACTGTCCTGTCCCTGTCCAGGCCAGCCCTGTGCTGTCCTGCCCTGCCCTGTCCTATCCTGTCCTGCCCTGCCCTGTCCTGTCCCGGCCCTGCCCAGTCATTGTCCTGCCCTGTCCTGTCCTGTCCTGCCCTGTCCCTGTCCTGCCCTGCCCTGTCCTGTCCTGTCCTGTCCTGCCCTGTCCTGTCCTGCACTGCCCTGCTCAGTCCTGCCCTGTCCAGTCCAGCACTGTCCTGCCCTGTCCTGTCCTGCCCTGCCCTGTCCTGTCCTGCCCTGTACAGTCCTGCCCTGTCCTGTCCTGTACTGTCATGTCATGTCCTGTCCTGTCCTGCCCTGTCCTGCCCTGTCCTGCCCTGCCCTGTCCTGTGCTGTCCTGTCCTGCCCTTTCCTGCCCTGTCCTGTCCTGCCCGGTCCTGTCCTGCCCTGCCCTGTCCTGTCCTGCCCTACCCTGCACTGTCCTGCCCTGTCCTGTCCTGCCCTGCCCTGTCCTGTCCTGCCCTGTCCTGCCCTGCCCTGTCCTGTCCTGCACTGTCCTGTCATGTCCTGTCCTGTCCTGCCCTGTCCTGTCCTGCCATGTCCTGCCCTGTCCTGCCCTGTCCTGTCCTGCCCTGAACGGTCCTGCCCTGTCCTGTCCAGCCCTGTCCTTCCCTGTCCTGTCCTGTACTGTCCTGCCCTGTCGTGCCCTGCCCTGTTCCTGCCCTGTCCTGTCCTGCCCTGTCCCTGTTCTGCCCTGCCTGGCATGTCCTGCCCTGTCCTGTCCTGTCCTGCCCTGTCTTGTCCTGCCCTGTCTTGTCCTGCCCTGTCCCTGTTCTGCGCTGCCTGGCATGTCCTGTCCTGTCCGGTCCTGTCCTGTCCTATCCTGTCCTGTCCTGCCCTGTCCCTGTCCTGCCCTGCCTGGCATGTCCTGCCCTGCCCTGTCCTGTCCTGCCCTCTCCTGCCCTGACCCTGTCCAGTCCTGTCCTGCCCTGTCCTTCCCTGCCGGAAACGTCGATTCTCCTGCTCCTTGGATGCTGCCTAACCTGCTGCGCTTTTCCAGCAACACATTTACAGCTCTGATCTCCAGCATCTGCAGTCCTCACCTTTTCCAGTCCTGTCCCTGCCCTGCCATGTCCCTGTCCTGTCCTGTCCTGTCCTGTCCTGCCCTGTCATGTCCTGTCCTGTCCTGCAATGTCCTGTTCTGTCCTGTCCCTGTCTTGTCCAGCCCTGTCCTGTCACGTCCTGTCCTGTCCTGCCCTGTCCTGTCCTGTCCCTGTCCTGTCCTGCCCTGTCCTGTCCTGTCCTGTCCCTGTCCTGTCCTGCCCTGTCCTGTCCTGTCCTGTCCCTGTCCTGCCCTGCCCAGTCCTGCCCTGGCCTGTCCTGCCCTGCCCTGTCCTGTCCTGTCCTGCCCTGCCCTGCCCTGTCCTGTCCTGTCCTGCCCTGTACAGTCCTGCCAAATCCTGTCCAGCCCTGTCCTGTCCTGCCCTGTCCCTCTCCTGTCCTGTCCTGTACTGTCCCTCTCCTGTCCTGTCCTGACCCTGTCCTGTACTGTCCTGTTGGTCCTGTCCCTGTCGTGTCCTGTCCCTGTCCTGCCCTGTCCCTGCCCTGCCCTGCCCTGTCCTGTCCCTGTCCTGTCACTGTCCTGTCCCTGTCCAGGCCAGCCCTGTGCTGTCCTGCCCTGCCCTGTCCTATCCTGTCCTGCCCTGCCCTGTCCTGTCCCGGCCCTGCCCAGTCATTGTCCTGCCCTGTCCTGTCCTGTCCTGCCCTGTCCCTGTCCTGCCCTGCCCTGTCCTGCCCTGCCCTGTCCTGTCCTGTCCTGCCCTGTCCTGTCCTGCACTGCCCTGCTCAGTCCTGCCCTGTCCAGTCCAGCACTGTCCTGCCCTGTCCTGTCCTGCCCTGCCCTGTCCTGTCCTGCCCTGTACAGTCCTGCCCTGTCCTGTCCTGTACTGTCATGTCATGTCCTGTCCTGTCCTGCCCTGTCCTGCCCTGTCCTGCCCTGCCCTGTCCTGTGCTGTCCTGTCCTGCCCTTTCCTGCCCTGTCCTGTCCTGCCCGGTCCTGTCCTGCCCTGCCCTGTCCTGTCCTGCCCTACCCTGCACTGTCCTGCCCTGTCCTGTCCTGCCCTGCCCTGTCCTGTCCTGCCCTGTCCTGCCCTGCCCTGTCCTGTCCTGCACTGTCCTGTCATGTCCTGTCCTGTCCTGCCCTGTCCTGCCCTGTCCTGTCCTGCCATGTCCTGCCCTGTCCTGCCCTGTCCTGTCCTGCCCTGAACGGTCCTGCCCTGTCCTGTCCAGCCCTGTCCTTCCCTGTCCTGTCCTGTACTGTCCTGCCCTGTCGTGCCCTGCCCTGTTCCTGCCCTGTCCTGTCCTGCCCTGTCCCTGTTCTGCCCTGCCTGGCATGTCCTGCCCTGTCCTGTCCTGTCCTGCCCTGTCTTGTCCTGCCCTGTCCCTGTTCTGCGCTGCCTGGCATGTCCTGTCCTGTCCGGTCCTGTCCTGTCCTATCCTGTCCTGTCCTGCCCTGTCCCTGTCCTGCCCTGCCTGGCATGTCCTGCCCTGCCCTGTCCTGTCCTGTCCTGCCCTCTCCTGCCCTGACCCTGTCCAGTCCTGTCCTGCCCTGTCCTTCCCTGCCGGAAACGTCGATTCTCCTGCTCCTTGGATGCTGCCTAACCTGCTGCGCTTTTCCAGCAACACATTTACAGCTCTGATCTCCAGCATCTGCAGTCCTCACCTTTTCCAGTCCTGTCCCTGCCCTGCCATGTCCCTGTCCTGTCCTGTCCTGTCCTGTCCTGCCCTGTCATGTCCTGTCCTGTCCTGCAATGTCCTGTTCTGTCCTGTCCCTGTCTTGTCCAGCCCTGTCCTGTCCCTGTCCTGTCCTGTCCTGCCCTGTCCTGCACTGTCCTGCCCTGTCCTGTCCTTTCCTGCCCTGTCCCTGTTCTGCCCTGTCCTTCCCTGTCCTTCTCTGTCCTGTCCTGCTCTGTCCTGCCCTGTCCCTGCCTTGTCCTGTCCTGTCCTATCCTGTCCTGCCCTGTCCTGCCCTGTCCTTCCCTGTCCTTCCCTGTCCTGTCCCGGCCTTCCCCTGTCCCTGACCAGCCTTCTTCTGCCCTGTCCTGTCCTGCCCTGGCATGTCCTGCCCTGCCCTGTCCTGTCCTGCCCTGTGCCTGTCCTGCCATGTCCCTGTCCTGTCCTGTCCTGTCCTGTCCTGTCCCTGTCCTGCCCTGCCCCTGTCCTGCCCTGTCCTGTCCTGCCCTGTCCCTGTTCTGCCCTGCCTGGCATGTCCTGCCCTGTCCTGTCCTGTCCTGTCCTGTCCTGTCCGGTCCTGTCCTGCCCTGTCCCTGTTCTGCCCTGCCTGGCATGTCCTGTCCTGTCCTGTCCTGTCCTGTCCTGTCCTGTCCATGTCCTGCCCTGCCCCTGTCCTGTCCTGTCCTGTCCTGCCCTGTCCCTGTCCTGCCCTGCCTGGCATGTCCTGTCCTGCCCTCTCCTGCCCTGACCCTGTCCAGTCCTGTCCAGCCATTCTTCAGGCTCATGCCGGAAACGTCGATTCTCCTGCTCCTTGGATGCTGCCTAACCTGCTGCGCTTTTCCAGCAACACATTTACAGCTCTGATCTCCAGCATCTGCAGTCCTCACCTTTTCCAGTCCTGTCCCTGCCCTGCCCTGTCCCTGTCCTGTCCTGTCCTGCCCTGTCCTTCCCTGTCCTGCTCTGTCCCTGTCCCTGTCCTGCCCTGAACTGTCCTGTCCCTGCCCTGTCCAGCGCTGTCCTGCCCTATCCCTGTCCTGTCCTGCCCTATCCTGCACTGTCATGTCCCTGTCCTGTCCATTTCTGTCCTGCCCTATCCCTGCCTTGTCCTGCCCTGTCCTGTCCTGTCCTGCCTTGTCCTGCCCTGTCATTCCCTGTCTTTCCCTGTCCTGTCCCTGCCTTGCCCTGTCCCTGAACTGCCCTCTGGACCTGCCTGGCCCTCTCCTGTCCTGTCCTGTCCTGCCCTGTCTTGTCCTGTCCTGTCCTGCAATGTCCTGTTCTGTCCTGTCCCTGTCTTGTCCAGCCCTGTCCTGTCCCTGTCCTGTCCTGTCCTGTCCTGCCCTGTCCTGCACTGTCCTGACCTGTCCTGTCCTTTCCTGCCCTGTCCCTGTTCTGCCCTGTCCTGCCCTGTCCTGTCCTGTCCCTGTCCTGTCCTTCCCTGTCCTGTCCTTCCCTGTCCTTCTCTGTCCTGTCCTGCTCTGTCCTGCCCTGTCCCTGCCTTGTCCTGTACTGCCCTATCCTGTCCTGCACTGTCCCTGTCCTGTCCCGGCCTTCCCCTGTCCCTGACCAGCCTTCTCCTGCCCTGTCCTGTCCTGCCCTGCCCTGTTCCTGCCCTGTCCTGTCCTGCCCTGTGCCTGTCCTGCCATGTCCCTGTCCTGTCCTGTCCTGTCCTGTCCTGTCCCTGTTCTGCCCTGCCCCTGTCCTGCCCTGTCCTGTCCTGCCCTGTCCCTGTTCTGCCCTGCCTGGCATGTCCTGCCCTGTCCTGTCCTGTCCTGCCCTGTCCTGTCCTGCCCTGTCCCAGTTCTGCCCTGACTTGTCCTGTCCTGTCCTGTACTGTCCTGTCCTGCCCTGTGCCTGTCCTGCCATGTCCCTGTCCTGTCCTGTCCTGTCCTGTCCTGTCCCTGTCCTGCCCTGCCCCTGTCCTGCCCTGTCCTGTCCTGCCCTGTCCCAGTTCTGCCCTGCCTGGCATGTCCTGCCCAGTCCTGTCCTGTCCTGCCCTGTCCTGTCCTGCCCTGTCCCAGTTCTGCCCTGACTTGTCCTGTCCTGTCCTGTACTGTCCTGTCCTGCCCTGTCCTGTCCTGCCCTGCCCTGCCCTGTCCTGTCCTGCCCTGTCCTGTCCTGCCTTGTCCTGACATGTCCTCTCCTGTCCTGCCCTGTCCTGTCCTGTCCCTGTCCTGCCCTGTCCTGTCCTGACCTGACCTGCCCTGCCCTGTCCTGTCCTGCCCTGTCCGGTCCTGTCCTGCCCTGCCCTGCCCTGTCCTGTCCTGTCCTGTCCTGCCCTGTCCCTGTCCTGTCCTGCCCTGTCCTGTGCTGCCCTGTCCTGCCCTGTCCCTGTCCTGCCCTGCCTGGCATGTCCTGCCCTGCCCTGTCCTGTCCTGTCCTGCCCTGTCCTGTCCTGCCCTGTCCTGACCGGTCCTCTCCTGTCCTGTCCAGTCCTGTCCAGCCATTCTTCAGGCTCATGCCCAAAACGTCGATTCTCCTGCTCCTTGGATGCTGCCTAACCTGCTGCGCTTTTCCAGCAACACATTTACAGCTCTGATCCCCAGCATCTGCAGTCCTCACCTTTTCCAGTCCTGTCCCTGCCCTGCCCTGTCCCTGTCCTGTCCTGTCCTGCCCTGTCCTTCCCTGTCCTGCTCTGTCCCTGTCCCTGTCCTGTCCTGTCCTGCCCTGTCCTGGCCTGCCCTGTCCTGCGCTGTCCTGCCCTGTCCCTGTCCTGTCCTGCCCTATCCTGCCCTGTCATGTCCCTGTCCTGTCCATTTCTGTCCTGCCCTATCCCTGCCTTGTCCTGCCCTGTCCTGTCCTGTCCTGCCTTGTCCTGCCCTGTCATTCCCTGTCTTTCCCTGTCCTGTCCCTGCCTTGCCCTGTCCCTGAACTGCCCTCCGGTCCTGCCCTGCCCTCTCCTGCCCTGTCCTGTCCTGTCCTGTCCTGCCCTGTCTTGTCCTGCCCTGTCCTGCAATGTCCTGTTCTGTCCTGTCCCTGTTTTATCCAGCCCTGTCCTGTCCTTGTCCTGTCCTGTCCTGCCCTGTCCTGCACTGTCATGCCCTGTCCTGTCCTGTCCTGACCTGTCCTGTCCTTTCCTGCCCTGTCCCTGTCCTGCCCTGTCCTGCCCTGTCCTGTCCTGTCCCTGTCCTGTCCTGCCCTGTCCTTCTCTGTCCTGTCCTGCTCTGTCCTGCCCTGTCCCTGCCTTGTCCTGTCCTGTCCTATCCTGTCCTGCCCTGTCCTGCCCTGTCCTTCCCTGTCCTTCCCTGTCCTGTCCCGGCCTTCCCCTTTCCCTGACCAGCCTTCTCCTGCCCTGTCCTGTCCTGCCCAGTCCTCTCCTGCACTGTCCTGTACTGTCCTGTCCTGTCCTGCCCTGTCTTGTCCTGTCCTGTCCCTGCCCTGTCCTGCCATGTCCTGTCCTGTCCTGTCCGAGTCCAGTCCTGTCCTCCCCTGTCCTGTCCTGTTCTGCCCTGTCCTGTCCTGTCCTGTCCCTGCCTTGTCCTGTCCTGTCCCTGTCCTGTCCTGCCCTGACCTGTCCTGTCGTGTCCTGCCCTGTCCTGACCTGCCCTGTCCTGTCCTGCCCTGCCCTGTCCTGTCCTGCTCTGTCCCTGCCCTGCCCTGTCCTGTCCTGTCCTGTCCTGTCCTGTCCTGTCCTGTCCTGCCCTGGCCTGCCCTGTCCTGCGCTGTCCTGCCCTGTCCCTGTCCTGTCCTGCCCTATCCTGCCATGTCATGTCCCTGTCCTGTCCATTTCTGTCCTGCCCTATCCCTGCCTTGTCTTGCCCTGTCCTGTCCTGTCCTGCCTTGTACTGCCCTGTCATTCCCTGTCTTTCCCTGTCCTGTCCCTGCTTTGCCCTGTCCCTGAACTGCCCTCCGGTCCTGCCCTGCCCTCTCCTGCCCTGTCCTGTCCTGTCCTGCCCTGTCTTGTCCTGTCCTGTCCTGCAATGTCCTGTTCTGTCCTGTCCCTGTCCTGTCCTGTCCTGTCCTGTCCTGTCCTGTCCTGCCCTGTCCCTGTTCTGCCCTGTCCTGCCCTGTCCTGTCCTGTCCTGTCCTGTCCTTCCCTGTCCTTCTCTGTTCTGTCCTACTCTGTCCTGCCCTGTCCCTGCCTTGTCTTGTCCTGTCCTATCCTGTCCTGCCCTGTCCTGCCCTGTCCTTCCCTGTCCTTCCCTGTCCTGTCCCGGCCTTCCCCTGTCCCTGTCCTGTCCTGCACTGCCCTGCCCTGTCCTGCCCTGCCCTCTCCTGCACTGTCCTGTACTGTCCTGTCCTGTCCTGCCCTGTCTTGTCCTGTCCTGTCCCTGTCCTGTCCCTGCCCTGTCCTGCCATGTCCTCCCCTGTCCTGTCCTTTCCTGTCCCTGTCTTGTCCTGTCCTGTCCCTGTCCTGTCCTGCCCTGTCTTGTCTTGTCCTGTCCCTGCCCTGTCCTGCCCTGTCCTGTCCTGTCCTGTCTGAGTCCAGTCCTGTCCTGCCCTGTCTTGTCCTGTCCTGTCCCTGTCCTGTCCTGCCCTGTCCTGTCCCTGCCCTGTCCTGCCCTGTCCTGTCCTGTCCGAGTCCAGTCCTGTCCTGCCCTGCCCTGTCCTGCCCTGTCCTGTCCTTTCCTGTCCCTGTCCTGTCCTGCCCTGTCTTGTCTTGTCCTGTCCCTGCCCTGTCCTGCCCTGTCCTGTCCTGTCCTGTCTGAGTCCAGTCCTGTCCTGCCCTGTCTTGTCCTGTCCTGTCCCTGTCCTGTCCTGCCCTGTCCTGTCCCTGCCCTGTCCTGCCCTGTCCTGTCCTGTCCGAGTCCAGTCCTGTCCTGCCCTGCCCTGTCCTGCCCTGTACTGTCCTTTCCTGTCGCTGTCTTGTCCTGTCCTGTCCCTGTCCTGTCTGGCCCTGTCCTGTCCTGTCGTGTCCTGCCCTCTCCTGACCTGCACTGTCCTCTCCTGCCCGATCTGTGCCCTGCCCTATCCTGTCCTGTCCTTTCCTGCCCTGTCCTGTCCTGTCCCTACCCTGTCCTGTCTTGCCCTGTCCTATCCCTGCCCTGCCCTGTCCTGTCCCTGCCCTGTCCTGTCCTGTCCTGCCCTACCCTGTCCTGTCCCTGCCCTGCCCTGTCCTGTCCTGTCCTGCCCTGCCCTGTCCTGCCCAGTCCCTGCCCTGCCCTGGCCTGCCCTATCCTGTCCTGCCCTGTCCCTGTCCTGCCCTATCCTCTCCTGCCTTGCCCTGTCCCTGCCCTGTCCCTGTCCTGTCCTGTCCTGCCCTGTCCTGTCCTGCCCTGCCATGTCCTGTCCTGCCCTAACCTGCACAGTCCTGCCCTGTCCTGTCCTGTACTGTCCTGCCCTGTCCTGTACTGTCCTGCCCTGTCCTGCCTTGTCCTGCCCTGTCATGTCCTGTCCTGCCCTGTCCTGCCCTGCACTGTCCAGTCCTGCCCTGCCCTGTCCAGCACTGTCCTTCCCTATCCTATCCTGTACTGTCCTGCCCTGTCATGTCCCTGTCCTGTCCTGTCCTGCCCTGTCCTGCCCTGACCTGCCTGTCCTGATCTGAACTGCCCTGTACTGTCCTGCCCTGTCCTAACCAGCCCTGTCCATGTCCTGTACTGACCTGTCCTGCCCTGTCCTTCCCTGTCCTGCTCTGTACTGTCCTGCCCTGTCCCGCCCTGCACTGCCCTGTCCCTGCCCTGTCCCTGCCCTGTCCCTGTCCTGCCCTATCCTGTCCTGCCCTGCCCTGTCCCTGCCCTGTCCCTGTCCTGTCCTGTCCTGCCCCTGCCCTGCCCTGTCTTGTCCTGCCCTGTCCTGTACTGTCCTGCCCTGTCCTGAACTGTCCTGCCCTGTCCTGTCCTGTCATGTCCTGTCCTGCCCTGTCCTGCCCTGCACTGTCCAGTCCTGTCATGTCCTGTCCTGCCCTGTCCTGCCCTGCACTGTCCAGTCCTGCCCTGCCCTGTCCAGCCCTGTCCTTCCCTATCCTGTCCTGTACTGACTGCCCTGTCCTGCCCTGCCATGTCCCTGTCCTGTTCTGTCCTACCCTGTCCTGCCCTGACCTGCCTGTCCTGATCTGTCCTGCCCTGTACTGTCCTGCCCTGTCCTAACCAGCCCTGTCCATGTCCTGTACTGACCTGTCCCTGCCCTGTCCCTGCCCTGCCTGTCCCTGCCCTGTCCCTGTCCTGCCCTGCCCTGTCCTGTCTTGCCCTGTCCTGTCCTGTCCTGCACTGCCCTGCCCTGTTCTGCCCTGTCCTGTCCTGCCCTGCCCTGCCCTGTACTGTCCTGCCCTACGCTGCACTGTCCTGCCATGCCCGATCCTGTCCTGTCCTGCCCTGTCCGTATCCTGCCCTGTACTGTCCTGCCCTGTCCTGTACTGTCCAGCCCTGTCCTGTACTGTCCTGCCCTGTCCTGTCCTGCACTGCCCTGCCCTATTCTGCCCTGTCCTGTCCTGCCCTGTCCTGTCCTGCCCTGCCCTGTCCTGCCCTACGCTGCATTGTCCTGCCCTGTCCTGTCCTGCCCTGTCCTGTCCTGCCCTGCCCTGTCCCTATCCTACCCTGTACTGTCCTGCCCTGTCCTGTCCTACCCTGTCCTGTCCTGCCCTGTCCTGCCATGTCCTGTCCTGTCCTGCCCTGTCCTGTCCTGCCCTGCCCTGTCCTGCCCTGTCCTGCCCTGTACGGTCCTGCCGTCTCCTGTCCGGCCCTGTCCTTCCCTGTTCTGTCCTGTCCTGTCCTGCCCTGTCCTGCCCTGCCGTGTCCCTGCACTATCCTGCCCTGTCCTGTCCTGTCCTGCCTGTCCTGTCCTGTCCTGCCCTGTCATGTCTTGCCCTGCCATGTCCTGTCCTGCCCTAACCTGCACTGTCCTGCCCTATCCTGTCCTGCCCTGTCCTGCCCTGTCCTGTCCTGCCCTGCCCTGTCCTGTCCTGTCCTGCCCTGTCCTGCCCTGTACAGTCCTGCTGTGTCCTGTCCAGCCCTGTCCTGTCCTGCCCTGTCCTGTACTATCCCTGTCCTGTCCTGTCCCTGTCCTGTACTGTCCTGTTGATCCTGTCCCTGTCGTGTCCTGTCCCTGTCCTGCCCTGTCCCTGCCCAGCCCTGTCCTGTCCTGCCCTGTCCTGCCCTGTCCTGTCCTGCCCTTTCCTGCCCTGTCCTGTCTGGCCCTGCACTGTCCTGTCCTGTCCTGCCCTGCCCTGCCGTGTCCTGCCTGCCCTGTCCTGTCCTGCCCTGTCCTGTCCTGTCCTGTCCTGTCCTGTCCTGTCCTGTCCCTGTCCTGTCCTGCCCTGTCCTGTCCCTGTCCTGCACTGACCCTGCCCGCTTCGGTCCTGACCTGCCCTTTCCTGCCCTGTCCTGTCCTGTCCTGTCCTGCCCTGTCCTGTCCCTGTCCTGCCCTGTCCTGTCCTGTCCAGGCCCTGTCCTGCCCTGTCCCTGTCCTGCCCTGTCCTGTCCTGTCCTGTCCTGTCCCTGTCCTGTCCTATCCTTCCCTGTCCCTGTCCTGTCCTGTCCTTGTCCTGTCCTGTCCTGTCCTGCCCTGTCCTTCCCTGTCCTGTCCCTGCCCTGCTCTGTCCCTGTCTCTGTCCTGTCCAGTCCTGCCCTGTCCTGTCCTGTCCTGTCCTGTACTGCCCTGCCCTGCCCCTGCCCTGTCCTGCGCTGTCCTGCCCTGTCCCTGTCCTGTCCTGCCCTATCCTGCCCTGTCATGTCCCTGTCCTGTCCATTTCTGTCCTGTCCTATCCCTGCCTTGTCCTGCCCTGTCCTGTCCTATCCTGCCTTGTCCTGCCCTGTCCTTCCCTGTCTTTCCCTGTCCTGTCCCTGCCTTGCCCTGTCCCTGAACTGCACTCCGGTCCTGCCCTGCCCTCTCCTGCCCTGTCCTGTCCTGTCCTGCCCTGTCCTGTTCTGCCCTGCCCTGCCCTGTCCTGCCTGGCCTGTCCTGCCCTGTCCTGTCCTGTCCCTGTCCTGTCCTGTCCCTGTCCTGTCCCGTCCCTGTCCTGTCGCGTCCCTGTCCCTGTCCTCTCCTGCCCTGTCCTGACCTGTCCTGCCCAGTCCTGACCTGACCTGTCCTGCCCTGTCCCTATCCTGCCCTGTACTGTCCTGCCCTGTCCTGAACTGTCCTGCCCTGTCCTGTACTGCCTTGTCCTGCCCTGTCCTGTCCTGCCCTGCCCTGTCCTGTCCTGTCATGTCCTGTCCTGCCCTGTCCAGCCCTGCACTGTCCAGTCCTGCCCTGCCCTGTCCAGCCCTGTCTTTCCCTATCCTATCCTGTACTGACTGCCCTGTCCTGCCCTGCTATGTCCCTGTCCTGTCCTGTCCTGTCCTGCCCTGTCCTGCCCTGACCTGCCTGTCCTGATCTGTCCTGCCCTGTACTGTCCAGCCCTGTCCTAACCAGCCCTGTCCATGTCCTGTACTGACCTGTCCCTGCCCTGTCCCTGCCCTGCCTGACCCTGCCCTGTCCATGTCCTGCCCTGCCCTGTCCTGTGCTGCCCTGCCCTGCCCTGTCCTGTCCTGCACTGCCCTGCCCTGTTCTGCCCTGTCCTGTCCTGCCCTGCCCTGTCCTGTCCTGCCCGGTCCTGTCCTGTCCTGCCCTGTCCGTATCCTGCCCTGTACTGTCCTGCCCTGTCCTGTACTGTCCAGCCCTGTCCTGTACTGTCCTGCCCTGTCCTGTCCTGCCCTGCCCTATTCTGCCCTGTCCTGTCCTGCCCTGTCCTGTCCTGCCCTGCCCTGTCCTGCCCTACGCTGCATTGTCCTGCCCTGTCCTGTCCCTGTCCTGTCCTACCCTGCCCTGTCCCTATCCTACCCTGCACTGTCCTGCCCTGTCCTGTCCTGCCCTGCCCTGTCCTGCCATGTCCTGTCCTGTCCTGCCCTGTCCTGCCCTGTCCTGTCCTGTCCTGCCCTATCCTGTCCTGCCCTGTCCTGCCCTGTCCTGTGATGCCCTGCCCTGTCCTGTCCTGTCCTGCTGTGTCCTGCCCTGTACAGTCCTGCCGTGTCCTGTCCAGCCCTGTCCTGTCCTGCCCTGTCCCTCTCCTGTCCTGTCCTGTCCTGTCCCTGTCCTGTACTGTCCTGTTGGTCCTGTCCCTGTCGTGTCCTGTCCCTGTCCTGCCATGTCCCTGCCATGCCCTGTCCTGTCCTGCCCTGTCCTGTCCTGCCCTGCACCGTCCTGTCCTGTCCTGCCCTGCCCTGCCCTGTCCTGCCTGGCCTGACCTGCCCTGTCCTGTCCCTGTCCAGTCCTGCCCTGTCCTGCCCTGTCCTGTCCTGTCCTGTCCTGTCCTGCCCTGTCCTGTCCTGTCCTGTCCCTGTCCAATCCTGTCCTGTCCTGCCCTGTCCTGTCCTGCCCTGTCCTGTCCTGTCCCTGTCCTGTCCTGCCCTGTCCTGTCCTGTCCTGTCCCTGTCCAGTCCTGTCCTGTCCTTCCCTGTCCTGTCCTGCCCTGTCCTGTCCTGTCCCTGTCCTGTCCTGCCCTGTCCTGCCCTGTCCTGTCCTGCCCTGTCCTGTCCTGTCCTGTCCCTGTCCAGTCCTGTCCTGTCCTGCCCTGTCCTGTCCTGTCCTGCCCTTTCCTGCCCTGTCCTGTCCTGCCCTACCCTGCCCTGTCCTGTCCTGCCCTACCCTGTCCTGTCCTGTCCTGCCCTGTCCTGCCCTGTACGGTCCTGCCGTGTCCTGTCCAGCCCTGTCCTGTCCTGCCCTGTCCCTCTCCTGTCCTGTCCTGTACTGTCCCTGTCCTGTCCTGTCCTGTCCCTGTCCTTTACTGTCCTGTTGGTCCTGTCCCTGTCGTGTCCTGTCCCTGTCCTGCCCTGTCCCAGCCCTGCCCTGCCCTGTCCTATCCTGCCCTTTCCTGCCCTGTCCTGCCCTGTCCTGTCCTGCCCTTTCCTGCCCTGCCCTGCCCTGCCCTGCCTGTCCTGTCCTGCCCTGTCCTGTCCTGTCCCTGTCCTGTCCTGCCCTGTCCTGTCCTGTCCCTGTCCTGTCCGGCCCTGTCCTGTCCCTGTCCTGTATTGCCCTGTCCTGTCCTGCATTGACCCTGCCCGCTTCGGTCCTGACCTGCCCAGTCCTGCCCTGTCCTGTCCTGTCCTGTCCTGCCCTGTCCTGTCCCTGTCCTGCCCTGTCCTGTCCTGTCCAGGCCCTGTCCTGCCCTGTCCCTGTCCTGCCCTGTCCTGTCCTGTCCTGTCCTGTCCCTGTCCTGTCCTATCCTTCCCTGTCCCTGTCCAGTCCTGTCCCTGTCCTGTCCAGTCCTGTCCCTGATCTGTCCTGCTCTGTCCTGTCCTGTCCTGTCCTGCCCTGTCCAGCTATTCTTCAGGCTCATGCCCAAAACGTCGATTCTCCTGCTCCTTGGATGCTGCCTAACCTGCTGCGCTTTTCCAGCAACACATTTACAGCTCTGATCTCCAGCATCTGCAGTCCTCACCTTTTCCAGTCCTGTCCCTGCCCTGCCCAATCCCTGTCCTGCCCTCTCCTGCCGAGCCCTGTCCCTGCCCTGTCCTGTCCTGTCATGTCCTGTCCTGCCCTGCACTGTCCAGTCCTGCCCTGCCCTGTCCAGCCCTGTCCTTCCCTATCCTATCCTGTCCAGTCCTGCCCTGTCCTGTCCAGCCCTGTCCTTCCCTATCCTATCCTGTCCTGTCCTGCCCTGTCCTGCCTGTCCTGACCTATCCTGCCCCGTACTGTCCTGCCCTGTCCTAACCAGCCCTGTCCATGTCCTGTACTGACCTGTCCTGCCCTGTCCTTCCCTGTCCTGCTCTGTACTGTCCTGCCCTGTTCCGCCCTGCCCTGCCCTGTCCCTGCCCTGTCCCTGTCCTGCCCTATCCTGTCCTGCCCTGCCCTGTCCCTGCCTGTCCTGCACTGCCCTGTCCTGTCCAGCCCTGTCCTGTCCTGCCCTGTCCCTGTCCTGTCCTGTCCTGTCCCTGCCCTGTCCTGTCCATGTCCTGTCTTTTCCCTGCCTGCCTTGTCCTGCCCTGCCCTGTCCTGTCCCGGCCCTGCCCTGTCCTGCCCTGTCCTGTCCTGTCCTGTCCTGTCCTGTCCTGCCCTGCCATGTCCTGTCCTGCCCTACCCTGCACTGTCCTGCCCTGTCCTGTCCTGCCCGGTCCTGTCCTGTCCTGCCCTGTCCCTATCCTGCCCTGTACTGTCCTGCCCTGTCCTGTACTGTCCAGTCTTGTCCTGTACTGTCCTGCCCTGTCCTGTCCTGCACCGCCCTGCCCTATTCTGCCCTGTCCTGTCCTGCCCTGTCCTGTCCTGCCCTGCCCTGACCTGCTGGCCTGTCCTGCCCTGTCCTGTCCTGTCCCTGTCCTGTCCTGTCCCTGTCCTGTCCCGTCCCTGTCCTGTCCTGCCCTGTCCTGTCCTCTCCTGCCCTGTCCTGACCTGTCCTGCCCAGTCCTGTCCTGCCCTGTCCTGTCCTTCCCTGTCCTTCCCTGTCCTGTCCTGCCCTGTCCTGTCCTGTCCCGCCCTGACCTGTCCTGTCCTTGCCCTGTCCTGTTCATGTCCTGTCTTTTCCGTGCCTGCCCTGTCCTGTCCTGCCATGTCCTGTCCTGCCCTACCCTGCACTGTCCTGCCCTGTCCTGTCCTGCCCGGTCCTGTCCTGTCCTGCCCTGTCCCTATCCTGCCCTGTACTGTCCTGCCCTGCCCTGCCCTGTCCTGTCCTGCACTGCCCTGTCCTGTCCTGTCCTGCACTGCCCTGTCCTGTCCTGTCCTGCCCTGTCCTGTCCTGTCCTGCCCGGTCCTGTCCTGTCCTGCCCTGTCCCTATCCTGCCCTGTACTGTCCTGCCCTGCCCTGCCCTGTCCTGTCCTGCACTGTCCTGCCCTATCCTGTCCTGCCCTGTCCTGTCCTGTCCCGGCCCTGCCCTGTCCTGTCCTGTCCTGCCCTGCCATGTCCTGTCCTGCCCTACCCTGCACTGTCCTGCCCTGTCCTGTCCTGCCCTACCCTGCACTGTCCTGCCCTGTCCTGTCCTGCCCGGTCCTGTCCTGTCCTGCCCTGTCCCTATCCTGCCCTGTACTGTCCTGCCCTGCCCTGCCCTGTCCTGTCCTGCCCTACCCTGCACTGTCCTGCCCTGTCCTGTCCTGTCCTGCCCTGTCCCTATCCTGCCCTGTACTGTCCTGCCCTGTCCTGTACTGTCCTGCCCTGTCCCTATCCTGCCCTGCACTGTCCTGTCCTGCCCTGTCCCTATCCTGCCCTGTCCTGTCCTGCCCTGACCTGCACTGTCCTGCCCTGTCCTGTCCTGCCCGGTCCTGTCCTGTCCTGCCCTGTCCCTATCCTGCCCTGTACTGTCCTATCTCGGCCCTGCCCTGTCCTGTCCTGCCCTGCCATGTCCTGTCCTGCCCTACCCTGCACTGTCCTGCCCTGTCCTGTCCTGCCCGGTCCTGTCCTGTCCTGCCCTGTCCCTATCCTGCCCTGTACTGTCCTGCCCTGTCCTGTACTGTCCTGCCCTGTCCTGTCCTGTCCTGCCCTGTCCCTATCCTGCCCTGTACTGTCCTGCCCTGTCCTGTACTGTCCTGCCCTGTCCCTATCCTGCCCTGCACTGTCCTGTCCTGCCCTGTCCCTATCCTGCCCTGTACTGTCCTGCCCTGTCCTGTACTGTCCAGTCTTGTCCTGTACTGTCCTGCCCTGTCCTGTCCTGCACCGCCCTGCCCTATTCTGCCCTGTCCTGTCCTGCCCTGTCCTGTCCTGCCCTGACATGTCCGGCCTGGCCTGTCCTGCCCTGTCCTGTCCTGTCCCTGTCCTGTCCTGTCCCTGTCCTGTCCCGTCACTGTCCTGTCCTGCCCTGTCCTGTCCTCTCCTGACCTGTCCTGCCCTGTCCTGTCCTTCCCTGCCCTGTCCCTGTCCTTCCCTGTCCTGTCCTGCCCTTTCCTGTCCCTGCCCTGCCTGTCCCTGCCCTGTCCCTGTCCTGCCCTGCCCTGTCTGTCCTGCCCTGCCCTGCCCTGTCCTGTCCTGCACTGCCCTGCCCTGTTCTGCCCTGTCCTGTCCTGCCCTGCCCTGCCCTGTCCTGTCCTGCCCTACGCTGCACTGTCCTGCCCTGTCCTGTCCTGCCCGTTCCTGTCCTGTCCTGCCCTGTCCCTATCCTGCCCTGTACTGTCCTGCCCTGTCCTGTTACAGTCCAGTCCTGTCCTGTACTGTCCTGCCCTGTCCTGTCCTGCACCGCCCTGCCCAATTCTGCTCCATGTACAGCGCATCATCTGCCGCCATTTCCGCCACCTCCAAACGGACCCCACCACCAAGGATATATTTCCCTCCCCTCCCCTATCAGCATTCCGTAAAGACCACTCCCTCCGTGACTCCCTCGTCAGATCCACACCCCCCACCAACCCAACCTCCACTCCCGGCACCTTCCCCTGCAACCGCAGGAGGTGCAAGACTTGCGCCCACACCTCCCCCCTCACCTCCCTCCAAGGCCCCAAAGGAAACTTCTATATCCGCCACAGATTCACCTGCACCTCCACACACATCATCTATTGCATCCTTTGCACCCGATGTGGCCTCCTCTATATTGGGGAGACGGGCCGCCTACTTGCGGAGCGTTTCAGGGAACATCTCTGGGACACCCGGACCAACCAACCCAACCACCCTGTAGCTCAACATTTCAATTCCCCCTCCCACTCCACCAAGGATATGCAGGTCTTTGGACTCCTCCATCGTCAGACCACAGCGAAACGACGGTTGGAGGAAGAACGCCTCATCTTCCGGCTAGGAACCCTCCAACCACAAGGGATGAACTCGGATTTCACCAGTTTCCTCATTTCCCCTCCCCCCAGCCTGTCTCAGTCAAATCCATCAAATTCAGCACTGCCTTCCTAACCTGCAATCTTCTTCCCGACCTCTCCGCCCCCACCCCAGTCTGACCTATCACCCTCACCTTGACCTCTTTCCACCTATCACATTTCCGACGCCCCTCCCCCAAGTCCCTCCTCCCTATCTTTTATCTTAGCCTGCTGGACCAACTTTCCTCATTCCTGAAGAAGGGCTAATGCCCGAAACGTCGATTCTCCTGTTCCCTAGATGCTGCCTGACCTGCTGCGCTTTTCCAGCAACACATTTCCATCTCCTATTCTACCCTGTCCTATCCTGCCCTGTCCTGTCCTGCCCTGCCCTGTCCTACCCTACGCTGCACTGTCCTGCCCTGTCCTGTCCTGCCCTGTCCTGTCCTGCCCTGCCCTGTCCCTATCCTACCCTGTCCTGTCCTGCCATGTCCTATCCTGTCCTGCCCTGTCCTGTCCTGCCCTGCCCTGTCCTGTCCTGTCCTGTACTTTCCTGTCCTGTCCTGTACTGTCCTGCCCTGTCCTGTCCGGCCCTGTCCTTCCCTGTTCTGTCCTGTCCTGCCCTGCCCTGCTGTGTCCCCGCACTGTCCTGCCCTGCCCTGTCCTGTCCTGTCCTGCCCTGTCCTGCCCTGTCCTGCCCTGTCCAGTCCTGCCGTGTCCTGTCCAGCCCTGTCCTGTCCTGCCCTGTCCCTCTCCTGTCCTGTCCTGTACTATCCCTGTCCTGTCCTGTCCTGTCCCTGTCCTGTACTATTCTATTGGTCCTGTCCCTGTCGTGTCCTGTCCCTGTCCTGCCCGGTCCCTGCCCTGCCCTGCCCTGTCCTGCCCTTTCCTGCCCTGTCCTGCCCTGTCCTGTCCTGCCCTTTCCTGCCCTGTCCTGTCCTGCCCTGCCCTGCCCTGCCCTGTCCTGCCTGGCCTGTCCTGTCCT
This sequence comes from Chiloscyllium plagiosum, assembly GCF_037043375.1. Lineage (NCBI taxonomy): Eukaryota > Metazoa > Chordata > Chondrichthyes > Orectolobiformes > Hemiscylliidae > Chiloscyllium > Chiloscyllium plagiosum. The sequence goes on from NW_028270141.1 coordinate 69,624,569, forward strand.
GCCCTAACCTGCCCTGCCCTGCCCTGTCCTGCCCTGCCCTGTCCTGTCCTGTCCTGTCCTGCCCTAGCCTGCCCTGTACAGTCCTGCTGTGTCCTGTCCAGCCCTGTCCTGTCCTGCCCTGTCCCTCTCCTGTCCTGTCCTGTAATATCCCTGTCCTGTCCTGTCCTGTCCCTGTTCTGTACTGTCCTGTTGGTCCTGTCCCTGTTGTGTCCTGTTCCTGTCCTGCCCTGTCCCTGCCCTGCCCTATCCTGTCCTGCCCTTTCCTGCCCTGTCCTGCCCTGTCCTGTCCTGCCCTTTCCTGCCCTTTCCTGTCCTGCCCTGCACTGTCCTGTCCTGTCCTGCCCTGCCCTGCCCTGTCCTGCCTGGCCTGTCCTGCCCCATCCTGTCCTGTCCTGTCCCTGTCTTGTCCTGCCCTGTCCTGTCCCTGTCCTGTACTGCCCTGTCCTGTCCTGCACTGACCCTGCCCGCTTCGGTCCTGCCCTGCCCAGTCCTGCCCTGTCCTGTCCTGCCCTGTCCTGTCCCTGTCCTGCCCTGTCCTGCCCTGTCCTGTCCTGTCCAGGCCCTGTCCTGCCCTGTCCCTGTCCTGCCCTGTCCTGTCCTGTCCCTGTCCTGTCCTATCCTTCCCTGTCTCTGTCCTGTCCTGTCCCAGTCCTGTCCCTGATCTGTCCTGCTCTGTCCTGTCCAGTCCTGTCCTTCCCTGTCCTGTCCTGTCCTGTCCTGCCCTGTCCTGTCCTGCCCTGTACTGACCGGTCCTCTCCTGTGCTGCCCTGTCCTGTCCTGTCCCTGTCTTGCCCTGTCTTGTCCTATCCTGTCCTGTCCTGCCCTGTCCTGCCCTGTCTTGTCCTGTCCTGCCCGGTCCTGTCCTGTCCTGTCCTGCAATGTCCTGTTCTGTCCTGTCCCTGTCTTGTCCAGCCCTGCCCTGTCCCTGTCCTGTCCTGTCCTGGCCTGTCCCTGTCCTGCGCTGTCCCTGTCCTGTCCTGTCCCTGTTCTGCCCTGCCTGGCATGTCCTGCCCTGTCCTGTCCTGTCCTGCCCTGTCCTGTCCTGCCTTGTCCTGACCTGTCCTGTCCTGTCCTGCCTTGTCCTGTCCTGTCCCTGTCCTGCCCTGTCTTGTCCTGTCCCGTCCTGTCCTGTCCTGCCCTGTCCTGTCCTGTCCCTGTCCTGTCCTGCCCTGTCCCTGTCCTGTCCTGCACTGTCATGTCCTGTTCTGTCCTGCCCTGCCCTGTCCTGCCCTGGCCTGTCCTGTCCCTGCCCTGTCTTGCACTGTCCCTGTCCTGTCCAGTCCTGCCCTCTCCTGTCCTGTCCTGCCCTGTCCAGCCATTCTTCAGGCTCATGCCCGAAACGTCGATTCTCCTGCTCCTTGGATGCTGCCTAACCTGCTGCGCTTTTCCAGCAACACATTTACAGCTCTGATCTCCAGCATCTGCAGTCCTCACCTTTTCCAGTCCTGTCCCTGCCCTGCCCTGTCCCTGTCCCTGTCCTGTCCTGCCCTGTCCTTCCCTGTCCTGTCCCTGCCCTGCTCTTTCCCTGTCCCTGTCCTGTCCTGTCCTGCCCTGTCCTGCCCTGTTCTGCCCTGCCCCTGCCCTGTCCTGCCCTGTCCCTGCCCTGTTTCTGTCCTGTCCTGCCCTGTCCTGCCCTGTCCCTGTCCATTCCTGTCCTGTCCCGTCCTGTCCTGGCCTGCTACTGCCCTGTCCTGCCCTGTCTTGCCTGCCCTGTCCTGCCCTGTCCTGGTCTGTCCTTCACTGTCCTGTCATGTCCTGTCCTGTCCTGCCCTGTACTGTCCGGCCCTCTCCTGTCCTGTCTTGTCCTGCCCTGTCCTGCCCTGAACGGTCCTGCCCTGTCCTTTCCAGCCCTGTCCTTCCCTGTCCTGTCCTGTACTGTCCTGCCCTGTCCTGCCCTGCCCTGTCCCTGTCCTGTCCTGCCTGGAATGTCCTGCTCTGCCCTGTCCTGCCCTGTCCTGTCCTGCCCTGTCCTGACCGGTCCTCTCCTGTGCTGCCCTGTCCTGTCCTGTCCCTGTCTTGCCCTGTCCCTGTTCTGCCCTGCCTGGCATGTCCTGCCCTGTCCTGTCCCTGTCCTGTCCTGTCCTGTCCTGCCCTGTCCCTTTCCTGCCCTGTCCCTGTCCTGCCCTGTCCCTGTTCTGCCCTGCCTGGCATGTCCTGCCCTGTCCTGCCCTGTCCTGCCCTGTCCTGTCCTGCATTGTCCTGTCCTGTCCCTGTCCTGCCCTGTCTTGTCCTGTCCTGTCCTGTCACGTCCTGTCCTGTCCTGCCCTGTCCTGTCCTGTCCCTGTCCTGTCCTGCCCTGTCCCTGTCCTGTCCTGTCCCTGTCCTGTCATGCCCTGTCCCTGTCCTGTCCTGTCCTGTCCTGTCACGTCCTGTCCTGTCCTGCCCTGTCCTGTCCTGTCCCTGTCCTGTGCTGCCCTGTCCTGTCCTGTCCTGCCCTGTCCCTGTCCTGCCCTGCCTGGCATGTCCTGCCCTGCCCTGCCCTGTCCAGTCCTGCCCTGTCCTGACCGCTCCTCTCCTGTCCTGCCCTGCCCTGTCCTGTCCCTGTCCTGCCCTGTCTTGTCCTATCCTGTCCTGTCCTGCCCTGTCCCTGTCCTGTCCTGCCTTGTCCTGCCCTGTCCCTGTCCATTCCTGTCCTGTCCCGTCCTGTCCTGCCCTGCCCTGTCCCTGTCCTGCCCTGTCCTGCCCTGTCCCTGTCCTGTCCTGCCCTGTCCTGCCCTGTCATGTCCCTGTCCTGTCCATTTCTGTCCTGCCCTATCCCTGCCCTGTCCTGCCCTGTCCTGTCCTGTCCTGCCCTGTCCTGTCCTGCCCTGTCCTGCCCTGTCCTGTCCTGCCCTGCCCTGTCCTGTCCCTGTCCTGCCCTGTCTTGTCCTATCCTGTCCTGCCCTGTCCTGACCGGTCCTCTCCTGCCCTGCCCTGCCCTGTCCTGCCCTGTCCCTGTCCTGTCCTGCCCTGTCCAGCCATTCTTCAGGCTCATGCCCGAAACGTCGATTCTCCTGCTCCTTGGATGCTGCCTAACCTGCTGCGCTTTTCCAGCAACACATTTACAGCTCTGATCTCAGGCATCTGCAGTCCTCACCTTTTCCAGTCCTGTCCCTGCCCTGCCCTGTCCCTGTCCTGTCCTGTCCTGCCCTGTCCTTCCCTGTCCTGTCCCTGCCCTGCTCTGTCCCTGTCCCTGTCCTGTCCTGTCCTGCCCTGTCCTATCCTGTCCTGTCCTGCCCTGACCCTGCCCTGTCCTGCCCTGTCCTGCCCTGTCTTGTCCTGTCCTGTCCTGTCTCGCCCTGTCCTGTCCTGCCCTGTCCTGTCCTGTCCCTGTCCTGTCCTGCCCTGTCCCTGTCCTGTCCTGCCCTGTCCTGTGCTGCCCTGTCCTGTCCTGTCCTGCCCTGTCCCTGTCCTGCCCTGTCCCTGTTCTGCCCTGCCTGGCATGTCCTGCCCTGTCCTGCCCTGTCCTGCCCTGTCCTGTCCTGCCTTGTCCTGACCTGTCCTGTCCTGTCCTGCCTTGTCCTGTCCTGTCCCTGTCCTGCCCTGTCTTGTCCTGTCCTGTCCTGTCACGTCCTGTCCTGTCCTGCCCAGTCCTGTCCTGTCCCTGTCCTGTCCTGCCCTGTCCCTGTCCTGTCCTGCCCTGTCCTGTGCTGCCCTGTCCTGTCCTGTCCTGCCCTGTCCCTGTCCTGCCCTGCCTGGCATGTCCTGCCCTGCCCTGCCCTGTCCTGTCCTGCCCTGTCCTGACCGCTCCTCTCCTGTCCTGTCTTGTCCTATCCTGTCCTGTCCTGCCCTGCCCCTGCCCTGTCCTGCCCTGTCCCTGTCCTGTCCTGCCCTGTCCTGCCCTGTCATGTCCCTGTCCTGTCCATTTCTGTCCTGCCCTATCCCTGCCCTGTCCTGCCCTGTCCTGTACTGTCCTGCCCTGTCCTGTCCTGTCCTGCCCTGTCCCTATCCTGCCCTGTACTGTCCTGCCCTGTCCTGTACTGTCCTGCCCTGTCCCTATCCTGCCCTGCACTGTCCTGTCCTGCCCTGTCCCTATCCTGCCCTGTACTGTCCTGCCCTGTCCTGTACTGTCCAGTCTTGTCCTGTACTGTCCTGCCCTGTCCTGTCCTGCACCGCCCTGCCCTATTCTGCCCTGTCCTGTCCTGCCCTGTCCTGTCCTGCCCTGACATGTCCGGCCTGGCCTGTCCTGCCCTGTCCTGTCCTGTCCCTGTCCTGTCCTGTCCCTGTCCTGTCCCGTCACTGTCCTGTCCTGCCCTGTCCTGTCCTCTCCTGACCTGTCCTGCCCTGTCCTGTCCTTCCCTGCCCTGTCCCTGTCCTTCCCTGTCCTGTCCTGCCCTTTCCTGTCCCTGCCCTGCCTGTCCCTGCCCTGTCCCTGTCCTGCCCTGCCCTGTCTGTCCTGCCCTGCCCTGCCCTGTCCTGTCCTGCACTGCCCTGCCCTGTTCTGCCCTGTCCTGTCCTGCCCTGCCCTGCCCTGTCCTGTCCTGCCCTACGCTGCACTGTCCTGCCCTGTCCTGTCCTGCCCGTTCCTGTCCTGTCCTGCCCTGTCCCTATCCTGCCCTGTACTGTCCTGCCCTGTCCTGTTACAGTCCAGTCCTGTCCTGTACTGTCCTGCCCTGTCCTGTCCTGCACCGCCCTGCCCAATTCTGCTCCATGTACAGCGCATCATCTGCCGCCATTTCCGCCACCTCCAAACGGACCCCACCACCAAGGATATATTTCCCTCCCCTCCCCTATCAGCATTCCGTAAAGACCACTCCCTCCGTGACTCCCTCGTCAGATCCACACCCCCCACCAACCCAACCTCCACTCCCGGCACCTTCCCCTGCAACCGCAGGAGGTGCAAGACTTGCGCCCACACCTCCCCCCTCACCTCCCTCCAAGGCCCCAAAGGAAACTTCTATATCCGCCACAGATTCACCTGCACCTCCACACACATCATCTATTGCATCCTTTGCACCCGATGTGGCCTCCTCTATATTGGGGAGACGGGCCGCCTACTTGCGGAGCGTTTCAGGGAACATCTCTGGGACACCCGGACCAACCAACCCAACCACCCTGTAGCTCAACATTTCAATTCCCCCTCCCACTCCACCAAGGATATGCAGGTCTTTGGACTCCTCCATCGTCAGACCACAGCGAAACGACGGTTGGAGGAAGAACGCCTCATCTTCCGGCTAGGAACCCTCCAACCACAAGGGATGAACTCGGATTTCACCAGTTTCCTCATTTCCCCTCCCCCCAGCCTGTCTCAGTCAAATCCATCAAATTCAGCACTGCCTTCCTAACCTGCAATCTTCTTCCCGACCTCTCCGCCCCCACCCCAGTCTGACCTATCACCCTCACCTTGACCTCTTTCCACCTATCACATTTCCGACGCCCCTCCCCCAAGTCCCTCCTCCCTATCTTTTATCTTAGCCTGCTGGACCAACTTTCCTCATTCCTGAAGAAGGGCTAATGCCCGAAACGTCGATTCTCCTGTTCCCTAGATGCTGCCTGACCTGCTGCGCTTTTCCAGCAACACATTTCCATCTCCTATTCTACCCTGTCCTATCCTGCCCTGTCCTGTCCTGCCCTGCCCTGTCCTACCCTACGCTGCACTGTCCTGCCCTGTCCTGTCCTGCCCTGTCCTGTCCTGCCCTGCCCTGTCCCTATCCTACCCTGTCCTGTCCTGCCATGTCCTATCCTGTCCTGCCCTGTCCTGTCCTGCCCTGCCCTGTCCTGTCCTGTCCTGTACTTTCCTGTCCTGTCCTGTACTGTCCTGCCCTGTCCTGTCCGGCCCTGTCCTTCCCTGTTCTGTCCTGTCCTGCCCTGCCCTGCTGTGTCCCCGCACTGTCCTGCCCTGCCCTGTCCTGTCCTGTCCTGCCCTGTCCTGCCCTGTCCTGCCCTGTCCAGTCCTGCCGTGTCCTGTCCAGCCCTGTCCTGTCCTGCCCTGTCCCTCTCCTGTCCTGTCCTGTACTATCCCTGTCCTGTCCTGTCCTGTCCCTGTCCTGTACTATTCTATTGGTCCTGTCCCTGTCGTGTCCTGTCCCTGTCCTGCCCGGTCCCTGCCCTGCCCTGCCCTGTCCTGCCCTTTCCTGCCCTGTCCTGCCCTGTCCTGTCCTGCCCTTTCCTGCCCTGTCCTGTCCTGCCCTGCCCTGCCCTGCCCTGTCCTGCCTGGCCTGTCCTGTCCTGCCCTAACCTGCCCTGCCCTGCCCTGTCCTGCCCTGCCCTGTCCTGTCCTGTCCTGTCCTGCCCTAGCCTGCCCTGTACAGTCCTGCTGTGTCCTGTCCAGCCCTGTCCTGTCCTGCCCTGTCCCTCTCCTGTCCTGTCCTGTAATATCCCTGTCCTGTCCTGTCCTGTCCCTGTTCTGTACTGTCCTGTTGGTCCTGTCCCTGTTGTGTCCTGTTCCTGTCCTGCCCTGTCCCTGCCCTGCCCTATCCTGTCCTGCCCTTTCCTGCCCTGTCCTGCCCTGTCCTGTCCTGCCCTTTCCTGCCCTTTCCTGTCCTGCCCTGCACTGTCCTGTCCTGTCCTGCCCTGCCCTGCCCTGTCCTGCCTGGCCTGTCCTGCCCCATCCTGTCCTGTCCTGTCCCTGTCTTGTCCTGCCCTGTCCTGTCCCTGTCCTGTACTGCCCTGTCCTGTCCTGCACTGACCCTGCCCGCTTCGGTCCTGCCCTGCCCAGTCCTGCCCTGTCCTGTCCTGCCCTGTCCTGTCCCTGTCCTGCCCTGTCCTGCCCTGTCCTGTCCTGTCCAGGCCCTGTCCTGCCCTGTCCCTGTCCTGCCCTGTCCTGTCCTGTCCCTGTCCTGTCCTATCCTTCCCTGTCTCTGTCCTGTCCTGTCCCAGTCCTGTCCCTGATCTGTCCTGCTCTGTCCTGTCCAGTCCTGTCCTTCCCTGTCCTGT